>NW_027466001.1:0-300000 GCF_049634645.1 Pelodiscus sinensis
TAACCCTAACCCTAACCCTAACCCTAACCCTAACCCTAACCCTAACCCTAACCCTAACCCTAACCCTAACCCTAACCCTAACCCTAACCCTAACCCTAACCCTAACCCTAACCCTAACCCTAACCCTAACCCTAACCCTAACCCTAACCCTAACCCTAACCCTAACCCTAACCCTAACCCTAACCCTAACCCTAACCCTAACCCTAACCCTAACCCTAACCCTAACCCTAACCCTAACCCTAACCCTAACCCTAACCCTAACCCTAACCCTAACCCTAACCCTAACCCTAACCCTAACCCTAACCCTAACCCTAACCCTAACCCTAACCCTAACCCTAACCCGAACCCTAACCCTAACCCTAACCCTAACCCTAACCCTAACCCTAACCCTAACCCTAACCCTAACCCTAACCCTAACCCTAACCCTAACCCTAACCCTAACCCTAACCCTAACCCTAACCCTAACCCTAACCCTAACCCTAACCCTAACCCTAACCCTAACCCTAACCCTAACCCTAACCCTAACCCTAACCCTAACCCTAACCCTAACCCTAACCCTAACCCTAACCCTAACCCTAACCCTAACCCTAACCCTAACCCTAACCCTAACCCTAACCCTAACCCTAACCCTAACCCTAACCCTAACCCTAACCCTAACCCTAACCCTAACCCTAACCCTAACCCTAACCCTAACCCTAACCCTAACCCTAACCCTAACCCTAACCCTAACCCTAACCCTAACCCTAACCCTAACCCTAACCCTAACCCTAACCCTAACCCTAACCCTAACCCTAACCCTAACCCTAACCCTAACCCTAACCCTAACCCTAACCCTAACCCTAACCCTAACCCTAACCCTAACCCTAACCCTAACCCTAACCCTAACCCTAACCCTAACCCTAACCCTAACCCTAACCCTAACCCTAACCCTAACCCTAACCCTAACCCTAACCCTAACCCTAACCCTAACCCTAACCCTAACCCTAACCCTAACCCTAACCCTAACCCTAACCCTAACCCTAACCCTAACCCTAACCCTAACCCTAACCCTAACCCTAACCCTAACCCTAACCCTAACCCTAACCCTAACCCTAACCCTAACCCTAACCCTAACCCTAACCCTAACCCTAACCCTAACCCTAACCCTAACCCTAACCCTAACCCTAACCCTAACCCTAACCCTAACCCTAACCCTAACCCTAACCCTAACCCTAACCCTAACCCTAACCCTAACCCTAACCCTAACCCTAACCCTAACCCTAACCCTAACCCTAACCCTAACCCTAACCCTAACCCTAACCCTAACCCTAACCCTAACCCTAACCCTAACCCTAACCCTAACCCTAACCCTAACCCTAACCCTAACCCTAACCCTAACCCTAACCCTAACCCTAACCCTAACCCTAACCCTAACCCTAACCCTAACCCTAACCCTAACCCTAACCCTAACCCTAACCCTAACCCTAACCCTAACCCTAACCCTAACCCTAACCCTAACCCTAACCCTAACCCTAACCCTAACCCTAACCCTAACCCTAACCCTAACCCTAACCCTAACCCTAACCCTAACCCTAACCCTAACCCTAACCCTAACCCTAACCCTAACCCTAACCCTAACCCTAACCCTAACCCTAACCCTAACCCTAACCCTAACCCTAACCCTAACCCTAACCCTAACCCTAACCCTAACCCTAACCCTAACCCTAACCCTAACCCTAACCCTAACCCTAACCCTAACCCTAACCCTAACCCTAACCCTAACCCTAACCCTAACCCTAACCCTAACCCTAACCCTAACCCTAACCCTAACCCTAACCCTAACCCTAACCCTAACCCTAACCCTAACCCTAACCCTAACCCTAACCCTAACCCTAACCCTAACCCTAACCCTAACCCTAACCCTAACCCTAACCCTAACCCTAACCCTAACCCTAACCCTAACCCTAACCCTAACCCTAACCCTAACCCTAACCCTAACCCTAACCCTAACCCTAACCCTAACCCTAACCCTAACCCTAACCCTAACCCTAACCCTAACCCTAACCCTAACCCTAACCCTAACCCTAACCCTAACCCTAACCCTAACCCTAACCCTAACCCTAACCCTAACCCTAACCCTAACCCTAACCCTAACCCTAACCCTAACCCTAACCCTAACCCTAACCCTAACCCTAACCCTAACCCTAACCCTAACCCTAACCCTAACCCTAACCCTAACCCTAACCCTAACCCTAACCCTAACCCTAACCCTAACCCTAACCCTAACCCTAACCCTAACCCTAACCCTAACCCTAACCCTAACCCTAACCCTAACCCTAACCCTAACCCTAACCCTAACCCTAACCCTAACCCTAACCCTAACCCTAACCCTAACCCTAACCCTAACCCTAACCCTAACCCTAACCCTAACCCTAACCCTAACCCTAACCCTAACCCTAACCCTAACCCTAACCCTAACCCTAACCCTAACCCTAACCCTAACCCTAACCCTAACCCTAACCCTAACCCTAACCCTAACCCTAACCCTAACCCTAACCCTAACCCTAACCCTAACCCTAACCCTAACCCTAACCCTAACCCTAACCCTAACCCTAACCCTAACCCTAACCCTAACCCTAACCCTAACCCTAACCCTAACCCTAACCCTAACCCTAACCCTAACCCTAACCCTAACCCTAACCCTAACCCTAACCCTAACCCTAACCCTAACCCTAACCCTAACCCTAACCCTAACCCTAACCCTAACCCTAACCCTAACCCTAACCCTAACCCTAACCCTAACCCTAACCCTAACCCTAACCCTAACCCTAACCCTAACCCTAACCCTAACCCTAACCCTAACCCTAACCCTAACCCTAACCCTAACCCTAACCCTAACCCTAACCCTAACCCTAACCCTAACCCTAACCCTAACCCTAACCCTAACCCTAACCCTAACCCTAACCCTAACCCTAACCCTAACCCTAACCCTAACCCTAACCCTAACCCTAACCCTAACCCTAACCCTAACCCTAACCCTAACCCTAACCCTAACCCTAACCCTAACCCTAACCCTAACCCTAACCCTAACCCTAACCCTAACCCTAACCCTAACCCTAACCCTAACCCTAACCCTAACCCTAACCCTAACCCTAACCCTAACCCTAACCCTAACCCTAACCCTAACCCTAACCCTAACCCTAACCCTAACCCTAACCCTAACCCTAACCCTAACCCTAACCCTAACCCTAACCCTAACCCTAACCCTAACCCTAACCCTAACCCTAACCCTAACCCTAACCCTAACCCTAACCCTAACCCTAACCCTAACCCTAACCCTAACCCTAACCCTAACCCTAACCCTAACCCTAACCCTAACCCTAACCCTAACCCTAACCCTAACCCTAACCCTAACCCTAACCCTAACCCTAACCCTAACCCTAACCCTAACCCTAACCCTAACCCTAACCCTAACCCTAACCCTAACCCTAACCCTAACCCTAACCCTAACCCTAACCCTAACCCTAACCCTAACCCTAACCCTAACCCTAACCCTAACCCTAACCCTAACCCTAACCCTAACCCTAACCCTAACCCTAACCCTAACCCTAACCCTAACCCTAACCCTAACCCTAACCCTAACCCTAACCCTAACCCTAACCCTAACCCTAACCCTAACCCTAACCCTAACCCTAACCCTAACCCTAACCCTAACCCTAACCCTAACCCTAACCCTAACCCTAACCCTAACCCTAACCCTAACCCTAACCCTAACCCTAACCCTAACCCTAACCCTAACCCTAACCCTAACCCTAACCCTAACCCTAACCCTAACCCTAACCCTAACCCTAACCCTAACCCTAACCCTAACCCTAACCCTAACCCTAACCCTAACCCTAACCCTAACCCTAACCCTAACCCTAACCCTAACCCTAACCCTAACCCTAACCCTAACCCTAACCCTAACCCTAACCCTAACCCTAACCCTAACCCTAACCCTAACCCTAACCCTAACCCTAACCCTAACCCTAACCCTAACCCTAACCCTAACCCTAACCCTAACCCTAACCCTAACCCTAACCCTAACCCTAACCCTAACCCTAACCCTAACCCTAACCCTAACCCTAACCCTAACCCTAACCCTAACCCTAACCCTAACCCTAACCCTAACCCTAACCCTAACCCTAACCCTAACCCTAACCCTAACCCTAACCCTAACCCTAACCCTAACCCTAACCCTAACCCTAACCCTAACCCTAACCCTAACCCTAACCCTAACCCTAACCCTAACCCTAACCCTAACCCTAACCCTAACCCTAACCCTAACCCTAACCCTAACCCTAACCCTAACCCTAACCCTAACCCTAACCCTAACCCTAACCCTAACCCTAACCCTAACCCTAACCCTAACCCTAACCCTAACCCTAACCCTAACCCTAACCCTAACCCTAACCCTAACCCTAACCCTAACCCTAACCCTAACCCTAACCCTAACCCTAACCCTAACCCTAACCCTAACCCTAACCCTAACCCTAACCCTAACCCTAACCCTAACCCTAACCCTAACCCTAACCCTAACCCTAACCCTAACCCTAACCCTAACCCTAACCCTAACCCTAACCCTAACCCTAACCCTAACCCTAACCCTAACCCTAACCCTAACCCTAACCCTAACCCTAACCCTAACCCTAACCCTAACCCTAACCCTAACCCTAACCCTAACCCTAACCCTAACCCTAACCCTAACCCTAACCCTAACCCTAACCCTAACCCTAACCCTAACCCTAACCCTAACCCTAACCCTAACCCTAACCCTAACCCTAACCCTAACCCTAACCCTAACCCTAACCCTAACCCTAACCCTAACCCTAACCCTAACCCTAACCCTAACCCTAACCCTAACCCTAACCCTAACCCTAACCCTAACCCTAACCCTAACCCTAACCCTAACCCTAACCCTAACCCTAACCCTAACCCTAACCCTAACCCTAACCCTAACCCTAACCCTAACCCTAACCCTAACCCTAACCCTAACCCTAACCCTAACCCTAACCCTAACCCTAACCCTAACCCTAACCCTAACCCTAACCCTAACCCTAACCCTAACCCTAACCCTAACCCTAACCCTAACCCTAACCCTAACCCTAACCCTAACCCTAACCCTAACCCTAACCCTAACCCTAACCCTAACCCTAACCCTAACCCTAACCCTAACCCTAACCCTAACCCTAACCCTAACCCTAACCCTAACCCTAACCCTAACCCTAACCCTAACCCTAACCCTAACCCTAACCCTAACCCTAACCCTAACCCTAACCCTAACCCTAACCCTAACCCTAACCCTAACCCTAACCCTAACCCTAACCCTAACCCTAACCCTAACCCTAACCCTAACCCTAACCCTAACCCTAACCCTAACCCTAACCCTAACCCTAACCCTAACCCTAACCCTAACCCTAACCCTAACCCTAACCCTAACCCTAACCCTAACCCTAACCCTAACCCTAACCCTAACCCTAACCCTAACCCTAACCCTAACCCTAACCCTAACCCTAACCCTAACCCTAACCCTAACCCTAACCCTAACCCTAACCCTAACCCTAACCCTAACCCTAACCCTAACCCTAACCCTAACCCTAACCCTAACCCTAACCCTAACCCTAACCCTAACCCTAACCCTAACCCTAACCCTAACCCTAACCCTAACCCTAACCCTAACCCTAACCCTAACCCTAACCCTAACCCTAACCCTAACCCTAACCCTAACCCTAACCCTAACCCTAACCCTAACCCTAACCCTAACCCTAACCCTAACCCTAACCCTAACCCTAACCCTAACCCTAACCCTAACCCTAACCCTAACCCTAACCCTAACCCTAACCCTAACCCTAACCCTAACCCTAACCCTAACCCTAACCCTAACCCTAACCCTAACCCTAACCCTAACCCTAACCCTAACCCTAACCCTAACCCTAACCCTAACCCTAACCCTAACCCTAACCCTAACCCTAACCCTAACCCTAACCCTAACCCTAACCCTAACCCTAACCCTAACCCTAACCCTAACCCTAACCCTAACCCTAACCCTAACCCTAACCCTAACCCTAACCCTAACCCTAACCCTAACCCTAACCCTAACCCTAACCCTAACCCTAACCCTAACCCTAACCCTAACCCTAACCCTAACCCTAACCCTAACCCTAACCCTAACCCTAACCCTAACCCTAACCCTAACCCTAACCCTAACCCTAACCCTAACCCTAACCCTAACCCTAACCCTAACCCTAACCCTAACCCTAACCCTAACCCTAACCCTAACCCTAACCCTAACCCTAACCCTAACCCTAACCCTAACCCTAACCCTAACCCTAACCCTAACCCTAACCCTAACCCTAACCCTAACCCTAACCCTAACCCTAACCCTAACCCTAACCCTAACCCTAACCCTAACCCTAACCCTAACCCTAACCCTAACCCTAACCCTAACCCTAACCCTAACCCTAACCCTAACCCTAACCCTAACCCTAACCCTAACCCTAACCCTAACCCTAACCCTAACCCTAACCCTAACCCTAACCCTAACCCTAACCCTAACCCTAACCCTAACCCTAACCCTAACCCTAACCCTAACCCTAACCCTAACCCTAACCCTAACCCTAACCCTAACCCTAACCCTAACCCTAACCCTAACCCTAACCCTAACCCTAACCCTAACCCTAACCCTAACCCTAACCCTAACCCTAACCCTAACCCTAACCCTAACCCTAACCCTAACCCTAACCCTAACCCTAACCCTAACCCTAACCCTAACCCTAACCCTAACCCTAACCCTAACCCTAACCCTAACCCTAACCCTAACCCTAACCCTAACCCTAACCCTAACCCTAACCCTAACCCTAACCCTAACCCTAACCCTAACCCTAACCCTAACCCTAACCCTAACCCTAACCCTAACCCTAACCCTAACCCTAACCCTAACCCTAACCCTAACCCTAACCCTAACCCTAACCCTAACCCTAACCCTAACCCTAACCCTAACCCTAACCCTAACCCTAACCCTAACCCTAACCCTAACCCTAACCCTAACCCTAACCCTAACCCTAACCCTAACCCTAACCCTAACCCTAACCCTAACCCTAACCCTAACCCTAACCCTAACCCTAACCCTAACCCTAACCCTAACCCTAACCCTAACCCTAACCCTAACCCTAACCCTAACCCTAACCCTAACCCTAACCCTAACCCTAACCCTAACCCTAACCCTAACCCTAACCCTAACCCTAACCCTAACCCTAACCCTAACCCTAACCCTAACCCTAACCCTAACCCTAACCCTAACCCTAACCCTAACCCTAACCCTAACCCTAACCCTAACCCTAACCCTAACCCTAACCCTAACCCTAACCCTAACCCTAACCCTAACCCTAACCCTAACCCTAACCCTAACCCTAACCCTAACCCTAACCCTAACCCTAACCCTAACCCTAACCCTAACCCTAACCCTAACCCTAACCCTAACCCTAACCCTAACCCTAACCCTAACCCTAACCCTAACCCTAACCCTAACCCTAACCCTAACCCTAACCCTAACCCTAACCCTAACCCTAACCCTAACCCTAACCCTAACCCTAACCCTAACCCTAACCCTAACCCTAACCCTAACCCTAACCCTAACCCTAACCCTAACCCTAACCCTAACCCTAACCCTAACCCTAACCCTAACCCTAACCCTAACCCTAACCCTAACCCTAACCCTAACCCTAACCCTAACCCTAACCCTAACCCTAACCCTAACCCTAACCCTAACCCTAACCCTAACCCTAACCCTAACCCTAACCCTAACCCTAACCCTAACCCTAACCCTAACCCTAACCCTAACCCTAACCCTAACCCTAACCCTAACCCTAACCCTAACCCTAACCCTAACCCTAACCCTAACCCTAACCCTAACCCTAACCCTAACCCTAACCCTAACCCTAACCCTAACCCTAACCCTAACCCTAACCCTAACCCTAACCCTAACCCTAACCCTAACCCTAACCCTAACCCTAACCCTAACCCTAACCCTAACCCTAACCCTAACCCTAACCCTAACCCTAACCCTAACCCTAACCCTAACCCTAACCCTAACCCTAACCCTAACCCTAACCCTAACCCTAACCCTAACCCTAACCCTAACCCTAACCCTAACCCTAACCCTAACCCTAACCCTAACCCTAACCCTAACCCTAACCCTAACCCTAACCCTAACCCTAACCCTAACCCTAACCCTAACCCTAACCCTAACCCTAACCCTAACCCTAACCCTAACCCTAACCCTAACCCTAACCCTAACCCTAACCCTAACCCTAACCCTAACCCTAACCCTAACCCTAACCCTAACCCTAACCCTAACCCTAACCCTAACCCTAACCCTAACCCTAACCCTAACCCTAACCCTAACCCTAACCCTAACCCTAACCCTAACCCTAACCCTAACCCTAACCCTAACCCTAACCCTAACCCTAACCCTAACCCTAACCCTAACCCTAACCCTAACCCTAACCCTAACCCTAACCCTAACCCTAACCCTAACCCTAACCCTAACCCTAACCCTAACCCTAACCCTAACCCTAACCCTAACCCTAACCCTAACCCTAACCCTAACCCTAACCCTAACCCTAACCCTAACCCTAACCCTAACCCTAACCCTAACCCTAACCCTAACCCTAACCCTAACCCTAACCCTAACCCTAACCCTAACCCTAACCCTAACCCTAACCCTAACCCTAACCCTAACCCTAACCCTAACCCTAACCCTAACCCTAACCCTAACCCTAACCCTAACCCTAACCCTAACCCTAACCCTAACCCTAACCCTAACCCTAACCCTAACCCTAACCCTAACCCTAACCCTAACCCTAACCCTAACCCTAACCCTAACCCTAACCCTAACCCTAACCCTAACCCTAACCCTAACCCTAACCCTAACCCTAACCCTAACCCTAACCCTAACCCTAACCCTAACCCTAACCCTAACCCTAACCCTAACCCTAACCCTAACCCTAACCCTAACCCTAACCCTAACCCTAACCCTAACCCTAACCCTAACCCTAACCCTAACCCTAACCCTAACCCTAACCCTAACCCTAACCCTAACCCTAACCCTAACCCTAACCCTAACCCTAACCCTAACCCTAACCCTAACCCTAACCCTAACCCTAACCCTAACCCTAACCCTAACCCTAACCCTAACCCTAACCCTAACCCTAACCCTAACCCTAACCCTAACCCTAACCCTAACCCTAACCCTAACCCTAACCCTAACCCTAACCCTAACCCTAACCCTAACCCTAACCCTAACCCTAACCCTAACCCTAACCCTAACCCTAACCCTAACCCTAACCCTAACCCTAACCCTAACCCTAACCCTAACCCTAACCCTAACCCTAACCCTAACCCTAACCCTAACCCTAACCCTAACCCTAACCCTAACCCTAACCCTAACCCTAACCCTAACCCTAACCCTAACCCTAACCCTAACCCTAACCCTAACCCTAACCCTAACCCTAACCCTAACCCTAACCCTAACCCTAACCCTAACCCTAACCCTAACCCTAACCCTAACCCTAACCCTAACCCTAACCCTAACCCTAACCCTAACCCTAACCCTAACCCTAACCCTAACCCTAACCCTAACCCTAACCCTAACCCTAACCCTAACCCTAACCCTAACCCTAACCCTAACCCTAACCCTAACCCTAACCCTAACCCTAACCCTAACCCTAACCCTAACCCTAACCCTAACCCTAACCCTAACCCTAACCCTAACCCTAACCCTAACCCTAACCCTAACCCTAACCCTAACCCTAACCCTAACCCTAACCCTAACCCTAACCCTAACCCTAACCCTAACCCTAACCCTAACCCTAACCCTAACCCTAACCCTAACCCTAACCCTAACCCTAACCCTAACCCTAACCCTAACCCTAACCCTAACCCTAACCCTAACCCTAACCCTAACCCTAACCCTAACCCTAACCCTAACCCTAACCCTAACCCTAACCCTAACCCTAACCCTAACCCTAACCCTAACCCTAACCCTAACCCTAACCCTAACCCTAACCCTAACCCTAACCCTAACCCTAACCCTAACCCTAACCCTAACCCTAACCCTAACCCTAACCCTAACCCTAACCCTAACCCTAACCCTAACCCTAACCCTAACCCTAACCCTAACCCTAACCCTAACCCTAACCCTAACCCTAACCCTAACCCTAACCCTAACCCTAACCCTAACCCTAACCCTAACCCTAACCCTAACCCTAACCCTAACCCTAACCCTAACCCTAACCCTAACCCTAACCCTAACCCTAACCCTAACCCTAACCCTAACCCTAACCCTAACCCTAACCCTAACCCTAACCCTAACCCTAACCCTAACCCTAACCCTAACCCTAACCCTAACCCTAACCCTAACCCTAACCCTAACCCTAACCCTAACCCTAACCCTAACCCTAACCCTAACCCTAACCCTAACCCTAACCCTAACCCTAACCCTAACCCTAACCCTAACCCTAACCCTAACCCTAACCCTAACCCTAACCCTAACCCTAACCCTAACCCTAACCCTAACCCTAACCCTAACCCTAACCCTAACCCTAACCCTAACCCTAACCCTAACCCTAACCCTAACCCTAACCCTAACCCTAACCCTAACCCTAACCCTAACCCTAACCCTAACCCTAACCCTAACCCTAACCCTAACCCTAACCCTAACCCTAACCCTAACCCTAACCCTAACCCTAACCCTAACCCTAACCCTAACCCTAACCCTAACCCTAACCCTAACCCTAACCCTAACCCTAACCCTAACCCTAACCCTAACCCTAACCCTAACCCTAACCCTAACCCTAACCCTAACCCTAACCCTAACCCTAACCCTAACCCTAACCCTAACCCTAACCCTAACCCTAACCCTAACCCTAACCCTAACCCTAACCCTAACCCTAACCCTAACCCTAACCCTAACCCTAACCCTAACCCTAACCCTAACCCTAACCCTAACCCTAACCCTAACCCTAACCCTAACCCTAACCCTAACCCTAACCCTAACCCTAACCCTAACCCTAACCCTAACCCTAACCCTAACCCTAACCCTAACCCTAACCCTAACCCTAACCCTAACCCTAACCCTAACCCTAACCCTAACCCTAACCCTAACCCTAACCCTAACCCTAACCCTAACCCTAACCCTAACCCTAACCCTAACCCTAACCCTAACCCTAACCCTAACCCTAACCCTAACCCTAACCCTAACCCTAACCCTAACCCTAACCCTAACCCTAACCCTAACCCTAACCCTAACCCTAACCCTAACCCTAACCCTAACCCTAACCCTAACCCTAACCCTAACCCTAACCCTAACCCTAACCCTAACCCTAACCCTAACCCTAACCCTAACCCTAACCCGTAACCCTAACCCTAACCCTAACCCTAACCCTAACCCTAACCCTAACCCTAACCCTAACCCTAACCCTAACCCTAACCCTAACCCTAACCCTAACCCTAACCCTAACCCTAACCCTAACCCTAACCCTAACCCTAACCCTAACCCTAACCCTAACCCTAACCCTAACCCTAACCCTAACCCTAACCCTAACCCTAACCCTAACCCTAACCCTAACCCTAACCCTAACCCTAACCCTAACCCTAACCCTAACCCTAACCCTAACCCTAACCCTAACCCTAACCCTAACCCTAACCCTAACCCTAACCCTAACCCTAACCCTAACCCTAACCCTAACCCTAACCCTAACCCTAACCCTAACCCTAACCCTAACCTAACCCTAACCCTAACCCTAACCCTAACCCTAACCCTAACCCTAACCCTAACCCTAACCCTAACCCTAACCCTAACCCTAACCCTAACCCTAACCCTAACCCTAACCCTAACCCTAACCCTAACCCTAACCCTAACCCTAACCCTAACCCTAACCCTAACCCTAACCCTAACCCTAACCCTAACCCTAACCCTAACCCTAACCCTAACCCTAACCCTAACCCTAACCCTAACCCTAACCCTAACCCTAACCCTAACCCTAACCCTAACCCTAACCCTAACCCTAACCCTAACCCTAACCCTAACCCTAACCCTAACCCTAACCCTAACCCTAACCCTAACCCTAACCCTAACCCTAACCCTAACCCTAACCCTAACCCTAACCCTAACCCTAACCCTAACCCTAACCCTAACCCTAACCCTAACCCTAACCCTAACCCTAACCCTAACCCTAACCCTAACCCTAACCCTAACCCTAACCCTAACCCTAACCCTAACCCTAACCCTAACCCTAACCCTAACCCTAACCCTAACCCTAACCCTAACCCTAACCCTAACCCTAACCCTAACCCTAACCCTAACCCTAACCCTAACCCTAACCCTAACCCTAACCCTAACCCTAACCCTAACCCTAACCCTAACCCTAACCCTAACCCTAACCCTAACCCTAACCCTAACCCTAACCCTAACCCTAACCCTAACCCTAACCCTAACCCTAACCCTAACCCTAACCCTAACCCTAACCCTAACCCTAACCCTAACCCTAACCCTAACCCTAACCCTAACCCTAACCCTAACCCTAACCCTAACCCTAACCCTAACCCTAACCCTAACCCTAACCCTAACCCTAACCCTAACCCTAACCCTAACCCTAACCCTAACCCTAACCCTAACCCTAACCCTAACCCTAACCCTAACCCTAACCCTAACCCTAACCCTAACCCTAACCCTAACCCTAACCCTAACCCTAACCCTAACCCTAACCCTAACCCTAACCCTAACCCTAACCCTAACCCTAACCCTAACCCTAACCCTAACCCTAACCCTAACCCTAACCCTAACCCTAACCCTAACCCTAACCCTAACCCTAACCCTAACCCTAACCCTAACCCTAACCCTAACCCTAACCCTAACCCTAACCCTAACCCTAACCCTAACCCTAACCCTAACCCTAACCCTAACCCTAACCCTAACCCTAACCCTAACCCTAACCCTAACCCTAACCCTAACCCTAACCCTAACCCTAACCCTAACCCTAACCCTAACCCTAACCCTAACCCTAACCCTAACCCTAACCCTAACCCTAACCCTAACCCTAACCCTAACCCTAACCCTAACCCTAACCCTAACCCTAACCCTAACCCTAACCCTAACCCTAACCCTAACCCTAACCCTAACCCTAACCCTAACCCTAACCCTAACCCTAACCCTAACCCTAACCCTAACCCTAACCCTAACCCTAACCCTAACCCTAACCCTAACCCTAACCCTAACCCTAACCCTAACCCTAACCCTAACCCTAACCCTAACCCTAACCCTAACCCTAACCCTAACCCTAACCCTAACCCTAACCCTAACCCTAACCCTAACCCTAACCCTAACCCTAACCCTAACCCTAACCCTAACCCTAACCCTAACCCTAACCCTAACCCTAACCCTAACCCTAACCCTAACCCTAACCCTAACCCTAACCCTAACCCTAACCCTAACCCTAACCCTAACCCTAACCCTAACCCTAACCCTAACCCTAACCCTAACCCTAACCCTAACCCTAACCCTAACCCTAACCCTAACCCTAACCCTAACCCTAACCCTAACCCTAACCCTAACCCTAACCCTAACCCTAACCCTAACCCTAACCCTAACCCTAACCCTAACCCTAACCCTAACCCTAACCCTAACCCTAACCCTAACCCTAACCCTAACCCTAACCCTAACCCTAACCCTAACCCTAACCCTAACCCTAACCCTAACCCTAACCCTAACCCTAACCCTAACCCTAACCCTAACCCTAACCCTAACCCTAACCCTAACCCTAACCCTAACCCTAACCCTAACCCTAACCCTAACCCTAACCCTAACCCTAACCCTAACCCTAACCCTAACCCTAACCCTAACCCTAACCCTAACCCTAACCCTAACCCTAACCCTAACCCTAACCCTAACCCTAACCCTAACCCTAACCCTAACCCTAACCCTAACCCTAACCCTAACCCTAACCCTAACCCTAACCCTAACCCTAACCCTAACCCTAACCCTAACCCTAACCCTAACCCTAACCCTAACCCTAACCCTAACCCTAACCCTAACCCTAACCCTAACCCTAACCCTAACCCTAACCCTAACCCTAACCCTAACCCTAACCCTAACCCTAACCCTAACCCTAACCCTAACCCTAACCCTAACCCTAACCCTAACCCTAACCCTAACCCTAACCCTAACCCTAACCCTAACCCTAACCCTAACCCTAACCCTAACCCTAACCCTAACCCTAACCCTAACCCTAACCCTAACCCTAACCCTAACCCTAACCCTAACCCTAACCCTAACCCTAACCCTAACCCTAACCCTAACCCTAACCCTAACCCTAACCCTAACCCTAACCCTAACCCTAACCCTAACCCTAACCCTAACCCTAACCCTAACCCTAACCCTAACCCTAACCCTAACCCTAACCCTAACCCTAACCCTAACCCTAACCCTAACCCTAACCCTAACCCTAACCCTAACCCTAACCCTAACCCTAACCCTAACCCTAACCCTAACCCTAACCCTAACCCTAACCCTAACCCTAACCCTAACCCTAACCCTAACCCTAACCCTAACCCTAACCCTAACCCTAACCCTAACCCTAACCCTAACCCTAACCCTAACCCTAACCCTAACCCTAACCCTAACCCTAACCCTAACCCTAACCCTAACCCTAACCCTAACCCTAACCCTAACCCTAACCCTAACCCTAACCCTAACCCTAACCCTAACCCTAACCCTAACCCTAACCCTAACCCTAACCCTAACCCTAACCCTAACCCTAACCCTAACCCTAACCCTAACCCTAACCCTAACCCTAACCCTAACCCTAACCCTAACCCTAACCCTAACCCTAACCCTAACCCTAACCCTAACCCTAACCCTAACCCTAACCCTAACCCTAACCCTAACCCTAACCCTAACCCTAACCCTAACCCTAACCCTAACCCTAACCCTAACCCTAACCCTAACCCTAACCCTAACCCTAACCCTAACCCTAACCCTAACCCTAACCCTAACCCTAACCCTAACCCTAACCCTAACCCTAACCCTAACCCTAACCCTAACCCTAACCCTAACCCTAACCCTAACCCTAACCCTAACCCTAACCCTAACCCTAACCCTAACCCTAACCCTAACCCTAACCCTAACCCTAACCCTAACCCTAACCCTAACCCTAACCCTAACCCTAACCCTAACCCTAACCCTAACCCTAACCCTAACCCTAACCCTAACCCTAACCCTAACCCTAACCCTAACCCTAACCCTAACCCTAACCCTAACCCTAACCCTAACCCTAACCCTAACCCTAACCCTAACCCTAACCCTAACCCTAACCCTAACCCTAACCCTAACCCTAACCCTAACCCTAACCCTAACCCTAACCCTAACCCTAACCCTAACCCTAACCCTAACCCTAACCCTAACCCTAACCCTAACCCTAACCCTAACCCTAACCCTAACCCTAACCCTAACCCTAACCCTAACCCTAACCCTAACCCTAACCCTAACCCTAACCCTAACCCTAACCCTAACCCTAACCCTAACCCTAACCCTAACCCTAACCCTAACCCTAACCCTAACCCTAACCCTAACCCTAACCCTAACCCTAACCCTAACCCTAACCCTAACCCTAACCCTAACCCTAACCCTAACCCTAACCCTAACCCTAACCCTAACCCTAACCCTAACCCTAACCCTAACCCTAACCCTAACCCTAACCCTAACCCTAACCCTAACCCTAACCCTAACCCTAACCCTAACCCTAACCCTAACCCTAACCCTAACCCTAACCCTAACCCTAACCCTAACCCTAACCCTAACCCTAACCCTAACCCTAACCCTAACCCTAACCCTAACCCTAACCCTAACCCTAACCCTAACCCTAACCCTAACCCTAACCCTAACCCTAACCCTAACCCTAACCCTAACCCTAACCCTAACCCTAACCCTAACCCTAACCCTAACCCTAACCCTAACCCTAACCCTAACCCTAACCCTAACCCTAACCCTAACCCTAACCCTAACCCTAACCCTAACCCTAACCCTAACCCTAACCCTAACCCTAACCCTAACCCTAACCCTAACCCTAACCCTAACCCTAACCCTAACCCTAACCCTAACCCTAACCCTAACCCTAACCCTAACCCTAACCCTAACCCTAACCCTAACCCTAACCCTAACCCTAACCCTAACCCTAACCCTAACCCTAACCCTAACCCTAACCCTAACCCTAACCCTAACCCTAACCCTAACCCTAACCCTAACCCTAACCCTAACCCTAACCCTAACCCTAACCCTAACCCTAACCCTAACCCTAACCCTAACCCTAACCCTAACCCTAACCCTAACCCTAACCCTAACCCTAACCCTAACCCTAACCCTAACCCTAACCCTAACCCTAACCCTAACCCTAACCCTAACCCTAACCCTAACCCTAACCCTAACCCTAACCCTAACCCTAACCCTAACCCTAACCCTAACCCTAACCCTAACCCTAACCCTAACCCTAACCCTAACCCTAACCCTAACCCTAACCCTAACCCTAACCCTAACCCTAACCCTAACCCTAACCCTAACCCTAACCCTAACCCTAACCCTAACCCTAACCCTAACCCTAACCCTAACCCTAACCCTAACCCTAACCCTAACCCTAACCCTAACCCTAACCCTAACCCTAACCCTAACCCTAACCCTAACCCTAACCCTAACCCTAACCCTAACCCTAACCCTAACCCTAACCCTAACCCTAACCCTAACCCTAACCCTAACCCTAACCCTAACCCTAACCCTAACCCTAACCCTAACCCTAACCCTAACCCTAACCCTAACCCTAACCCTAACCCTAACCCTAACCCTAACCCTAACCCTAACCCTAACCCTAACCCTAACCCTAACCCTAACCCTAACCCTAACCCTAACCCTAACCCTAACCCTAACCCTAACCCTAACCCTAACCCTAACCCTAACCCTAACCCTAACCCTAACCCTAACCCTAACCCTAACCCTAACCCTAACCCTAACCCTAACCCTAACCCTAACCCTAACCCTAACCCTAACCCTAACCCTAACCCTAACCCTAACCCTAACCCTAACCCTAACCCTAACCCTAACCCTAACCCTAACCCTAACCCTAACCCTAACCCTAACCCTAACCCTAACCCTAACCCTAACCCTAACCCTAACCCTAACCCTAACCCTAACCCTAACCCTAACCCTAACCCTAACCCTAACCCTAACCCTAACCCTAACCCTAACCCTAACCCTAACCCTAACCCTAACCCTAACCCTAACCCTAACCCTAACCCTAACCCTAACCCTAACCCTAACCCTAACCCTAACCCTAACCCTAACCCTAACCCTAACCCTAACCCTAACCCTAACCCTAACCCTAACCCTAACCCTAACCCTAACCCTAACCCTAACCCTAACCCTAACCCTAACCCTAAAGCCCAAAGCCTAAAGCCCAAAGCCTAAAGCCCAAAGCCTAAAGCCCAAAGCCTAAAGCCCAAAGCCTAAAGCCCAAAGCCTAAAGCCCAAAGCCTAAAGCCCAAAGCCTAAAGCCCAAACCCTAAAGCCCAAACCCTAAAGCCCAAACCCTAAAGCCCAAACCCTAAAGCCCAAACCCTAAAGCCCAAACCCTAAAGCCCAAACCCTAAAGCCCAAACCCTAAAGCCCAAACCCTAAAGCCCAAACCCTAAAGCCCAAACCCTAAAGCCCAAACCCAGGCTCAGGTCTTTCCAGGCTACAGAGAATGACACCACAACAGGATTTCACATCAAGTTTATTTGGCAACAAAATTGCTTCCTTTTACAGCAACAGCTTACACATTTTGGACTGTGACCAATACTGGACAAGTCCTATGACATGAACAATAATGTTCCATTTTCAGAGTCTTACATGACATGGTGAACATACACTTCAAGCAATACCTTCTCATATCAAAACCTCTCCTCTACAATATCTTGGCCCGCATCTCTAGCGTTTGTGATCCAGAGTCAACCACGTGTCACCTGGCAAACGGCCGGCATGGTTCCTCCTTAGCACTGTCTTGTCAAAAAAGTTAAGTCAAAGACTGTCCGGGACAGTCCCAACCCTGGTGCAGTGCAGCGAAACAGCCGGAAGGCTGACAGTTTGAAAAAAAGTCAGCCTTGCGGCTGTTTGACTGCACTGCATCAGGGTTCATCATCACTGCAGTGATGATATACTTTATGACTTGGATGACAAAATGAGTCATCTCACCAAGACTCAAACTACACCTTACACTCTTAGAAATACAGCACTTACAATACATCAAATGCATGACAATACATCAAATGATACAGCACTCCAAAACACTTCAAATGCATGACAATACATCAAATGATACAGCACTCCAAAACACTTCAAATGCAGAACAATACATCAAATAATAAAACACTCCAAAACAAAAACACATACGGCACATTACAGTGCCCTCTCATTACTTTGATGGCTAGAACGCACAAAATAACCACCAACTTCATTAATTTTGGCTTTTTGGTACATGAACTTGGCATTGTTAATATTTTCACAGTCCCAATTGGTAGATATGTCAACTCAGAGCTTTGGTACTAGCCATCAAGACAAGAGGACGCTGCAAACCACAAAGCAAGAAATACACAAACTCCACATCTTCCAAACAAAGGCACACCAAATTCTTCTCCAGCCACGTAGAAATGTTCAGATCGCACCAAAGAGGAAGACTTCCTAGAGAAAGACAAAACAATTGTCACGGTTAATGCCCGTACGACAAACTCGAGCCGCTTCCGCTTCCAAAAAACACACATACAGTGTAGTGCGAGTGAATTTCCCCAGTGACATGCACCCGGTGAAATACATTTTCCCGAACAAAATGCACAGCTCGCACAACCCCTGATCAGAACCGTACTTAACTTGCAAATCTGAAAGCGAATCCTATGCAATCTCTTCATCTTCCAAACCAGCAAACACACACCAAACTCTTCTCCGGTCATGGCAAAATCTTCACATCGCACCGACGGGGAACGCTTCCTATGGAAATGAAAAACAATTCTCACGGTTAAGGCACACACGACAAACACAAACTACCTCGGCTTCGAAAACACGCATATGTGCAACATAGCGCAGGTGAATTTCCCCAAGTGACATGCACCCGGTGAACCACATTGCTCAACTGAAACTCAGCATGCACGACAAAATCCAACCGCTGATCGAGAACCGTACTTAACTTGAGAATGTGAAATCGAATCCTATGTAAACTCTACATCTTCAAAAATGGCAAAATCACACGAAACTCTTCTCCGCTCACAGAGAAATCTTCAGATCGTGACGATGAAGAACGCTTCCTATTGAAATGAAAAACAATTCTCACAGTTAAGGCACGTACAAACGCAAACCTTCGCTTCCAAAACACACACGTGCTACGTTATGTATGTGAATTTCCCCAGTGACATGCACCCACTGAACCACATTTCCCAAGTGAAATGCAGAGCGCACACACACACACACACACACACACAGACACACACACACACACACACACACACCAAACAAAACCCCTGATCGGGACCGTACTTAACTTGCAAATCTGAAAGCGAATCCTATGCAATCTCTTCATCTTCCAAACCAGCAAACACACACCAAACTCTTCTCCGGTCATGGCAAAATCTTCACATCGCACCGACGGGGAACGCTTCCTATGGAAATGAAAAACAATTCTCACGGTTAAGGCACACACGACAAACACAAACTACCTCGGCTTCGAAAACACGCATATGTGCAACATAGCGCAGGTGAATTTCCCCAAGTGACATGCACCCGGTGAACCACATTGCTCAACTGAAACTCAGCATGCACGACAAAATCCAACCGCTGATCGAGAACCGTACTTAACTTGAGAATGTGAAATCGAATCCTATGTAAACTCTACATCTTCAAAAATGGCAAAATCACACGAAACTCTTCTCCGCTCACAGAGAAATCTTCAGATCGTGACGATGAAGAACGCTTCCTATTGAAATGAAAAACAATTCTCACAGTTAAGGCACGTACAAACGCAAACCTTCGCTTCCAAAACACACACGTGCTACGTTATGTATGTGAATTTCCCCAGTGACATGCACCCACTGAACCACATTTCCCAAGTGAAATGCAGAGCGCACACACACACACACACACAGACACACACACCAAACAAAACCCCTGATCGGGACCGTACTTAACTTGCAAATCTGAAAGCGAATCCTATGCAATCTCTTCATCTTCCAAACCAGCAAACACACACCAAACTCTTCTCCGGTCATGGCAAAATCTTCACATCGCACCGACGGGGAACGCTTCCTATGGAAATGAAAAACAATTCTCACGGTTAAGGCACACACGACAAACACAAACTACCTCGGCTTCGAAAACACGCATATGTGCAACATAGCGCAGGTGAATTTCCCCAAGTGACATGCACCCGGTGAACCACATTGCTCAACTGAAACTCAGCATGCACGACAAAATCCAACCGCTGATCGAGAACCGTACTTAACTTGAGAATGTGAAATCGAATCCTATGTAAACTCTACATCTTCAAAAATGGCAAAATCACAAGAAACTCTCCTCCGCTCAGAGAAATCTTCAGATCGTGACGATGGAGAACGCTTCCTATTGAAATGAAAAACAATTCTCACACAGTTAAGGCACGTACAAAAACACACACGTGCTACGTTATGTATGTGAATTTTCCCAGTGACATGCACCCACTGAACCACATTTCCCAAGTGAAACGCAGAGCACGCACAAGAAACAAAACCCCTGATCGGGACCGTACTTAACTTGCAAATCTGAAAGCGAATCCTATGCAAACTCTTCATCTTCCAAACCGGCAAAGACACACCAAACTCTTCTCCGGTCATGGCGAAATCTTCACATCGCACCGACGGGGAACGCTTCCTATGGAAATGGAAAACAATTCTAACGGTTAAGGCACGTACAACAAATGCAAACCTTCGCTTCCAAAAACCCCACGTGAATTTTCCCAGTGACGTGCGCCCGGTGAACCATGTTTCCCCAAGTGAAACGCAGAGCGCACGCGAGAAACAAACATCCCAATCGATGGCCGTACTTAACTTGCAAATGTAAAATCAAATCCACTTCCGTGAGGGAAAAAATTCCCCCGCTCGCCAACTGCATCGCTGGTTTTCCAAATTAGATATCTTCTGGAGGCAGAACCTACAACGATGACAAAAATTGAACGTGACAAACGGCCTGTGCGTTAAAGACTATTGTAAGCCAGTTACATTTATGGAAATGGCATCTATTTCGACATGACTCTGTCCCATTCCCCCACAAACCCTTAAATAACTACATTGAGAATCGCATGTCACGAGACCCCTCGCCAGGCTAGTATCGCGATGATCCCCCCCACGCACGTTCCACAGCCCTCCTCGCCGTTATTCCCATGCTTCCGATAATACCGACGAATCTCCACGCCTATATCGCACATCTGCGATCCGTTCAAAGAAAATGACAAAACTCGACATGTTTGATCGTACGGGACGACGACCACGCTGATGACCCGACAACGGCACGCCGCCTTAGAAGCGACGACGAGCGTGGAAAAATGGCATCCGAGTTGGCTAATTACATAAGTTGAGAACCCTTTCGCAATTAGCCCGCCTCACCTAATGCGGCAAAGGCCACGTTCCTATCATCGAGGCTGCGCTCAAAGCTCTAACTTAACACTTACCTCACGGACGCCACCGGTTATGCCGCTTCCGCTTGTGTCTCCGTTGCTGCAAACTGCGTGGACCGAACGGGATGGACTCGCCGTGTCTCGTTCCCTCGGCTCTGTACGCGAATCCTCCTGTGGCACGTCAACAACAAATTCCGCATTATCGCTAAAAGCGACGATGCTATGTTATCGCTCTCCGTTTGCTAAAATAACCGAGAGCCCGAGAGACCCCTGACGCATTTGTATCTATGACAAAGATGCAACTCGCTTCCTGAACGTAGCCCTCCACATTTCCCACCCCGCTGGGGCCTCTCGCTAGCTAGGACGCTCGCATCTGCCTCAGAAAACCACAACTGCATATAGAACCAAAGACAGAGATAGTGGTGATCGCTTCTGCAAACCCAGTGCATCTCTAGTGACATTGTTGCATAAATTGCTAGTTTCATCCCCTGCAGGCTAGTTCAATTTGCCTCAAGAAGAGAGTCACGCTTTCAGGCTGGGTCCAACGCTATTTTATTGTTATCAAACAAATTGGGCCAAGGAGCTCGGTGCTCAAAGCAAGGTCGACCTCGAGCATTGCCTGAGCTGAAACTTTTATAGATTTCACATTCCTTCTGGTCAGCGTGTCGCAATGTGATTGATCACTGCAAGTTTACTCAGTTCCCTGGCAGAAAGTTTAGCAGCTTCTAAGACATACGCAATCAGCTAAATGATACCTGCTGTTTCGAGCTTAAGCAATGGAGGGGAAGAAGCACACTTAGTTTTTACTACAACATGCACATCGCTCTCTCAGGAAAAATACTCACTTCCTCCGTATGATGACCCCCCCGCTCCCATCCCTCTTGACAATAGCCACGTGTGACAGGACTTCCGTTCCTAAACAATGAACCTCAGCCTCACAAATCCTTCTGACCGTCCGACTCTCAGAAAGACACTTAACTTTGATGTCCCCTCCTGCTCTCGAGGTCTTCTTTTCCTTTGTCTACACGCCATCGCTCTCGTACGTCGTCGTCCCTCGGTCGGTGACGTCTTCCCGGACGAATGGTCACGATCCTCCGTGGAATCCACATCCGGTACCGTTCTTGCCCATGAGCAAACTTCAACCGCCTACTGCTTCATTAACAAAAGACATTTCTTTTACAAAGTACACTCCCCGTGCCCCACTGCCGCACCCTCTCCGCCTCGATCGCTTTTGAGGACACGGAAAATGGCTATGCTTCTACATACTCCTGCTGATCCTCCCTCTCTCGCTACCACAGTAGCCCATCGTTAACTAAGATGCTCTCGTGCTCTGCAGAAAACCGACACCCGGAAGAGGATGAAAGAAAAAAGTAGTGGTGACCAATTATGCAAGCCCGGTGCAGTGTAACAGACAGGAAACTGAGAGTGGAGCATCTCTAGCTACAGATGGGTCACTGGCCCAGAAACACCCTTTCCTCCAGAGGAAATGCATGGTCCCTTCCTACAATGACCTTCCACCCGCATGCCTATCCTACTCCCATTAGCGACAGTCACCGTTTAGAGAGCTTCTGTACAAAAACGAGAAGACACGACCGGAGGAATGCTTCTCGTCATCAAACCCTTTGGCAGATACTTAACTAGGATGATTTGACAGGCGTTTCCCCTCTCGATATCTCGTTCCCCTCGGTAGTAGAGGACTCACGGACCTACGGTGCTACGAGAAAAATGCATAAAAATATTCACGCGTCTTGAAAATGACAACACCGATCCGTACAAAATTGGACGATACTTGCAAATGCAAATAAAACCTGACTGCAAACCTGATTGATTCATTGTACTCGTGGGGCTTTAGATGACTGAACGTGAAAAAAAAGGAAAAAAATATAGCTGAAGTTAGCAGAGAGAACTTGCATTACACGTTACAGTAGTCTCAGAGCAGCCCCTGCCTAACCCAGCCAGAAAACTGCTATGCTTCTGCAGCAGACACTATAGAAATCCTATCGATGCTAATGATGTGTGTTTTGCAGAATGGCTATCGGAAACAATTCCCTGTATCATCTTCCCGCATGCATTAAATACATTACAAATAACATAAAATGCAATTAAATCACAATACAAAAATGAGAACAGAAGAATGGTACTTTAACCAAAAATACAGACCAGCATTACCTAATATCAACACTCACCATGATTGTAGGAGTACCTAGCTACACCTCCTCAAAGCAACCCAAAGCTGAATGACTCCCTAGGCCTAGATGCCCAGCTTAAATGCTACCATAAGCTCCGCCCCTCAATATCCCAGCATGCCTTGCAGGCCAAAGGAAGGTATAAATGCAGACTCATAGGCCACAGACTCCCTTTACTTCATTTCTACATTAGTATTTGTTAGGACAACAGATGATAAATGCTTCAGCATGAGCTGCTCTTGCCACTGCTAATCTCCACAGGCTCAAACTCTGTGACCAGGTGAGGCTACAGTCACCCCCCTTTCTGGGGGCAAAGTTTTCCTTTTAGGAACCTGAAATAGGGTTTCTCAGGGCGTACATAGCTACTGGGGGCTGAAATAGCTACTTTAGATGTAGTGAAGAGGGTGTTTGAACTGGAATATATGCAGAGTGTAGGAAACATTAATTGGCTGGTGCCAGAGAGGATACACGCTGCCTCATTCTCAAGATGAAGGGGGGGGTCATTCCCTGTTATAGTGCCAGGCCACCTGATACAAACAAGAAACCCACCATGCCCCCCAGAGCCAATATGATGGGCAAATGGCAACCTGTGAGAACTTGTACTCTGATGATGTGAGGTTCAGCACTGGCCAACACTTCCTTTCAGGCTCCCTCCCCCCATCTCCTCTAGACCCCACTGCCTCCCCCAATACTTAATTTTCATACACAAAGGTCTCACACCTCAATCCTGACACACATTAGAACGTGGGTGGCCAAGTATGGACCAGCAGCTGCTAGGAGAGTGCTCAGTTCTAAAGGCAACCCAGCCCTACACACACACACCCACCCATCCACCCCAGCACCACTGGTAAAGGACAAAGGTAGCAATTACCTAGGAGCCATTCCATTTCAAATGTCCCATGGGCCCGAGACAGTGGAGGTAAACACAAAACCCCTCACCCCTTCCCACACCACAAAACCCTGCCCCAACCCACACACCTCAAAAATCTCACCCAGAGCCAGACCCCTTACTCTTGCCCAAACCCGAGGCCCAGTCTGAGGAAACTGAGTGTATGTGGAGGACAACTAGCAACAGACACAGGACAAATTGAGTGAGCATGAATTGGCCTGTTATTTTGAAATAACTATTCCCCAGAGCTGTGTCTAGACTGGCCAGTTTTTCTGGAAAAATCAGCCGCTTTTCCAGAAAAACTTGCCAGCTGTCTATACTGGCCGCTTGAATTTCCACAAAAGCACTGACTTCCTACTGTAAAAAATCAGTGCTTCTTGCAGAAATACTATTCTGCTCCCTTTTGAGCAAAAGGGCCAGTGAAGACAGCTCAGATTTGTTTTCCGCAAAAGAGCCCCAAACACGAAAATGGCAATTGGGGCTTTTTTGCAGAAAAGCGCATCTAGATTGGGACAGATGCTTTTCCGCAAAAGCACTTTTTGCATAAAAGCATTCTTGCCAATCTAGATGTTCTGTTCTGAAAATGCCTTTAACGGAAAATTTTTCCATTAAAAGCATTTCCGGACAATCATGCCAGTCTAGACGTAGCCTAAAGGTGCATCTAGACTGGCAAGATTTTGCACAAAAGTGGCCGCTTTTGCACAAAATCTTGGCAGCTGTCTAAACTGGCTGCGAGAATTTGCACAAGAACACTGACGATCTACTATAAGATTGTCCATGTTCTTGCGCAAGAACAGTGATGCTCCCGCTTGGGAAAAAGCCCTCTTGTGCCAATGTACACAGTCTAGACACAGCCTGAGAGAATTGTGCCCGCAATACTGCAAATGGCCACCGAGTGTCACTGTGGAGGCGCTGCAGAATTATACGTGCATTACCTGCAATGACCACCGAGTGGCACTGTGGAGGCGCTGCAAAATTATACGTGCATTACCCGCAATGACCACCGAGTGTCACTGTGGAGGCGCTGCAGAATTATACGTGCATTACCTGCAATGACCACCGAGTGTCACTGTGGAGGCGCTAAGGAATTATACGTGCATTACCGCCGATGACCACCGAGTGTCACTGTGGATGCGCTACAGAATTACACGTGCGTGACCACCGAGTGTCACTGTTGCTCTGCTAAGGGCAGGTATTTCGGAATGCGGCATTTCTACCCTAATATTTCCTGTTTTAAATTGACATGGATTCAGTGTATATGCTCAGATGATCTTATTTCCCAATAAAAAAGATTGTTATTTCAATGTAAGGCTTGTGCTGTATAACAAAGTAAGGACTCCCCACAGTCACTCAAAATGGAGTCCCAGGAAGCACTGGGGAGTAACTAACAGCACGTCTATAAGACATCACTTTAGAA
This sequence comes from Pelodiscus sinensis, assembly GCF_049634645.1. NCBI lineage: Eukaryota > Metazoa > Chordata > Testudines > Trionychidae > Pelodiscus > Pelodiscus sinensis. The sequence goes on from NW_027466001.1 coordinate 26,224, forward strand.
AAGTGGGAACGTGAGCATCCAGAGGGGAAGCCCGTTATTTTGAACGTATTTCAGAATAACAGGCTTCTTATTTTTTGTGACATGAGAGTTTATTGTTCCACAATAATGCCATTGTTGAAATTGCTATTTCTAAATAGCAATATTGTGTATGCTCCACTGTCGCTATTTACAAATAGCTCCTTCCTAGGGCCATTAAAGTAATTATGCTCTAGTGTTTCCTGGGGCTCTAAATCAAGGTAGCACATCCACTTTAGGGAAGCCTGCCTCAGATAGAGAAGACTTGTAATTACTCTATTTTGAAATAGCATTTCCCCATTACATTTTGGCAGGTTTTATTCTGAAATACTTGTTAAAGTATGTCTACACTACATTGACTCTTAGAATATGCTATGTAGCATGTCCTTACTAAGGGAGCCTACCACTCACAAATTTTGATGCTTCCCTGTTGTGGGAACACACTATTTTGAAAAATATTTTCAAATACTTTATTTGAAATAACCCCCAAAATACCTTAATTCCCCAGTGTGAACATAGCCAATCATTACAGCTACACGGCAATGGTATTTCCATATACCCAAGAATCCCAAAATATCAACCCCTCATCTTCACAGCAAACTTGGTTTTTTTGGATTCATTATTCCAGAGTCCCTGTAAATATCATTCTATTAGGCGAAAGGGACGTTTTCTTAGAGCACCTTATTTTGAAATTTGGCATCACGTAGACGGCGCCAAATGATGAAATAAGCCATTTTGAAATAGCATTGAGATAAGATACTCAAGATACACAATTTGAGCTATACAAATTATTTCAAGTACTCTGTAGAACTCTGAGACTCTCTTTACCCTTCCTTCACCCTCAAAGGTTCTCCCTCCACCCACTTTCCTCTCCCAGATTCTTTCCCCAGCCCCTCTCCAGCTACTTTGACCCCAAATAAAAAACACACCCACTTTGTTTCCAAAAAACAATGTCAGTTTTATTGTCTCTGCAGAGGAGGAGGGGGAGGATTAAGAGAGGAAAGGCAAAGAGGGGCAAGGCACAGGCCCCTAGTGGGGAGGTCCTGGGGAGCGTGTCACTGGGGTCCTTGTGAAAAACTTTCCCTCAGGGCCTCCCGGATGTGCACCCCCACCTGATGAGCCTGCTGGATGGCAGCTATGCACAGCTGTTCAAAGAGCCTGCTGACCTGGCCTGCCTTTGCTCCCCCACCCCCCGCCCATGAGGAACACCTCCCCCTTCGGATCACAAATATTGTAGAGCACAAAACACTGGCCACTACTTGGGGGAATGTTTCATTCCCCAACATCCAGCCGGGTGACAAGACATTTCAACCTATGGGGGGAGGAATAGCTCAGTGGTTTGAGCATTGATCCCAGGGTTGTGAATTCAATCCTTGACGATGGGATTTGGGGCAAATCTGTCAGGGATGGTACTTGGTCCTGCCACGAGGACAGGGGAGTGGATTCAATGACCTATCAAGGTCCCTTCCAGGTCTATGAGATAGGTATAGCTCCATATATTTATTTATATTAAATAAATATATGGAGCTATACCTACCTCACCTTGAGACACCCAAAGGCACCCTCCACTACAGGGCGGGCCCGGCCAAGCCGGGAATTGAAGCATTCCTTGCTAGGGTCAAGGTGTCCGGTGTAAAGCTTCGTGAGCCAGGGCAATAGAGTGTAGGTCACATCCCCCACAATGCACAGTTGCATGTACACATCCCCCACCCTTATGATGAGGTCAGGGAATAAACTGCCTGCCTCCAGCTTCTGGAAGACTCTGGAGTCGCAGAAGATGCAAGCGTCACGTGCCTTCCTCGACCAGCCTAAGAAAATGTCAATAAACTGCCCACGGTGGTTGAGAGGGCCTGTGGGACCATGGAGAAGTAACCTCGTGATTTATATACATAGATGCCTGGTAGTCGGCGTAGTCGGTGCTTGGGCAGGGATGTGGGTGCTGTCAATAATATCACTACCACACAGTTCCGTGTTGCTGAGGTGGATGACCCTGAGCAGCTGGATGGTGTCGATGGCCCACATGTGACCGGGTGCTGTCTACTTTGTAACCCGGTGTTCCCTCCTGGCTGTGTTGCTATGTGTGATTCCCAATGAGTCACTCCTCATGTGTATTAGCCCCAGACACCTAAGTCTCAGCCTGAGCAGAAAAGGCTGTTCCCAGAGGGTGAGACAAAAGAAGAGAGGCAGGGTCAGCCATCAGGCTGGGGGGTAGGGCCTGGCAGTTGAGTTGGTCTAAAACATCCTCACTCCACCTAGCCCAGCCGAGACTAAGAAAGGGGGTGAAGCCCCTTCCCCACGAGAGGACTAAGGCTGTCTGCCCTCGCTCCTGTGTTAACATCTCTCCTATGCTATGCTGTGTCGCTGAGAAGAAATAAACCCTTTTACTCTACTGGCTGGCCGAGAGACACATCTGGCTGGGGATGGGGGCCCAGGGTCGGGGGCTCCCTGACACACCATCACACCGCACCACCTGTAGCAGGAGACCAACAAACATAGAATCACTGGGGTGCCTGAGCCCCGTGCAGGTCCCCCAGCCCACCCCTTCCCTGCCCACACATATCAGGAGCCACCCCCTACGTAGCCTATCCCTGGCAGGGCTCTGTGAGGGTGGGACTGAAAAATTGCCTGGGAAAGGGGCTTCTCCACCACCCCCAACCACCCTTTCCCTAGGATTCCCCATTCCAGCACTTCACACCCCTCTTCCGGGACCTTAGCTGGAGAGCGCCACGCCTGCATGACGTTGGCCCTGACGGTCGACTTTTCCACACCAAACTGATTCCCGACACATCGGTAGCTGTCCGGCATGGTGACCTTCCACACGGCAATGGTGACCCTCTTCTCCAGAGGGGAATGTGGGTTGCATGCGTGTGTCCCGTCGTGTGAGGGCAGGGGAGAGCCAGGAACACAGCTCCAGGAAGGTCTCCTTCCTCGTGCACAAATTCTGGAGCAGCTGTTGGTCATCCCAGAGCTCCATGTCGAGCCGGTCCCACCCGTCAGATCTAGCCTCCAGCGCAAGAAGCGGCGGTGCACAGCGTGGTGCAGCTGGAAGAGCTGAGCTCCCAGACAATCAGCTGGTGGTTACGTTCCTGCATGGCCAGGAGGGCAGCCTGTAGAAACTGCAGCACGATAGCTAAGGGCCGTCGAGTGCCCAGAGGCAGCTCTAGCTCCACGACTGGCAAGCTGAGGTGTCCGCAAGGGCAACCGGAGCAGTCAGAGCAAAGGCTTTGCTGTCCCTCCAGGGAAAGGAGAAGCACCCGAGAAATGGCTGTACCGGGGGCGGGGTCACTTTGCTACCTTCAGAGGGTCCCTTATCCTGCTTCTCTAACACAGGACCTAGGCCCATCCCTGAGGCAGATGGTGTGGGCAGAGGGGGGTGGGATCAAGCCCACCATTCTGTGCTCCCCAGACAAATCCCTGCCCTATCCCTGAGTTCACTGGAGATCCCACTCTGTCTCCCTGCCTTCAGTGGGTCCCTTCTCCTGCCTTCCTAATGTGGGAGCCAGCTCCATCCCTGGGGGGGTCTATGTTGGCTGTTTGGCCGCTCCCAGGGTGGGTGGGATGGGCCCACGAGCCTGCCCTGCCAGGTGAAAGGGTCTCAGATAGCCTCAAGCAGCAGCTCCTGACCCGAAACCCTGCCTGAAGTGGTTCTGAGTGGCCTTAAATGCAATTCTGCATCCAATCAGTGTGGAGCTTTAGTTTGAAATCGCTAAGTGCTTTTTGAAATAAGCCTGAAGTGTAAACGTACCCTAAGGGTATGTCTTCACCGCAAGTTTTGTTCGGAGAAAGCTATTCTGGAAAATATCTTCTGGAAAAGCTGATTTTGGAAATAGCACATCTACATTAGGGGAGCTTATCTCAGACTAATTTTGAGGCTTCCCGGTAGTGTGGACGCTCTATCTCGATTTAGCGCCCCACGATGCACTGGAAAGGACTAACTTTAGAATGAGGGGCTATTTTGACATAGGAGCAGTGGAGCATCCAGTCGCTCACCCGCTGCTGAAAAAGCTTTTTCAGAAGAGGCGTTTTTCCGACACTGGTACACTCATTCCCTGAGGAATAAGCCCTCCATTGTTTCAATTTTCTTTTGAAATAACGCAATTGCTGTGTGGATGCTACTGTTGTTCGGCCAGAATAATGTCCCTTATTCCAGAAAAATGGTACAGTGTAGACACACCCTTAGGGTATGTCTACACTGCAGCACTAATTGGAACTAACAATTCAAATTAGTGCATCTAGACCTAAAAACTAATTCGAATTAGCATTTTGCTAATTCGAAATAGCATATCCACATTGAATGGACCCTGAACCAAAGTTAAGGCTGGCCAGAACCAGTGCCTGCAGGGCATCAGGTTAGGACTTAGAGTGTGGAGCTCCTAGCCGAGGGTTGTGCTTAAAGGAACCCGACCCCCACCCCGGACAGACAGTTCTCAGGGTTCCCCACTTGCTTGTCTACCTCGATGAGGGACAGCAAAGCAGTCCTGTCTTGGAGGCACATCAAAGCACTTGGCCATCAGCCCGGCTGCACTTGCCTCAGGCTGCCATCCAAGGGCATCAATTGGGAGGCTGTCAGGAGCCAGGAGGCCCTGCAGGAGAGCTTCCACCCCAAGGAGCCCGCAGAGCCACCCCAGTCCTCCCCATCGGGGGCTCATGCCCCATTCCTCCCTAACCTCCTTCCACTTACCCTTCCTGATGTAAAAAATAAATGACACGTGTGTTGTTAAATAAAGAGCGTTTATTTTTGAAAACTGAGGGGTGGGGATTAACCTCTGGAGAGACTGGGGAGAGAGGGTGGGAGAGGGGAGGTGGAAACCTGGGAGGAGGGAGCTGGAAGGGGGAAGCCAGGGGAAGGAGGAGGAGGGGAAGTATAAAACTATGGTACGCCATATCTTCAGTACTGTGTACAGATGTGGTCTCCTCACCTCAAAAAAGATATTTTGGCTTTGGAAAGGGTTCAGAAAAGGGCAACTACAATGATTAGGGGTTTGGAACAGGTCCCATATGAAGAGAGGCTAGAGAGACTGGGACTTTTCAGCTTAGAAAAGAGGAGACTGAGGGGGATATGATAGAAGTCTATAAAATCATGAGTGGTATGGAGAGGGTGAATAAAGAAAAGTTCTTCATTAGTTCTCATAATAGAAGGACTAGAGGACACCAAATGAAATGAATGCACAGCAGGCTTAAAACTAATAAGTGAAAGTAGTTCTTCTCACAGCACATAGTCAACCTGTGGAACTCCTTGCCACAGGAGGCTGTGAAGGCTAGAACTATAACAGAGTTTAACGAGAAGTTACATAAATTCAGGGAGGTTGGATCCATGGAGTAGGAACGGTGTCCCTGACCTCTGTTTGTGGAAGGCTGGAGATGGATGGCACGAGACAAATCGCTTGGTCATTGTCTTAGGTCCATCCCCTCCGGGTACCTGGTGCTGTCCCCTGTCAGCAGACAAGCTACTTGGCTAGATGGACCTTTGGTCTGACCCAGTATGGCCGTTCTTATGTTCTAAGCTCAGGGCCGGGAATCTCACTGGACCAACTTGATTTTCATGAAAACCTGCTCATGGGTTCACATGTGACCTTTGGTGGCCAGGCTGGCAGCTATCCTGCCCTAGATGGCCATATTCCTGTGCCTAGTGTGGAGATCGTGGATGTTGGAGGCCTCCCCCCGAACCTTGATGAGATCCACGATCTCCGCACTAGATCAGGCGGGCGCCCTCCTCTTGCTGCCCCGGGCAGCCTCCTGGGAGCCATCGGCCTGGTCCTGGGAAGAGGCAGAGGGCTGGGTGGCAGCCGGTGGCTGGCTCATGCCGTGCCAGGTGCAGGGTCTGCTGGCTGGGTGCTGGCAGGCTTGCAACTGGCACAAGCACTGTAGCCAGACCGTGGCCCTTTAAGGGCTCCAGGGCCGGGAGGAGGGCAGAAAAGTTTCCCTGGTTTGGCCCAGAGTGGCCACCAGGGCAACCTGGGAAGGGCTAGCCTCCAACTAGTTCGAATTAAGTGGCTACACAGCCCTTAATTCGAACTACTTAATTCAAACTAGGTAAACCTCACTCTACGAGGAGTAACGCCTAGTTCGAATTAAGTGGTTTGTATGTATAGCCGCTATTAAAGTTAATTTCAACTAATGGCTGTTTGTTCGAATTAACTTTGTAGTGGAGACACACCCTTAGAGATTTGTGCCTGTCTATCAGCAAATGGCTGCCAACGGTGCGTCTAAACTACATATCTTTTTCAACAGAAGCTTTTTCTAAAGTATTTTTCGAAAAAGCCTCTGTTGAAAAAGCTTCTAGATTGATTTTTTTGCTCCGCATCATGCTATCAGCTTTTTTGAAAAAGAGCGTCCAGACTGCCGGATGCTCTTTCAAAAAAAAAAAAAAAAAAAAAAGGCACCCAGAAGTGCTTCTGGCAGGGCATGGGGGCAGCCTTTATTTCCAAATGTTGCTGCCTGCCCTTTGCAGAGACACGTGCTTAAAGGGATCCCCCGGACAGCCATTGCTCTGCTCCTGCTTCTGGCTTGCCTACCTCCTGGAGGGAAAGCAAAGCTGCTGCAGTGCTTGCTCTGGTTGCCCTGCTTCCTCGGACACCACAGCAGTTTATTTTCAGGTTCAGGGTTTTTTTCTGCTTTTCACTGCGTTGGGGAGAATTCACAGACATTTGCGTCGGGTGGTCAGGCCGGGCACGCGATGCCCGCATCTTCCGGAACTCATACCTGTACCGCAGCCTGCAGGCTGGGTCATTCTTTCTGGAGTGAAACTATGCAGTCGGGGATGTGCAGATACCTACGTGCATTGTGGCTGACACGGCGAACCCCCTTATGACCTGGCTCATGAAGCCATTCACTGGACACCTGGATGCGAGCAGGGACCTCTTTAACTCTCGCCTGAATCGGGCTCGCTTGGAGGTGGAGTGCGCCTTTGGCCGTTTGAAGGGCAGGTTTATGCGCCTTCTCGCTCGGCTGGACATGGGGTAACACAACATCCCCGATGACCTCTCGAGGTCCCTTCCAGTCCTATGATTCTATGATGTGGTTGCTGCATGCTGTGTGCTGCACAACCTAGTGGAGAGAAAAGAGGAGGCCTTCCTCCCAGCATGAGGCTGCTGTGGAGGGGAGGCACTTTGAGCAGCCCCGGACAGCTGCCATCCGGCAAGCCCTCCAGCTGGGATTGCGCATTCGGGAAGCCCTGAGGGAGCGATTCTCCCAAGGAGCCCAATGAGTTTCCCCAGGGCCTTCCAAATGTGGGATTGCCCCATGCCTCCAGTGCCTTCCCCCCGCCGTCCAAAACCCCTCCCAGCCCCACATTCACACTGAGAACAGAGACAGGCTGTGACAGACCAGGCTGGGTCTGGGCACAGCTGACGTCATCTGCTCTGGGCAAATTGCTCAAACTAGGGGCTCCTTACAGTCCCCAGACTGGTGACCTTCCCAAACAGGCCACAAACCAGTCCCCAAAATAAATTGTTTGTTAACAAAGTAAAGTGCTTCCCTTACTGACTCTCACAGATGGGAAGGGGAATGTCAAGCTGGAAGGGAGGAGGGAGGCTCAGGGCTGAGGGTGCCACCTGGATGACGAACCCCTACCACCTTGGCTGCGGAGGCCGGCTTGGAGATGGCTGCGCGTGCGGGCTTGGGCTGGGCAGGAGGTGCGGCTGTACCTGAGTCTGGGATAGCAGCGGGTGAAGGGGGGCAGGGGGGTGAGGGGAGGGGTGGGGGAGCTGGTGGGGGGGGGAGGGCAGGCTGAGCAGGAGGAGCAGGAACAGACACAGGACTGGGGAAGGCCATGGCCTCCCAGATAGCAGTGCAAATAGCAGTGCGCTGTGTTGGGGAAATCTCGCTCCCCTGGGGTACAGAGTCCCCAGAAGGGTCTGAGGCTGGAGGTCAAAGCAGTGAGGCAGGAGAGAAATCCAAAAGGAAAATTTTATTATGCATGCAGGCTGACAGCTACCAGAGTGAGAGCAGCAGCAGCCCTGAGAGAGAGTTTCCGGGATCCTTTATACAGTATGTTCAGACAGTTTAGTTGTTGATTGTTTTCTTTAACATATTAAAGTCTCAGCAGAAGTACTCTGAGACGTTTCTGTTCACACCAGGTGTGCTAGAAGTAAGTTTTACAGTACAAAGGCACATGAGAACCTGAGTGAGGAGTCTACAAGGCAAACTGTGACAAAGATAAGAGTTTACATGACAATTTGTGACAGACTAGGAGTCTCCATGAAGTTGAGATAGGCATTGTAAGGGTCTTGATTAGAGTTAAGATGATTTCTCTCTGTTACAGGGAGAGAGGCCTGGAAAACTTTTAACCCTTACAGCAGTTTTCTTTTAGAGAGTTTTGATTTCCTGCACAGTCCCTCCTTAGACACAATTGGAGTTATTTGATTTTTTCCCACAGCTGCTGCACAAACTCGTCCAGCAAGGGACTGCACCACTCTGTCTCTGCCTGCATCCTCTGATTACATGTCTCCTGCATCCCTTGCAGGGCCGAGATGTGCTGGCGCACCAGGTCCAAATACTTGCGCCAGTGCCGATGGGTTCCCTGCAGCCGTCTGGGAGGTGGGAGAGGTGTGGCCCCCCACCCTCCTGGACAGCTGGGCTGGATGTGGAGGACAAGAGGGAAAAGTCATCAGTCATGCATGCTCACACTTTCCCTGAGAGACAGCATGCCCTCCTCAGCAGTCAGTGCCTGTCCTCTAGGATCAGCAGATGCTCATGTGGTCTCAGCAAGGAGTGGTATGCCCTGAGCAGCAGCTACGGCCTCCCTGAAGCCCAGACAGTGTGCAGGCCGCCCCCCTCCCCCCACCCCATGGCCAAGCAGCACAGACAAGTGCCAGGCCACAGTTGGGGTTCCCGCAGGTTGCTAAGAAGCCTGAAGCTGTGTGGCAATTCCCAGGGGCCCAAACCCCTGCCTGTACCTGGCATCAGTGTCTGTAGGAGCAGGTGGTTCCTCGCAGCCATGCGGGTGCAGGGGTAGGACGGCCCTCCCTGAGGTCAGTCGTGTGTGTGCTCCCCTCCCCCCAGAATGTGATCAGCATGACATGTCACAGTACTGCACCATCCGCTTTGCTCCCGCCTCCCCTGCCCTGTGTGTGTTGGACCCTCACAGCACTCACCTGATGTTCCCTCCCCGGTGCCCAAAGTTGTCTGGGCAGGAACAATAGAGATGAAAGGTCTGGCAGGAGTGTCCACCAGGGCTTCTACCCAGAGGCCTTTATTTTCGACAAAAAATCTTCCCCGCGTCCACACTTCCCTTTTTTTGACAGATCTCTGTCAAAAATAGTGTTATTCCTCGTAAAACGTAAAATGAGATTTACTGCTGTCAACAAAACCGCCGCATTCTGTTGATTTACTGTCAACAGAACGCGGCGGCTGTCTAGACGCAGGTAAAGATTTTTTGAACAATCCCTGTAGTCTAGACACACCCCGAGTGTCACAGTTGCTGCATTACAGAATTGTGCATGCATTGCCAAAAGTGGCCATCGAGTGTCAATGCTCTGTTGCGGCATTTTTACACTAGGCAGTTAGGAGTTATGAAATAACAGGCTAATGACTCCTGTTTGTGATGAGGAATAACCCTCATGTAGAAATTGTTATTTTGAAATGTCTTCAGTATATATGCTCAGCTGTTCTTATTTAGAAATAACTACTCCCCAGAGTCATTCAAAGTAATTACTTCCCAGTGCTTCCTGAGACTCTAAATCAATGTAATACGTCAACATTAGGGGAGCCTGACTCAGACTAATTTCAAGGCTTCCCTGTAGTTTGGATGTTCTATTTCAAAGTAGTTAGCTTATTCTGACATAAGTGTGTAGCGTAGACATTATTCAAAATAACTTATACCTTGAATCTTTTAAACTGCCAAACTCATTGCACTAGCTGGCTTCCAGCCCTAGTGATGGGCTCAAGGCTTTAGTCTCTGCCACAAGTCAGCCATTCTTTCATGAATCCAATGCCACTGAGAACTGAAAAGAGAATGAGAGGAGACTTGTAAACTCGACCACCACTAGTGGTCAAAACACAGACATAAACATGTGCATCACCTAACTGCTGGTCACTGGAGACCCCTTCTTTATTCCTCTCTGGCCTATCCAGGTCCTAAAATGCTCATAATTTATAAGAAACTATGACCATCTCCACTTTACCACACCCTCAGTCCACTATACCCACACCCTGCCCAGAATACCCTGGTCCTCTGAGGGACGTGATGATTGAGCAAGCAACTGGAGAACAATGTGATGATGTCCAGTGATTACACGGACAGATGCTCTGTAGTTTGTCGTCCCTCCCTCCCTCCACATCGCTGTATTTGAAGGGCAGCGACCCACGTGCAGCTACTTACAGACAGGAAATGACAATCCCAGACAATTACCAGCCACGGGCAGAGCTCTGCCTTCCCCAGGATCTGTCCCATGGAAATCATAAGCATCTCTCTGCTCGCAAGGAGGCACCTCGCTGCACAGACACTGGCTGAAGATAATTTCACAAAACATACACCAGCTCCTACACTGTCACGAGAGAGCTCCTCAGCTCCACTGTCAATAGGAACAACAGGTGACTCAGACTCACTTCAGGCAGATGCCCCTCATCTAGCTGGATCTCCAGAGTGGCTCCGATTGCCTACAGCAGGCCTCTGCAAGAACGGCAAATAACTCATGGAAGTAGTATCACTGCCAAAAATGCTACAGCTGCATGAGACCGTCCAGTACCTGCCTCCCTCTCCAACCCTTTCTACAACATGGCTGTTCTGCTACAATATACGGACTGAACACTGATGGGTCAGTTGGCTGTAGCTCCCCGCTGACATCAGGATTATGCCAAGACACCCGCTCATCTTCCATGCGCTCGAGTCCAAGCCAGTAAAAATGGAAACACACCTCACATGCCGCTTCCTCTCTTTTTTCTGTTGTGTTGGCTAACACGGATTCATATGCCCTTGTGTTTCCCAAACGTCCAGTTTTGTGAGACCCCTTTTTAACTCATTCCTACCAGCTTTGGATTAGGGATGTTAAAGACGAGTCTATCCCCATAAGCAAATGCTTATGGGATAGTTGTCTGTTGACTAGTCAGCTAGTTGATTCCCCACACCTTGCTGCCTCTCTGAGATAGAAAGCGGGGGTGGGGGGGAAGGAGTACTTCAAAGTGGCAGCACTGCATGGCTGAGCTAGGGATCAGCTGTGCGGCAGCTGCCCCTTTGAAAAGCCACCTCCACGCATTTAAAGGGGCAGCCATGGAACCCGGGGTCAGCTGAGAACTCCCCAGCTGGCCCCAGGTTCCACACGGCATGACCTCGGGCTCCTCATGGCATGCAGCACGGCATGGAGCCTGGGGTCAGTGGGGGACTCAGAGTCCCCAGCTGAACCCAAGCTCCATTACTTTGAAATGCACAAGAGTCCCTGCTGGGCTCTTGTACTTTTCAAAGGAGGAATGGGGAAGTGCCTATCGACTTTGATTTAGTCACTATTTATCCCTTTAGTCTCTCCTTTTTCAAGAACACTTGTGAGACGTTTAATAGCAGTGGTCCAAATGCAGATCCCAAAAGCATAACACTCATTCCTACTCTCCCCGTCATAGGCACCAGGCTGCTGGTCAGTCCTCGTGGTTAAGGGGTTATCCTAGCCAGATATTTGGTCAGCCAATAACAATGCAGGTAGGGATTTCAAACTGGGAACAAAGGAATTTTTAACTTTTTCCTCCTCTGTCTGAGGCAGAGTGGGTTCTTCCAGGTAACAGGGAGCTGCGAGGCTGTCTCGCTCTCTCTAAGAAAAGTCTTTTCACAATATGTAAGTAGGGCAAAGTTTAATTAATCTATCAGGTTTTTAATTGTTTTATGGTTTGGGAATTTCAAATTGATGTTAAAAGTGTTTTTTTTTTTCTCTTTTGTAATGAAGCTTTCTAACCCACAGAATTGTCTCTGGCTACATCTAGACTGGCATGATTTTCCGGAAATGGTTTTAACGGAAAAGTTTTCCGTTAAAAGCATTTTCGGAAAAGAGCATCTAGATTGGCACGGACGCTTTTCCGCAAAAGCATTTTTTGCGGAAAAGCATCCATGCCAATCTAGACATGCTTTTCCGCAAAAAAGCCCTGATCGCCATTTTCGCGATCGGGGCTTTTTTGCGGAAAACAAAGCTGAGCTGTCTATACTGGCCCTTTTGCGCAAAAGTTTTGCGCAAAAGGACTTTTGCCCGAATGGGAGCAGCATAGTTTTCCGCAAGAACACTGACAATCTTACATGAGATCGTCAGTGCTTTTCCGGAAAAGCAAGCGGCCAGTGTAGACAGCTGGCAAGTTATTCCGGAAAAGCGGCTGATTTTCCGGACTAAGTGGCCAGTATAGACACAGCCTCTGAGTATACAAATTGGTGGCCCTTACCATCTAGCTACCTTAACTATACTTGCAACGGTAGTATGGTTTTGATAATAAAAAGTTTGTTTTCTTTTCTAATTAACCTGCTATAGGTTTATTTTGGTGTCCTAGTTTTATCTGTAAGCTCTCTGTCTGACTGGCTGGGAGTCACCTAGCACAGACTGCAGCTTGTTTTTCTCTTTTCTTTTTCAAGCTCTGAGGGGAAAAAGAGCTTGAGGTACCCCTGAGGTTTTAGGGAGGAGGTTTCCCAAGTGATCTCATCCCTAGTTTTCTTGGACTACTTGGGTGATGGCAGTGGATATTCCCTAAAATTTGGGTTTTAGGATTTTGGGGGGAAGTTTTTGTACCAAAGCCTGGAGAGATCAGGTTTTGGGGTACTTTTGCAGGCCCCTGCTCCTGCATTTGTTGTGCCACAGTGGGTTACCCCCCCATCTTTTACGGGGAGTACCCAGCAATGTTTTTATGAGGATCTAACAATACTTCAACTGCTTGAATGTCCGTCCATTTGTTATAAAGAACGAGAGGGGCGGGGTGATTTAAGCATAATAAAGTCCATGCCCCAAAGGCAAAGCCGCATCAGCTCAAACTCTGTTGCATTTAAGAACTGCCTCTGGAGTTAGGACATGAGCTTTAAGCACACCTCATGTATGAAATCCAGGGTTTCAAACTCAGGAGGGGGGCTACTGCCCTCCTACCCCATTTCTCTACCCAATTCTACACCCATAGGACCAAGGGCACCTACCCCCCTCAAACAATGGTGCCCTTGGCCTTATGGGTGGAGAAAGGGCAGGGTTAGGAGTGCACATTGCTATGGGCTGGGGGTGTTAAAAGGAAGAGAAAGGAGGGGTTGAGGGATCCACTGGATGGACGGGTGGACTGGAAGGATCAAGAGCGTGTTGGGCTGGGGGCCGTTAGGGAGGAAGAGGAGGGTGGGTGAGGGGGTCCTTATGTGTTGAAAGATGAATGGGGAGAAGGTAGGGTGAAGGTTGAGGTGAGCTGGGAAGGTGGCTGTGATGGACCGGGCCAAGTCTTGGCACAGCTGAGGGCATCCGCTCAGGGCGAATTGCTCAAAACTCGGGGCTCCTTACAGCCCCAGACTGGAAGCCTTTCCCAAATAGGCCATAAACCGGTCACACTGAGTGCTTTAGCTGCCAATCTGGCCAGCCAGAAGCCTCACGAGCAAAACCCCTCAGACACCCCAGCTCTCCCTGTGCCACAATTAGCCCCGGGCCTGCACACAGCTGAGGGGGTTGTAGAACCCAATCTCACCTTCCCCGAACGGGTCTTTCCGGTCCCAAAGAACCAGCCACAAATCCCCGGTCAGTTTACACTCTGGATCTTACCCACAAGATCACGCTGGGCCAATCCTTTAGAATCTGAAATCTAAAGGTTTATTAATAGAAGAAAGAAAAGCATGAGAGTAAGGTTGTTAAGGAGAATACATTACATGCACCAGTCACCGAGTTCTCGATGCAGGCTCTCGGCAGAGATGTTATAACTGCTATCTTAAAGGTCTCTGGTGTTCATCCTATGTCAGGATGGGTCAGCAATCCTCCTCGGCTCTCTGTTCCTTGCAAGGCTGCATCTAGGATCAGTAGCAGAATTGAAGACAAGATGGAGTCCGCCTCATGGCACTTGTATATCTCCCCGGTACCTTCCAAGTGGAGCAGGTCACATGGTCGAATGACTTAGCTCTGTTTCATATGTCAGCAGCCATTTTGCCCTGGCTGGGTTGCATGTTCCCAGACACAGTCCTCAGGTGTGTATTGGGCACCTTGAGAGCCATTATCCCTGGACCAGTGCTAATTAGCATACTCATTCAACAGACAATCCTCCTTTACAACAGGCAGTGCAGGCCAAAATCAGCACAGACTCCATATTCATAACTCCACACACAGATATCATACAAGTACATGAGTAGCATATACAGAATCAGTAGAACATGACTTTCATTTGACATCTCGCATGGCCCCCTTTGTATAGACTTTGGGGCAAACACCTCCCCCCAATTGGTGCAGCAGTGATCTGGCTGCTCCCCTTAAAATCCAGTAACATGACACCCAGACAAAAGACCAGAGCCTCTGCTTTCCTCTTCCTTTGAGGCTACTCCCTACCACCCACTGCTCGGACTTAAACAGTTACACAATTGCTTTTGTCCTTAACTTCAAAAAGATCTCACCAAATGTAGTGATTGGGCAACAAAATACAAATGAAATTTGATGTGGATAAGTATAAAGTAACGCACATTGGAAAAAATAACCCCAACTATACATACCATATGATGAGGGCTAATTTAGCTACAACTAATCAGGAAAGATATCTTGGAGTTATCGTGGATAGTTCTCTGAAAATGCAGTATGCAGTCAAAAAAGCAAATAGGATGCTAGTAATTATTAAAAAAGGGATAGAAAATAAGATGAAGAATATCTTAATGCCCCTATATAAAACTTCTGTACACAGTGTTCAAGATGTGGGCGTACTATATGTGGTCTCCTCACCTCAAAAAAGATACTGTACTTTGGCATTAGAAAAGGTTCAGAAAAGGGCAACTAAAATGAAGTATAAAACTATGGTACACCATATCTTCAGTACTGTGTACAGATGTGGTCTCCTCACCTCAAAAAAGATATTTGGGCCTTGGAAAGGGTTCAGAAAAGGGCAACTACAATGATTAGGGGTTTGGAACAGGTCCCATATGAAGATAGGCTAAAGAGACTAGGACTGTTCAGCTTAGAAGAGAGGAGACTGAGGGGGATATGACAGAGGTCTATAAAATCATGAGTGGTGTGGAGAAGGTGAATATAGAAAAGTTCTTTACTTGTTCCCATAATATAAGAACTAGAGGACACCAAATGAAATTAATGGGTAGCAGGCTTAAACCTAATGAAAGAAAGTTCTTCTCAAAGCGCACAGTCAACCTGTGGAACTCCTTGCCAGAGGATGCTGTGAAGGCTAGGACTATAACAGAGTTTGAAAAAAAACTAGATAAATTCATGGAAGTTACGTCCATAAAAGGCTATTAGCATGGGGGAAGGAAGAAATGGTGCCCCTGGCCTCTGTTTGTCAAAGGCTGGAGATGGATGGCAGGAGACAAATTGCTTGATCATTGTCTTCGGTCCACCCCGTCTGGGGCACCTGGCACTGGCCACTGTTGGCACACAGGCTACTGGGCTAGATGGCCTTTTGGACTGACCCAGTATAGCCAGTCTTATGTTCTGATCAGTATCAGAAGTGCACCGATGGATACGGAGCACGTAGCTCCGCGGGATCTGGTGCTTCTGGGGCGATGACTTAAAAGCCACCTCCCCACGCGCACAGGCTCTCACCTGCCCCCAGCCCTTGCTGACTCTGTATTAGAGACAGCAAGGGGGAGGGAAGCGTGTGTAGTTGTCAGGATTAACCGATAAGCCCAGGCTTATCAGTTAATCGTATACACGACTATACGCTAATATCCCATTCACCGACTGTCACTGTTAGCATTTCTGTAACGCAGTAAGTGCACTGCCGGGAGCAGGTACGCCTTGAGAGGCCTCCAAGCTTACCCAGTACATGGAGAGACCTTTTCTCAAAGGCCCAGCTTCTGATGGGTTTGGTCCTCCTTCTGGGATGCCACCGGATGTGCTGGGATTTCACTGAGACTACTTGCTCCACTAGCCTTGCCTGCCTCTCCCTGTTTTGCTGACTTAGGCTCTCTGGCCTCTGGGCCAGGTTGGGACGCACCAAATGTAGAAACACAGATTCTGCAAACAGCTCTATACAGTAAGGCTTAGCTAGAAAATCGTCCAGCACTCAATTGCAGTTCCCCTCCGGAAAGTACACCCAAAATAATATTATCTGACGCGAGAGAGAAATCACTACAATGCAAGCTCATACGTTTGCCCATCCCCTCAATGAGGAGTAACATACGCACAACTTCTCCCGCTCCCCTCCTGCTGTTAGAAATTACACAAACTACATTTGTTTTATTAAAATCTAGCTTTTACAGTTGAGAGATTGCTGTTGTTTATCAAAACAAAATAAAGCATGCATACCGTATATGGGTGTAGGCATGGATGGAGGAAGGGCAGCGTTAGGAGTACAGGTTGCCATGGGATGTGGGTGTAGAAAGGAAGAGAAAGGGGGTGAGACCCAATGGATGGGAGGATGGACTGGAAGGGTCTGGAGTGTGGGATGGCATGTGATGGGGGCTTGTTGAGAAGGAAGAGGAGAGTGGTTGAGGGAGTCCTTACATGCGGAAGGAGGGCTGGCGGGAAGGTAGTGATGGGGGTCACATGACAGCCGGGATGGGAGTGTGGGGTGAGGGACTGTGAGTTGGGAAGGGAAGAAATGGGCCTGAAGGGTCCTATAGATGGGGGAAAGGTAGGGATAGGGATAGAGTGTGGGATGGGGAGTGTTCTAGGGAGGAAAAAGAGGGGCTGATGGAAACATGAATGGAGGGATGCTCTGCGGGTGCAGGTTGCTCTGACTCTGTGGAGAGAAGAAGGGAAACTGAGGGACACCAGGAATACGGGGTATGGGCTAGGGAAGAGCACTGGTGGGGGTACACGTTGTGTGAGGGGGAAGTTGAAATGTACTGCGGAAGTGGAACCTCCGCTCGCACCCGCTGTCTAAGCAAACGTGACTTCCCTTCCTAGACCCGAGTGGGTCGTAACCCGAGAAATTTCCAGACCCGACACTTATCTCCCGGTCAGCGATGGCTGCTCCGCTCCCAGCCGGACGGTTCTCGCCTCGCTTCGACCAAGCTTCCGAGCTCGCTGTTCTCGTTTCTGTTCCGTCCCCAGACGGGAGGACACCGGGAGGGTTGACTTCTTATCGCTCGCTACCGAACACAGCAGAGGGGAAAAAACAAACGTTTCAGTCCGCAAGGACGCGGCATCGCTTCTCCTCCCACCATCGCACCGCAGCCTCCCACCATCAGCCACCACCTCTCGTTGCCACTACAGGAACGGGGAGTGAAAGGAGGCCTTGAATCTCTATCCACGCTCTGTTGAACCGCCTACTGCCCCTTCACCAGTCCCCAAGCCACCAGGCTCCGTGCCCCAGCAGGAAGCTCTCTGCCTCAGAAGAAACATACTGCCAGGACGCTTGAAGATTTCAAAGCACGCACCTCTTACTCACACAGAGCCATGGGAAGGCCGAACGCTGAGGACCCTTCACGTGTTCCGAGAATCACGTCCAGGCAGCTCAAGTCCATCTCGGACGGTATCTTCTCAGCCCACGGCCCCGCACTGATTCCTCTGCAAGGGTGGCCGAAAAAGCCCAGCGTTAGTTCCCACTCACTAAGGTTTGTGGCTGTGAGAATTCTATCCTTTAGCCCTTTCCCCCCCTCTCGCCTATATATCGGGCCCTCTACGAGAACACTGAGTCAGTAAGCCATGACGCACCACCGCTCTCCCTTGCGCGACTGGCGTACCTGCAGAATTCCTGTTGGCTCCTGAGCCCTTAACCCTTGAAGATGCTCACCTGGAATGCCTGCAAGTGTGCTGTACAAGGACACGGCAGAAGCAGAGCAAGGACAAAGACACAGAAGAAAACAGACAGACAGAACGTATTGGCCAATACGAGAGAGCAACAAGAGAGAAACACAGAAGAGGCAGTCAGAAACCTTACCACCTTGCGTCCTCCTCCTCGAGCCAAGCTTCTGCTGAGAAGGACACCGTGTTCCAGAGAAACCAGCACCCCTGACAAACGGGAGCCCTGACAAACGGGAGCTACCAAGGAAGCACCTCGGGAACCTCCGCTCGGACTCGCTGTCTAAGCAAACGTGACTTCCCTTCCTAGACCCGAGTGGGCCGTAAGCCGAGAGATTTCCAGACCCGACACTTATCTCCCGGTCAGCGATGGCTGCTCCGCTCCCAGCCGGCCGGTTCTCGCCTCGCTTCGACCAAGCTCCCGAGCTCGCTGTTCTCGTTTCCGTTCCATCCCCAGACGGGAGGACACCGGGAGGGTTGACTTCTTATCGCTCGCTACCGAACACAGCAGAGGGGAAAAAACAAACAAACAACTTAGCGTTTCAGTCCGCAAGGACGCGGCATCGCTTCTCCTCCCACCATCACACCGCAGCCTCCCACTATCGGCCACCACCTCTCGTTGCCACTACAGGAACGGGGAGTGAAAGGAGGCCTTGAATCTCTATCCACGCTCTGTTGAACCGCCTACTGCCCCTTCACCAGTCCCCAAGCCACCAGGCTCCGTGCCCCAGCAGGAAGCTCTCTGCCTCAGAAGAAACATACTGCCAGGACGCTTGAAGATTTCAAAGCACGCACCTCTTACTCACACAGAGCCATGGGAAGGCCGAACGCTGAGGACCCTTCACGTGTTCCGAGAATCACGTCCAGGCAGCTCAAGTCCATCTCGGACGGTATCTTCTCAGCCCACGGCCCCGCACTGATTCCTCTGCAAGGGTGGCCGAAAAAGCCCAGCGTTAGTTCCCACTCACTAAGGTTTGTGGCTGTGAGAATTCTATCCTTTAGCCCTTTCCCCCCCTCTCGCCTATGTATCGGGCCCTCTACGAGAACACTGAGTCAGTTAGCCATGACGCACCACCGCTCTCCCTTGCGCGACTGGCGTACCTGCAGAATTCCCGTTGGCTCCTGAGCTCTTAACCCTTGAAGATGCTCACCTGGAATGCCTGCAAGTGTGCTGTACAAGGACACGGCAGAAGCAGAGCAAGGACAAAGACACAGAAGAAAACAGACAGACAGAACGTATTGGCCAATACGAGAGAGCAACAAGAGAGAAACACAGAAGAGGCAGTCAGAAACCTTACCACCTTGCGTCTTCCTCCTCGAGCCAAGCTTCTGCTGAGAAGGACGCCATGTTCCAGAGAAACCAGCACCCCTGACAAACGGGAGCCCTGACAAACGGGAGCTACCAAGGAAGCACCTCGGGAACCTCCGCTCGGACTCGCTGTCTAAGCAAACGTGACTTCCCTTCCTAGACCCGAGTGGGCCGTAAGCCGAGAGATTTCCAGACCCGACACTTATCTCCCGGTCAGCGATGGCTGCTCCGCTCCCAGCCGGACGGTTCTCGCCTCGCTTCGACCAAGCTCCCGAGCTCGCTGTTCTCGTTTCCGTTCCATCCCCAGACGGGAGGACACCGGGAGGGTTGACTTCTTATCGCTCGCTACCGAACACAGCAGAGGGGAAAAAACAAACAAACAACTTAGCGTTTCAGTCCGCAAGGACGCGGCATCGCTTCTCCTCCCACCATCACTCCGCAGCCTCCCACTATCGGCCACCACCTCTCGTTGCCACTACAGGAACGGGGAGTGAAAGGAGGCCTTGAATCTCTATCCACGCTCTGTTGAACCGCCTACTGCCCCTTCACCAGTCCCCAAGCCACCAGGCTCCGTGCCCCAGCAGGAAGCCCTCTGCCTCAGAAGAAACATACTGCCAGGACGCTTGAAGATTTCAAAGCACGCACCTCTTACTCACACAGAGCCATGGGAAGGCCGAACACTGAGGACCCTTCACGTGTTCAGAGAATCACGTCCAGGCAGCTCAAGTCCATCTCGGACGGTATCTTGTCAGCCGACGGACCCGCACTGATTCCTCTGCAAGGGTGGCCAAAAAAGCCCAGCGTTAGCTCTCACTCACTAAGGTCTGTGGCTGTGAGAATTCTATCCTTTAGCCCTTCCCCCCCCTCCCCCTCGCCTATGTATCGGGTCCTCTACAAGAACACTGAGTCAGTCAGCCATGACGCACCACTGCTCTCCCTTGCGCGACTGGCGAACCTGCAGAATTCCCGTTGGCTCCTGAGCCCTTAACCCTTGGAGATGCTCCCTGGAATGCCTGCAAGTGTGCTGTACAAGGACACGGCAGAAGCAGAGCAAGGACAAAGACACAGAAAGAAACAGACAGACAGGACGTATTGGCCAATACGAGAGAGCAACAAGAGAGAAACACATGAGAGGCAGCCAGAAACCTTACCACCTTGCGTCTTCCTCCTCGAGCCAAGCGTCTGCTGAGAAGGACGCCATGTTCTAGAGAAACCAGCACCCCTGACAAACGGGAGCCCTGTTTCTCCCACCATCGAGGAAGCACCTCGGGAACCTCCGCTCGGACTCCATGTCTAAAGAAACGTGAGTTCCCTTCCTAGACCCGAGTGGGCCGTAAGCCGAGAGGTTTCCAGACCCGACACTTATCTCCGAGACAGTGACGGCTGCTGCGCTCCCAGCAGGACGGTTCTCGCCTCGCTTCGACCAAGCTCCCGAGCTCGCTGTTCTCGTTTCCGTTCCGTCCCCAGACGGGAGGACACCGGGAGGGTTGACTTCTTATCGCTCGCTAACGAACACAGCAGAGGGGGGTAAACCAACCAAGCAACTTAGCGTTTCAGTTCGCAAGGACGCAGCATCGCTTCTCCTCCCCCCATCGCACCGCAGCCTCCCACCATCGGCCACCCCCTCCCGCTGCGACTACAGGAACGCGGAGAGAAAGGAGTCCTTGAATCTCTATCCACGCGCTCTTGAACCGCCTACTGCCCCTTCACCAGTCCCCAAGCCACCAGGCTCCGTGCCCCAGCAGGAAGCTCTCTGCCTCAGATGAAACCTACTGCCAGGATGCTTGAATATTTCAAAGCACGCACCTCTTACTCACACAGAGCCATGGGAAGAGCGAACGCTGAGGATCCTTCACCTGTCCCGAGAATCACGTCCAGGCAGCTCAAGTCGATCTCGGATGGTTTCTTTTCCGCCCACGGGCCCGCACTGATTCCTCTGCAAGGGCGGCAAAAAAAAACCCGTGTGAGCTCTCACTCGCTAAGGTCTGTGGCTGCAAGAGTTCTATTCTTTAGCCCTTTCCCCCCGCCCCCCACCCTCTGTATCGGGCCCTCCACAAGAACACTGAGTCAGTCAGCCATGACGCACCACCGCTCTCCCTTGCGCAACTGGCGTACCTGCAGAATTCCCATTGGCTCCTAAGCCCTTAACCCGTGGAGATGCTCACCTGGAATGCCTGCACGTGTGCTATACAAGGACACGGCAGAAGGAGAGCAAGGACAAAGACACAGACAGAAACAGACAGACAGAACGTATTGGCCAATACGAGAGAGCAACAAGAGAGAAACACAGAAGAGGCAGTCAGAAACCTTACCACCTTGCGTCTTCCTCCTCGAGCCAAGCGTCTGCTGAGAAGGACACCGTGTTCCAGAGAAACCAACACCCGTGACAAACCGATTCCCTGACAAACTGGAGCTACCAAGGAAGCACCTCGGGAACCTCCGCTCGGACTCACTGTCTAAGCAAACGTGACTTCCCTTCCTAGACCCGAGTGGGCCGTAAGCTGAGAGGTTTCCAGACCCGACACTTATCTCCCGGTCAGCGATGGCTGCTCCGCTCCCAGCCGGACGGTTCTCGCCTCGCTTCGACCAAGCTTCCGAGCTCGCTGTTCTCGTTTCTGTTCCGTCCCCAGACGGGAGGACACCGGGAGGGTTGACTTCTTATCGCTCGCTACCGAACACAGCAGAGGGGAAAAAACAAACAAACAACTTAGCGTTTCAGTCCGCAAGGACGCGGCATCGCTTCTCCTCCCACCATCGCACCGCAGCCTCCCACCATCGGCCACTACGTCTCGTTGCCACTACAGGAACGGGGAGTGAAAGGAGGCCTTGAATCTCTATCCACGCTCTCTTGAACCGCCTACTGCCCCTTCACCAGTCCCCAAGCCACCAGGCTCCGTGCCCCAGCAGGAAGCTCTCTGCCTCAGAAGAAACATACTGCCAGGACGCTTGAAGATTTCAAAGCACGCACCTCTTACTCACACAGAGCCATGGGAAGGCCGAACGCTGAGGACCCTTCACGTGTTCCGAGAATCACGTCCAGGCAGCTCAAGTCCATCTCGGACGGTATCTTGTCAGCCGACGGACCCGCACTGATTCCTCTGCAAGGGTGGCCAAAAAAGCCCAGCATTAGCTCTCACTCACTAAGGTCTGTGGCTGTGAGAATTCTATCCTTTAGCCCTTCCCCCCCCCCCCCTCGCCTATGTATCGGGTCCTCTATGAGAACACTGAGTCAGTAAGCCATGACGCACCACCGCTCTCCCTTGCGCGACTGGCGTACCTGCAGAATTCCTGTTGGCTCCTGAGCCCTTAACCCTTGAAGATGCTCACCTGGAATGCCTGCAAGTGTGCTGTACAAGGACACGGCAGAAGCAGAGCAAGGACAAAGACACAGACAGAAACAGACAGACAGAACGTATTGGCCAATACGAGAGAGCAACAAGAGAGAAACACAGAAGAGGCAGTCAGAAACCTTACCACCTTGCGTCTTCCTCCTCGAGCCAAGCGTCTGCTGAGAAGGACACCGTGTTCCAGAGAAACCAACACCCGTGACAAACCGATTCCCTGACAAACTGGAGCTACCAAGGAAGCACCTCGGGAACCTCCGCTCGGACTCACTGTCTAAGCAAACGTGACTTCCCTTCCTAGACCCGAGTGGGCCGTAAGCTGAGAGGTTTCCAGACCCGACACTTATCTCCCGGTCAGCGATGGCTGCTCCGCTCCCAGCCGGACGGTTCTCGCCTCGCTTCGACCAAGCTTCCGAGCTCGCTGTTCTCGTTTCTGTTCCGTCCCCAGACGGGAGGACACCGGGAGGGTTGACTTCTTATCGCTCGCTACCGAACACAGCAGAGGGGAAAAAACAAACAAACAACTTAGCGTTTCAGTCCGCAAGGACGCGGCATCGCTTCTCCTCCCACCATCGCACCGCAGCCTCCCACCATCGGCCACTACGTCTCGTTGCCACTACAGGAACGGGGAGTGAAAGGAGGCCTTGAATCTCTATCCACGCTCTCTTGAACCGCCTACTGCCCCTTCACCAGTCCCCAAGCCACCAGGCTCCGTGCCCCAGCAGGAAGCTCTCTGCCTCAGAAGAAACATACTGCCAGGACGCTTGAAGATTTCAAAGCACGCACCTCTTACTCACACAGAGCCATGGGAAGGCCGAACGCTGAGGACCCTTCACGTGTTCCGAGAATCACGTCCAGGCAGCTCAAGTCCATCTCGGACGGTATCTTGTCAGCCGACGGACCCGCACTGATTCCTCTGCAAGGGTGGCCAAAAAAGCCCAGCATTAGCTCTCACTCACTAAGGTCTGTGGCTGTGAGAATTCTATCCTTTAGCCCTTCCCCCCCCCCCCCCGCCTATGTATCGGGTCCTCTATGAGAACACTGAGTCAGTAAGCCATGACGCACCACCGCTCTCCCTTGCGCGACTGGCGTACCTGCAGAATTCCTGTTGGCTCCTGAGCCCTTAACCCTTGAAGATGCTCACCTGGAATGCCTGCAAGTGTGCTGTACAAGGACACGGCAGAAGCAGAGCAAGGACAAAGACACAGACAGAAACAGACAGACAGAACGTATTGGCCAATACGAGAGAGCAACAAGAGAGAAACACAGAAGAGGCAGTCAGAAACCTTACCACCTTGCGTCTTCCTCCTCGAGCCAAGCGTCTGCTGAGAAGGACACCGTGTTCCAGAGAAACCAACACCCGTGACAAACCGATTCCCTGACAAACTGGAGCTACCAAGGAAGCACCTCGGGAACCTCTGCTCGGACTCGCTGTCTAAGCAAACGTGACTTCCCTTCCTAGACCAGAGTGGGCCGTAAGCTGAGAGGTTTCCAGACCCGACACTTATCTCCCGGTCAGCGATGGCTGCTCCGCTCCCAGCCGGACGGTTCTCGCCTCGCTTCGACCAAGCTTCCGAGCTCGCTGTTCTCGTTTCTGTTCCGTCCCCAGACGGGAGGACACCGGGAGGGTTGACTTCTTATCGCTCGCTACCGAACACAGCAGAGGGGAAAAAACAAACAAACAACTTAGCGTTTCAGTCCGCAAGGACGCGGCATCGCTTCTCCTCCCACCATCGCACCGCAGCCTCCCACCATCGGCCACTACCTCTCGTTGCCACTACAGGAACGGGGAGTGAAAGGAGGCCTTGAATCTCTATCCACGCTCTGTTGAACCGCCTACTGCCCCTTCACCAGTCCCCAAGCCACCAGGCTCCGTGCCCCAGCAGGAAGCTCTCTGTCTCAGAAGAAACATACTGCCAGGACGCTTGAAGATTTCAAAGCACGCACCTCTTACTCACACAGAGCCATGGGAAGGCCGAACGCTGAGGACCCTTCACGTGTTCCGAGAATCACGTCCAGGCAGCTCAAGTCCATCTCGGACGGTATCTTCTCAGCCCACGGCCCCGCACTGATTCCTCTGCAAGGGTGGCCGAAAAAGCCCAGCGTTAGTTCCCACTCACTAAGGTTTGTGGCTGTGAGAATTCTATCCTTTAGCCCTTTCCCCCCCTCTCGCCTATGTATCGGGCCCTCTACGAGAACACTGAGTCAGTTAGCCATGACGCACCACCGCTCTCCCTTGCGCGACTGGCGTACCTGCAGAATTCCCGTTGGCTCCTGAGCTCTTAACCCTTGAAGATGCTCACCTGGAATGCCTGCAAGTGTGCTGTACAAGGACACGGCAGAAGCAGAGCAAGGACAAAGACACAGACAGAAACAGACAGACAGAACGTATTGGCCAATACGAGAGAGCAACAAGAGAGAAACACATAAGAGGCAGTCAGAAACCTTACCACCTTGCGTCTTCCTCCTCGAGCCAAGTTTCTGCTGAGAAGGACACCGTGTTCCAGAGAAACCAGCACCCGTGACAAACGGAAGCCCTGACAAACGGGAGCTACCAAGGAAGCACCTCGGGAACCTCCGCTCGGACTCGCTGTCTAAGCAAACGTGACTTCCCTTCCTAGACCCGAGTGGGCCGTAAGCCGATAGATTTCCAGACCCGACACTTATCTCCCGGTGAGCGATGGCTGCTCCGCTCCCAGCCGGACGGTTCTCGCCTCGCTTCGACCAAGCTCCCGAGCTCGCTGTTCTCGTTTCCGTTCCATCCCCGGACAGGAGGACACCGGGAGGTTTGACTTCCTATCGCTCGCTACCGAACACAGCAGAGGGGAAAAAACAAACAAACAACTTAGCTTTTCAGTCCGCAAGGACGCGGCATCGCTTCTCCTCCCACCATCGGCCACCCCCTCCCGCTGCCACTCCAGGAACGCGGAGAGAACGGAGGCCTTGAATATCTATCCGCGCTCTGTTGAACCGCCTACTGCCCCTTCACCAGTCCCCAAGCCACCAGGCTCCGTGCCCCAGCAGGAAGCCCTCTGCCTCAGAAGAAACATACTGCCAGGACGCTTGAAGATTTCAAAGCACGCACCTCTTACTCACACAGAGCCATGGGAAGGCCGAACACTGAGGACCCTTCACGTGTTCAGAGAATCACGTCCAGGCAGCTCAAGTCCATCTCGGACGGTATCTTGTCAGCCGACGGACCCGCACTGATTCCTCTGCAAGGGTGGCCAAAAAAGCCCAGCGTTAGCTCTCACTCACTAAGGTCTGTGGCTGTGAGAATTCTATCCTTTAGCCCTTCCCCCCTGTCCCCCTCGCCTATGTATCGGGTCCTCTACAAGAACACTGAGTCAGTCAGCCATGACGCACCACCGCTCTCCCTTGCGCGACTGGCGAACCTGCAGAATTCCCGTTGGCTCCTGAGCCCTTAACCCTTGGAGATGCTCACTGGAATGCCTGCAAGTGTGCTGTACAAGGACACGGAAGAAGCAGAGCAAGGACAAAGACACAAAGAAACAGACAGACAGGACGTATTGGCCAATACGAGAGAGCAACAAGAGAGAAACACATGAGAGGCAGCCAGAAACCTTACCACCTTGCGTCTTCCTCCTCGAGCCAAGCGTCTGCTGAGAAGGACGCCATGTTCTAGAGAAACCAGCACCCCTGACAAACGGGAGCCCTGTTTCTCCCACCATCGAGGAAGCACCTCGGGAACCTCCGGTCGGACTCCATGTCTAAGAAAACGTGAGTTCCCTTCCTAGACCCGAGTGGGCCGTAAGCCGAGAGGTTTCCAGACCCGACACTTATCTCCCTGTCAGCGATGGCTGCTCCGCTCCCAGCCGGACGGTTCTCGCCTCGCTTCGACCAAGCTTCCGAGCTCGCTGTTCTCGTTTCTGTTCCGTCCCCAGACGGGAGGACACCGGGAGGGTTGACTTCTTATCGCTCGCTACCGAACACAGCAGAGGGGAAAAAACAAACGTTTCAGTCCGCAAGGACGCGGCATCGCTTCTCCTCCCACCATCGCACCGCAGCCTCCCACCATCGGCCACCACCTCTCGTTGCCACTACAGGAACGGGGAGTGAAAGGAGGCCTTGAATCTCTATCCACGCTCTGTTGAACCGCCTACTGCCCCTTCACCAGTCCCCAAGCCACCAGGCTCCGTGCCCCAGCAGGAAGCTCTCTGCCTCAGAAGAAACATACTGCCAGGACGCTTGAAGATTTCAAAGCACGCACCTCTTACTCACACAGAGCCATGGGAAGGCCGAACGCTGAGGACCCTTCACGTGTTCCGAGAATCACGTCCAGGCAGCTCAAGTCCATCTCGGACGGTATCTTCTCAGCCGACGGCCCCGCACTGATTCCTCTGCAAGGGTGGCCAAAAAAGCCCAGCGTTAGCTCCCACTCACTAAGGTCTGTGGCTGCAAGAGTTCTATCCTTTAGCCCTTTCCCCCCCCGCCCTCTGTATCGGGCCCTCTACAAGAACACTGAGTCAGTCAGCCATGACGCACCACCGCTCTCCCTTGCGCGACTGGTGTACCTGCAGAATTCCCGTTGGCTCCTGAGCCCTTAACCCTTGGAGATGCTCACCTGGAATGCCTGCACGTGAGCTATACAAGGACACGGCAGAAGCAGAGCAAGGACAAAGACACAGACAGAAACAGACAGACAGAACGTATTGGCCAATACGAGAGAGCAACAAGAGAAAAACACATGAGAGGCAGCCGGAAACCTTACCACCTTGCGTCTTCCCCCTCGAGCCAAACGTCTGCTGAGAAGGACGCCATGTTCCAGAGAAACCAGCACCCCTGACAAACGGGAGCCCTGTTTCTCCCACCATCGAGGAAGCACCTCGGGAACCTCCGCTCGGACTCCATGTCTAAGAAAACGTGAGTTCCCTTCCCAGGGCCGAGTAGGCCTTAAGCCGAGAGATTTCCAGACCGGACACTTATCTCCGAGACAGTGACGGCTGCTGCGCTCCCAGCAGGACGGTTCTCGCCTCGCTTCGACCAAGCTCCCGAGCTCGCTGTTCTCGTTTCCGTTCCGTCCCCAGACGGGAGGACACCGGGAGGGTTGACTTCTTATCGCTCGCTAACGAACACAGCAGAGGGGGGTAAACCAACCAAGCAACTTAGCGTTTCAGTTCGCAAGGACGCAGCATCGCTTCTCCTCCCCCCATCGCACCGCAGCCTCCCACCATCGGCCACCCCCTCCCGCTGCGACTACAGGAACGCGGAGAGAAAGGAGTCCTTGAATCTCTATCCACGCGCTCTTGAACCGCCTACTGCCCCTTCACCAGTCCCCAAGCCACCAGGCTCCGTGCCCCAGCAGGAAGCTCTCTGCCTCAGATGAAACCTACTGCCAGGATGCTTGAATATTTCAAAGCACACACCTCTTACTCACACAGAGCCATGGGAAGAGCGAACGCTGAGGATCCTTCACCTGTCCCGAGAATCACGTCCAGGCAGCTCAAGTCGATCTCGGATGGTTTCTTTTCCGCCCACGGGCCCGCACTGATTCCTCTGCAAGGGCGGCAAAAAAAAACCCGTGTGAGCTCTCACTCGCTAAGGTCTGTGGCTGCAAGAGTTCTATTCTTTAGCCCTTTCCCCCCCGCCCCCCACCCTCTGTATCGGGCCCTCCACAAGAACACTGAGTCAGTCAGCCATGACGCACCACCGCTCTCCCTTGCGCAACTGGCGTACCTGCAGAATTCCCATTGGCTCCTGAGCCCTTAACCCGTGGAGATGCTCACCTGGAATGCCTGCACGTGTGCTATACAAGGACACGGCAGAAGGAGAGCAAGGACAAAGACACAGACAGAAACAGACAGACAGAACGTATTGGCCAATACGAGAGAGCAACAAGAGAGAAACACAGAAGAGGCAGTCAGAAACCTTACCACCTTGCGTCTTCCTCCTCGAGCCAAGCGTCTGCTGAGAAGGACACCGTGTTCCAGAGAAACCAACACCCGTGACAAACCGATTCCCTGACAAACTGGAGCTACCAAGGAAGCACCTCGGGAACCTCCGCTCGGACTCACTGTCTAAGCAAACGTGACTTCCCTTCCTAGACCCGAGTGGGCCGTAAGCTGAGAGGTTTCCAGACCCGACACTTATCTCCCGGTCAGCGATGGCTGCTCCGCTCCCAGCCGGACGGTTCTCGCCTCGCTTCGACCAAGCTTCCGAGCTCGCTGTTCTCGTTTCTGTTCCGTCCCCAGACGGGAGGACACCGGGAGGGTTGACTTCTTATCGCTCGCTACCGAACACAGCAGAGGGGAAAAAACAAACAAACAACTTAGCGTTTCAGTCCGCAAGGACGCGGCATCGCTTCTCCTCCCACCATCGCACCGCAGCCTCCCACCATCGGCCACTACGTCTCGTTGCCACTACAGGAACGGGGAGTGAAAGGAGGCCTTGAATCTCTATCCACGCTCTCTTGAACCGCCTACTGCCCCTTCACCAGTCCCCAAGCCACCAGGCTCCGTGCCCCAGCAGGAAGCTCTCTGCCTCAGAAGAAACATACTGCCAGGACGCTTGAAGATTTCAAAGCACGCACCTCTTACTCACACAGAGCCATGGGAAGGCCGAACGCTGAGGACCCTTCACGTGTTCCGAGAATCACGTCCAGGCAGCTCAAGTCCATCTCGGACGGTATCTTGTCAGCCGACGGACCCGCACTGATTCCTCTGCAAGGGTGGCCAAAAAAGCCCAGCATTAGCTCTCACTCACTAAGGTCTGTGGCTGTGAGAATTCTATCCTTTAGCCCTTCCCCCCCCCCCCTCGCCTATGTATCGGGTCCTCTATGAGAACACTGAGTCAGTAAGCCATGACGCACCACCGCTCTCCCTTGCGCGACTGGCGTACCTGCAGAATTCCTGTTGGCTCCTGAGCCCTTAACCCTTGAAGATGCTCACCTGGAATGCCTGCAAGTGTGCTGTACAAGGACACGGCAGAAGCAGAGCAAGGACAAAGACACAGACAGAAACAGACAGACAGAACGTATTGGCCAATACGAGAGAGCAACAAGAGAGAAACACAGAAGAGGCAGTCAGAAACCTTACCACCTTGCGTCTTCCTCCTCGAGCCAAGCGTCTGCTGAGAAGGACACCGTGTTCCAGAGAAACCAACACCCGTGACAAACCGATTCCCTGACAAACTGGAGCTACCAAGGAAGCACCTCGGGAACCTCTGCTCGGACTCGCTGTCTAAGCAAACGTGACTTCCCTTCCTAGACCAGAGTGGGCCGTAAGCTGAGAGGTTTCCAGACCCGACACTTATCTCCCGGTCAGCGATGGCTGCTCCGCTCCCAGCCGGACGGTTCTCGCCTCGCTTCGACCAAGCTTCCGAGCTCGCTGTTCTCGTTTCTGTTCCGTCCCCAGACGGGAGGACACCGGGAGGGTTGACTTCTTATCGCTCGCTACCGAACACAGCAGAGGGGAAAAAACAAACAAACAACTTAGCGTTTCAGTCCGCAAGGACGCGGCATCGCTTCTCCTCCCACCATCGCACCGCAGCCTCCCACCATCGGCCACTACCTCTCGTTGCCACTACAGGAACGGGGAGTGAAAGGAGGCCTTGAATCTCTATCCACGCTCTGTTGAACCGCCTACTGCCCCTTCACCAGTCCCCAAGCCACCAGGCTCCGTGCCCCAGCAGGAAGCTCTCTGTCTCAGAAGAAACATACTGCCAGGACGCTTGAAGATTTCAAAGCACGCACCTCTTACTCACACAGAGCCATGGGAAGGCCGAACGCTGAGGACCCTTCACGTGTTCCGAGAATCACGTCCAGGCAGCTCAAGTCCATCTCGGACGGTATCTTCTCAGCCCACGGCCCCGCACTGATTCCTCTGCAAGGGTGGCCGAAAAAGCCCAGCGTTAGTTCCCACTCACTAAGGTTTGTGGCTGTGAGAATTCTATCCTTTAGCCCTTTCCCCCCCTCTCGCCTATGTATCGGGCCCTCTACGAGAACACTGAGTCAGTTAGCCATGACGCACCACCGCTCTCCCTTGCGCGACTGGCGTACCTGCAGAATTCCCGTTGGCTCCTGAGCTCTTAACCCTTGAAGATGCTCACCTGGAATGCCTGCAAGTGTGCTGTACAAGGACACGGCAGAAGCAGAGCAAGGACAAAGACACAGACAGAAACAGACAGACAGAACGTATTGGCCAATACGAGAGAGCAACAAGAGAGAAACACATAAGAGGCAGTCAGAAACCTTACCACCTTGCGTCTTCCTCCTCGAGCCAAGTTTCTGCTGAGAAGGACACCGTGTTCCAGAGAAACCAGCACCCGTGACAAACGGAAGCCCTGACAAACGGGAGCTACCAAGGAAGCACCTCGGGAACCTCCGCTCGGACTCGCTGTCTAAGCAAACGTGACTTCCCTTCCTAGACCCGAGTGGGCCGTAAGCCGATAGATTTCCAGACCCGACACTTATCTCCCGGTGAGCGATGGCTGCTCCGCTCCCAGCCGGACGGTTCTCGCCTCGCTTCGACCAAGCTCCCGAGCTCGCTGTTCTCGTTTCCGTTCCATCCCCGGACAGGAGGACACCGGGAGGTTTGACTTCCTATCGCTCGCTACCGAACACAGCAGAGGGGAAAAAACAAACAAACAACTTAGCTTTTCAGTCCGCAAGGACGCGGCATCGCTTCTCCTCCCACCATCGGCCACCCCCTCCCGCTGCCACTCCAGGAACGCGGAGAGAACGGAGGCCTTGAATATCTATCCGCGCTCTGTTGAACCGCCTACTGCCCCTTCACCAGTCCCCAAGCCACCAGGCTCCGTGCCCCAGCAGGAAGCCCTCTGCCTCAGAAGAAACATACTGCCAGGACGCTTGAAGATTTCAAAGCACGCACCTCTTACTCACACAGAGCCATGGGAAGGCCGAACACTGAGGACCCTTCACGTGTTCAGAGAATCACGTCCAGGCAGCTCAAGTCCATCTCGGACGGTATCTTGTCAGCCGACGGACCCGCACTGATTCCTCTGCAAGGGTGGCCAAAAAAGCCCAGCGTTAGCTCTCACTCACTAAGGTCTGTGGCTGTGAGAATTCTATCCTTTAGCCCTTCCCCCCTGTCCCCCTCGCCTATGTATCGGGTCCTCTACAAGAACACTGAGTCAGTCAGCCATGACGCACCACCGCTCTCCCTTGCGCGACTGGCGAACCTGCAGAATTCCCGTTGGCTCCTGAGCCCTTAACCCTTGGAGATGCTCACTGGAATGCCTGCAAGTGTGCTGTACAAGGACACGGCAGAAGCAGAGCAAGGACAAAGACACAAAGAAACAGACAGACAGGACGTATTGGCCAATACGAGAGAGCAACAAGAGAGAAACACATGAGAGGCAGCCAGAAACCTTACCACCTTGCGTCTTCCTCCTCGAGCCAAGCGTCTGCTGAGAAGGACGCCATGTTCTAGAGAAACCAGCACCCCTGACAAACGGGAGCCCTGTTTCTCCCACCATCGAGGAAGCACCTCGGGAACCTCCGGTCGGACTCCATGTCTAAGAAAACGTGAGTTCCCTTCCTAGACCCGAGTGGGCCGTAAGCCGAGAGGTTTCCAGACCCGACACTTATCTCCCTGTCAGCGATGGCTGCTCCGCTCCCAGCCGGACGGTTCTCGCCTCGCTTCGACCAAGCTTCCGAGCTCGCTGTTCTCGTTTCTGTTCCGTCCCCAGACGGGAGGACACCGGGAGGGTTGACTTCTTATCGCTCGCTACCGAACACAGCAGAGGGGAAAAAACAAACGTTTCAGTCCGCAAGGACGCGGCATCGCTTCTCCTCCCACCATCGCACCGCAGCCTCCCACCATCGGCCACCACCTCTCGTTGCCACTACAGGAACGGGGAGTGAAAGGAGGCCTTGAATCTCTATCCACGCTCTGTTGAACCGCCTACTGCCCCTT
Source organism: Pelodiscus sinensis (assembly GCF_049634645.1). Classification (NCBI taxonomy): domain Eukaryota; kingdom Metazoa; phylum Chordata; order Testudines; family Trionychidae; genus Pelodiscus; species Pelodiscus sinensis. Next base: position 58,607 of record NW_027466001.1, read on the forward strand.
CACCAGTCCCCAAGCCACCAGGCTCCGTGCCCCAGCAGGAAGCTCTCTGCCTCAGAAGAAACATACTGCCAGGACGCTTGAAGATTTCAAAGCACGCACCTCTTACTCACACAGAGCCATGGGAAGGCCGAACGCTGAGGACCCTTCACGTGTTCCGAGAATCACGTCCAGGCAGCTCAAGTCCATCTCGGACGGTATCTTCTCAGCCGACGGCCCCGCACTGATTCCTCTGCAAGGGTGGCCAAAAAAGCCCAGCGTTAGCTCCCACTCACTAAGGTCTGTGGCTGCAAGAGTTCTATCCTTTAGCCCTTTCCCCCCCCGCCCTCTGTATCGGGCCCTCTACAAGAACACTGAGTCAGTCAGCCATGACGCACCACCGCTCTCCCTTGCGCGACTGGTGTACCTGCAGAATTCCCGTTGGCTCCTGAGCCCTTAACCCTTGGAGATGCTCACCTGGAATGCCTGCACGTGAGCTATACAAGGACACGGCAGAAGCAGAGCAAGGACAAAGACACAGACAGAAACAGACAGACAGAACGTATTGGCCAATACGAGAGAGCAACAAGAGAAAAACACATGAGAGGCAGCCGGAAACCTTACCACCTTGCGTCTTCCCCCTCGAGCCAAACGTCTGCTGAGAAGGACGCCATGTTCCAGAGAAACCAGCACCCCTGACAAACGGGAGCCCTGTTTCTCCCACCATCGAGGAAGCACCTCGGGAACCTCCGCTCGGACTCCATGTCTAAGAAAACGTGAGTTCCCTTCCCAGGGCCGAGTAGGCCTTAAGCCGAGAGATTTCCAGACCGGACACTTATCTCCGAGACAGTGACGGCTGCTGCGCTCCCAGCAGGACGGTTCTCGCCTCGCTTCGACCAAGCTCCCGAGCTCGCTGTTCTCGTTTCCGTTCCGTCCCCAGACGGGAGGACACCGGGAGGGTTGACTTCTTATCGCTCGCTAACGAACACAGCAGAGGGGGGTAAACCAACCAAGCAACTTAGCGTTTCAGTTCGCAAGGACGCAGCATCGCTTCTCCTCCCCCCATCGCACCGCAGCCTCCCACCATCGGCCACCCCCTCCCGCTGCGACTACAGGAACGCGGAGAGAAAGGAGTCCTTGAATCTCTATCCACGCGCTCTTGAACCGCCTACTGCCCCTTCACCAGTCCCCAAGCCACCAGGCTCCGTGCCCCAGCAGGAAGCTCTCTGCCTCAGATGAAACCTACTGCCAGGATGCTTGAATATTTCAAAGCACACACCTCTTACTCACACAGAGCCATGGGAAGAGCGAACGCTGAGGATCCTTCACCTGTCCCGAGAATCACGTCCAGGCAGCTCAAGTCGATCTCGGATGGTTTCTTTTCCGCCCACGGGCCCGCACTGATTCCTCTGCAAGGGCGGCAAAAAAAAACCCGTGTGAGCTCTCACTCGCTAAGGTCTGTGGCTGCAAGAGTTCTATTCTTTAGCCCTTTCCCCCCCGCCCCCCACCCTCTGTATCGGGCCCTCCACAAGAACACTGAGTCAGTCAGCCATGACGCACCACCGCTCTCCCTTGCGCAACTGGCGTACCTGCAGAATTCCCATTGGCTCCTGAGCCCTTAACCCGTGGAGATGCTCACCTGGAATGCCTGCACGTGTGCTATACAAGGACACGGCAGAAGGAGAGCAAGGACAAAGACACAGACAGAAACAGACAGACAGAACGTATTGGCCAATACGAGAGAGCAACAAGAGAGAAACACAGAAGAGGCAGTCAGAAACCTTACCACCTTGCGTCTTCCTCCTCGAGCCAAGCGTCTGCTGAGAAGGACACCGTGTTCCAGAGAAACCAACACCCGTGACAAACCGATTCCCTGACAAACTGGAGCTACCAAGGAAGCACCTCGGGAACCTCCGCTCGGACTCACTGTCTAAGCAAACGTGACTTCCCTTCCTAGACCCGAGTGGGCCGTAAGCTGAGAGGTTTCCAGACCCGACACTTATCTCCCGGTCAGCGATGGCTGCTCCGCTCCCAGCCGGACGGTTCTCGCCTCGCTTCGACCAAGCTTCCGAGCTCGCTGTTCTCGTTTCTGTTCCGTCCCCAGACGGGAGGACACCGGGAGGGTTGACTTCTTATCGCTCGCTACCGAACACAGCAGAGGGGAAAAAACAAACAAACAACTTAGCGTTTCAGTCCGCAAGGACGCGGCATCGCTTCTCCTCCCACCATCGCACCGCAGCCTCCCACCATCGGCCACTACGTCTCGTTGCCACTACAGGAACGGGGAGTGAAAGGAGGCCTTGAATCTCTATCCACGCTCTCTTGAACCGCCTACTGCCCCTTCACCAGTCCCCAAGCCACCAGGCTCCGTGCCCCAGCAGGAAGCTCTCTGCCTCAGAAGAAACATACTGCCAGGACGCTTGAAGATTTCAAAGCACGCACCTCTTACTCACACAGAGCCATGGGAAGGCCGAACGCTGAGGACCCTTCACGTGTTCCGAGAATCACGTCCAGGCAGCTCAAGTCCATCTCGGACGGTATCTTGTCAGCCGACGGACCCGCACTGATTCCTCTGCAAGGGTGGCCAAAAAAGCCCAGCATTAGCTCTCACTCACTAAGGTCTGTGGCTGTGAGAATTCTATCCTTTAGCCCTTCCCCCCCCCCCCTCGCCTATGTATCGGGTCCTCTATGAGAACACTGAGTCAGTAAGCCATGACGCACCACCGCTCTCCCTTGCGCGACTGGCGTACCTGCAGAATTCCTGTTGGCTCCTGAGCCCTTAACCCTTGAAGATGCTCACCTGGAATGCCTGCAAGTGTGCTGTACAAGGACACGGCAGAAGCAGAGCAAGGACAAAGACACAGACAGAAACAGACAGACAGAACGTATTGGCCAATACGAGAGAGCAACAAGAGAGAAACACAGAAGAGGCAGTCAGAAACCTTACCACCTTGCGTCTTCCTCCTCGAGCCAAGCGTCTGCTGAGAAGGACACCGTGTTCCAGAGAAACCAACACCCGTGACAAACCGATTCCCTGACAAACTGGAGCTACCAAGGAAGCACCTCGGGAACCTCTGCTCGGACTCGCTGTCTAAGCAAACGTGACTTCCCTTCCTAGACCAGAGTGGGCCGTAAGCTGAGAGGTTTCCAGACCCGACACTTATCTCCCGGTCAGCGATGGCTGCTCCGCTCCCAGCCGGACGGTTCTCGCCTCGCTTCGACCAAGCTTCCGAGCTCGCTGTTCTCGTTTCTGTTCCGTCCCCAGACGGGAGGACACCGGGAGGGTTGACTTCTTATCGCTCGCTACCGAACACAGCAGAGGGGAAAAAACAAACAAACAACTTAGCGTTTCAGTCCGCAAGGACGCGGCATCGCTTCTCCTCCCACCATCGCACCGCAGCCTCCCACCATCGGCCACTACCTCTCGTTGCCACTACAGGAACGGGGAGTGAAAGGAGGCCTTGAATCTCTATCCACGCTCTGTTGAACCGCCTACTGCCCCTTCACCAGTCCCCAAGCCACCAGGCTCCGTGCCCCAGCAGGAAGCTCTCTGTCTCAGAAGAAACATACTGCCAGGACGCTTGAAGATTTCAAAGCACGCACCTCTTACTCACACAGAGCCATGGGAAGGCCGAACGCTGAGGACCCTTCACGTGTTCCGAGAATCACGTCCAGGCAGCTCAAGTCCATCTCGGACGGTATCTTCTCAGCCCACGGCCCCGCACTGATTCCTCTGCAAGGGTGGCCGAAAAAGCCCAGCGTTAGTTCCCACTCACTAAGGTTTGTGGCTGTGAGAATTCTATCCTTTAGCCCTTTCCCCCCCTCTCGCCTATGTATCGGGCCCTCTACGAGAACACTGAGTCAGTTAGCCATGACGCACCACCGCTCTCCCTTGCGCGACTGGCGTACCTGCAGAATTCCCGTTGGCTCCTGAGCTCTTAACCCTTGAAGATGCTCACCTGGAATGCCTGCAAGTGTGCTGTACAAGGACACGGCAGAAGCAGAGCAAGGACAAAGACACAGACAGAAACAGACAGACAGAACGTATTGGCCAATACGAGAGAGCAACAAGAGAGAAACACATAAGAGGCAGTCAGAAACCTTACCACCTTGCGTCTTCCTCCTCGAGCCAAGTTTCTGCTGAGAAGGACACCGTGTTCCAGAGAAACCAGCACCCGTGACAAACGGAAGCCCTGACAAACGGGAGCTACCAAGGAAGCACCTCGGGAACCTCCGCTCGGACTCGCTGTCTAAGCAAACGTGACTTCCCTTCCTAGACCCGAGTGGGCCGTAAGCCGATAGATTTCCAGACCCGACACTTATCTCCCGGTGAGCGATGGCTGCTCCGCTCCCAGCCGGACGGTTCTCGCCTCGCTTCGACCAAGCTCCCGAGCTCGCTGTTCTCGTTTCCGTTCCATCCCCGGACAGGAGGACACCGGGAGGTTTGACTTCCTATCGCTCGCTACCGAACACAGCAGAGGGGAAAAAACAAACAAACAACTTAGCTTTTCAGTCCGCAAGGACGCGGCATCGCTTCTCCTCCCACCATCGGCCACCCCCTCCCGCTGCCACTCCAGGAACGCGGAGAGAACGGAGGCCTTGAATATCTATCCGCGCTCTGTTGAACCGCCTACTGCCCCTTCACCAGTCCCCAAGCCACCAGGCTCCGTGCCCCAGCAGGAAGCCCTCTGCCTCAGAAGAAACATACTGCCAGGACGCTTGAAGATTTCAAAGCACGCACCTCTTACTCACACAGAGCCATGGGAAGGCCGAACACTGAGGACCCTTCACGTGTTCAGAGAATCACGTCCAGGCAGCTCAAGTCCATCTCGGACGGTATCTTGTCAGCCGACGGACCCGCACTGATTCCTCTGCAAGGGTGGCCAAAAAAGCCCAGCGTTAGCTCTCACTCACTAAGGTCTGTGGCTGTGAGAATTCTATCCTTTAGCCCTTCCCCCCTGTCCCCCTCGCCTATGTATCGGGTCCTCTACAAGAACACTGAGTCAGTCAGCCATGACGCACCACCGCTCTCCCTTGCGCGACTGGCGAACCTGCAGAATTCCCGTTGGCTCCTGAGCCCTTAACCCTTGGAGATGCTCACTGGAATGCCTGCAAGTGTGCTGTACAAGGACACGGCAGAAGCAGAGCAAGGACAAAGACACAAAGAAACAGACAGACAGGACGTATTGGCCAATACGAGAGAGCAACAAGAGAGAAACACATGAGAGGCAGCCAGAAACCTTACCACCTTGCGTCTTCCTCCTCGAGCCAAGCGTCTGCTGAGAAGGACGCCATGTTCTAGAGAAACCAGCACCCCTGACAAACGGGAGCCCTGTTTCTCCCACCATCGAGGAAGCACCTCGGGAACCTCCGGTCGGACTCCATGTCTAAGAAAACGTGAGTTCCCTTCCTAGACCCGAGTGGGCCGTAAGCCGAGAGGTTTCCAGACCCGACACTTATCTCCCTGTCAGCGATGGCTGCTCCGCTCCCAGCCGGACGGTTCTCGCCTCGCTTCGACCAAGCTTCCGAGCTCGCTGTTCTCGTTTCTGTTCCGTCCCCAGACGGGAGGACACCGGGAGGGTTGACTTCTTATCGCTCGCTACCGAACACAGCAGAGGGGAAAAAACAAACGTTTCAGTCCGCAAGGACGCGGCATCGCTTCTCCTCCCACCATCGCACCGCAGCCTCCCACCATCGGCCACCACCTCTCGTTGCCACTACAGGAACGGGGAGTGAAAGGAGGCCTTGAATCTCTATCCACGCTCTGTTGAACCGCCTACTGCCCCTTCACCAGTCCCCAAGCCACCAGGCTCCGTGCCCCAGCAGGAAGCTCTCTGCCTCAGAAGAAACATACTGCCAGGACGCTTGAAGATTTCAAAGCACGCACCTCTTACTCACACAGAGCCATGGGAAGGCCGAACGCTGAGGACCCTTCACGTGTTCCGAGAATCACGTCCAGGCAGCTCAAGTCCATCTCGGACGGTATCTTCTCAGCCGACGGCCCCGCACTGATTCCTCTGCAAGGGTGGCCAAAAAAGCCCAGCGTTAGCTCCCACTCACTAAGGTCTGTGGCTGCAAGAGTTCTATCCTTTAGCCCTTTCCCCCCCCGCCCTCTGTATCGGGCCCTCTACAAGAACACTGAGTCAGTCAGCCATGACGCACCACCGCTCTCCCTTGCGCGACTGGTGTACCTGCAGAATTCCCGTTGGCTCCTGAGCCCTTAACCCTTGGAGATGCTCACCTGGAATGCCTGCACGTGAGCTATACAAGGACACGGCAGAAGCAGAGCAAGGACAAAGACACAGACAGAAACAGACAGACAGAACGTATTGGCCAATACGAGAGAGCAACAAGAGAAAAACACATGAGAGGCAGCCGGAAACCTTACCACCTTGCGTCTTCCCCCTCGAGCCAAACGTCTGCTGAGAAGGACGCCATGTTCCAGAGAAACCAGCACCCCTGACAAACGGGAGCCCTGTTTCTCCCACCATCGAGGAAGCACCTCGGGAACCTCCGCTCGGACTCCATGTCTAAGAAAACGTGAGTTCCCTTCCCAGGGCCGAGTAGGCCTTAAGCCGAGAGATTTCCAGACCGGACACTTATCTCCGAGACAGTGACGGCTGCTGCGCTCCCAGCAGGACGGTTCTCGCCTCGCTTCGACCAAGCTCCCGAGCTCGCTGTTCTCGTTTCCGTTCCGTCCCCAGACGGGAGGACACCGGGAGGGTTGACTTCTTATCGCTCGCTAACGAACACAGCAGAGGGGGGTAAACCAACCAAGCAACTTAGCGTTTCAGTTCGCAAGGACGCAGCATCGCTTCTCCTCCCCCCATCGCACCGCAGCCTCCCACCATCGGCCACCCCCTCCCGCTGCGACTACAGGAACGCGGAGAGAAAGGAGTCCTTGAATCTCTATCCACGCGCTCTTGAACCGCCTACTGCCCCTTCACCAGTCCCCAAGCCACCAGGCTCCGTGCCCCAGCAGGAAGCTCTCTGCCTCAGATGAAACCTACTGCCAGGATGCTTGAATATTTCAAAGCACACACCTCTTACTCACACAGAGCCATGGGAAGAGCGAACGCTGAGGATCCTTCACCTGTCCCGAGAATCACGTCCAGGCAGCTCAAGTCGATCTCGGATGGTTTCTTTTCCGCCCACGGGCCCGCACTGATTCCTCTGCAAGGGCGGCAAAAAAAAACCCGTGTGAGCTCTCACTCGCTAAGGTCTGTGGCTGCAAGAGTTCTATTCTTTAGCCCTTTCCCCCCCGCCCCCCACCCTCTGTATCGGGCCCTCCACAAGAACACTGAGTCAGTCAGCCATGACGCACCACCGCTCTCCCTTGCGCAACTGGCGTACCTGCAGAATTCCCATTGGCTCCTGAGCCCTTAACCCGTGGAGATGCTCACCTGGAATGCCTGCACGTGTGCTATACAAGGACACGGCAGAAGGAGAGCAAGGACAAAGACACAGACAGAAACAGACAGACAGAACGTATTGGCCAATACGAGAGAGCAACAAGAGAGAAACACAGAAGAGGCAGTCAGAAACCTTACCACCTTGCGTCTTCCTCCTCGAGCCAAGCGTCTGCTGAGAAGGACACCGTGTTCCAGAGAAACCAACACCCGTGACAAACCGATTCCCTGACAAACTGGAGCTACCAAGGAAGCACCTCGGGAACCTCCGCTCGGACTCGCTGTCTAAGCAAACGTGACTTCCCTTCCTAGACCCGAGTGGGCCGTAAGCCGAGAGGTTTCCAGACCCGACACTTATCTCCCGGTCAGCGATGGCTGCTCCGCTCCCAGCCGGACGGTTCTCGCCTCGCTTCGACCAAGCTTCCGAGCTCGCTGTTCTCGTTTCTGTTCCGTCCCCAGACGGGAGGACACCGGGAGGGTTGACTTCTTATCGCTCGCTACCGAACACAGCAGAGGGGAAAAAACAAACAAACAACTTAGCGTTTCAGTCCGCAAGGACGCGGCATCGCTTCTCCTCCCACCATCGCACCGCAGCCTCCCACCATCGGCCACTACCTCTCGTTGCCACTACAGGAACGGGGAGTGAAAGGAGGCCTTGAATCTCTATCCACGCTCTGTTGAACCGCCTACTGCCCCTTCACCAGTCCCCAAGCCACCAGGCTCCATGCCCCAGCAGGAAGCTCTCTGCCTCAGAAGAAACATACTGCCAGGACGCTTGAAGATTTCAAAGCACGCACCTCTTACTCACACAGAGCCATGGGAAGGCCGAACGCTGAGGACCCTTCACGTGTTCCGAGAATCACGTCCAGGCAGCTCAAGTCCATCTCGGACGGTATCTTCTCAGCCCACGGCCCCGCACTGATTCCTCTGCAAGGGTGGCCGAAAAAGCCCAGCGTTAGTTCCCACTCACTAAGGTTTGTGGCTGTGAGAATTCTATCCTTTAGCCCTTTCCCCCCCTCTCGCCTATGTATCGGGCCCTCTACGAGAACACTGAGTCAGTAAGCCATGACGCACCACCGCTCTCCCTTGCGCGACTGGCGTACCTGCAGAATTCCTGTTGGCTCCTGAGCCCTTAACCCTTGAAGATGCTCACCTGGAATGCCTGCAAGTGTGCTGTACAAGGACACGGCAGAAGCAGAGCAAGGACAAAGACACAGACAGAAACAGACAGACAGAACGTATTGGCCAATACGAGAGAGCAACAAGAGAGAAACACAGAAGAGGCAGTCAGAAACCTTACCACCTTGCGTCTTCCTCCTCGAGCCAAGTTTCTGCTGAGAAGGACACCGTGTTCCAGAGAAACCAGCACCCGTGACAAACGGAAGCCCTGACAAACGGGAGCTACCAAGGAAGCACCTCGGGAACCTCCGCTCGGACTCGCTGTCTAAGCAAACGTGACTTCCCTTCCTAGACCCGAGTGGGCCGTAAGCCGATAGATTTCCAGACCCGACACTTATCTCCCGGTGAGCGATGGCTGCTCCGCTCCCAGCCGGACGGTTCTCGCCTCGCTTCGACCAAGCTCCCGAGCTCGCTGTTCTCGTTTCCGTTCCATCCCCGGACAGGAGGACACCGGGAGGTTTGACTTCCTATCGCTCGCTACCGAACACAGCAGAGGGGAAAAAACAAACAAACAACTTAGCTTTTCAGTCCGCAAGGACGCGGCATCGCTTCTCCTCCCACCATCGGCCACCCCCTCCCGCTGCCACTCCAGGAACGCGGAGAGAACGGAGGCCTTGAATATCTATCCGCGCTCTGTTGAACCGCCTACTGCCCCTTCACCAGTCCCCAAGCCACCAGGCTCCGTGCCCCAGCAGGAAGCCCTCTGCCTCAGAAGAAACATACTGCCAGGACGCTTGAAGATTTCAAAGCACGCACCTCTTACTCACACAGAGCCATGGGAAGGCCGAACACTGAGGACCCTTCACGTGTTCAGAGAATCACGTCCAGGCAGCTCAAGTCCATCTCGGACGGTATCTTGTCAGCCGACGGACCCGCACTGATTCCTCTGCAAGGGTGGCCAAAAAAGCCCAGCGTTAGCTCTCACTCACTAAGGTCTGTGGCTGTGAGAATTCTATCCTTTAGCCCTTCCCCCCTGTCCCCCTCGCCTATGTATCGGGTCCTCTACAAGAACACTGAGTCAGTCAGCCATGACGCACCACCGCTCTCCCTTGCGCGACTGGCGAACCTGCAGAATTCCCGTTGGCTCCTGAGCCCTTAACCCTTGGAGATGCTCACTGGAATGCCTGCAAGTGTGCTGTACAAGGACACGGCAGAAGCAGAGCAAGGACAAAGACACAAAGAAACAGACAGACAGGACGTATTGGCCAATACGAGAGAGCAACAAGAGAGAAACACATGAGAGGCAGCCAGAAACCTTACCACCTTGCGTCTTCCTCCTCGAGCCAAGCGTCTGCTGAGAAGGACGCCATGTTCTAGAGAAACCAGCACCCCTGACAAACGGGAGCCCTGTTTCTCCCACCATCGAGGAAGCACCTCGGGAACCTCCGGTCGGACTCCATGTCTAAGAAAACGTGAGTTCCCTTCCTAGACCCGAGTGGGCCGTAAGCCGAGAGGTTTCCAGACCCGACACTTATCTCCCTGTCAGCGATGGCTGCTCCGCTCCCAGCCGGACGGTTCTCGCCTCGCTTCGACCAAGCTTCCGAGCTCGCTGTTCTCGTTTCTGTTCCGTCCCCAGACGGGAGGACACCGGGAGGGTTGACTTCTTATCGCTCGCTACCGAACACAGCAGAGGGGAAAAAACAAACGTTTCAGTCCGCAAGGACGCGGCATCGCTTCTCCTCCCACCATCGCACCGCAGCCTCCCACCATCGGCCACCACCTCTCGTTGCCACTACAGGAACGGGGAGTGAAAGGAGGCCTTGAATCTCTATCCACGCTCTGTTGAACCGCCTACTGCCCCTTCACCAGTCCCCAAGCCACCAGGCTCCGTGCCCCAGCAGGAAGCTCTCTGCCTCAGAAGAAACATACTGCCAGGACGCTTGAAGATTTCAAAGCACGCACCTCTTACTCACACAGAGCCATGGGAAGGCCGAACGCTGAGGACCCTTCACGTGTTCCGAGAATCACGTCCAGGCAGCTCAAGTCCATCTCGGACGGTATCTTCTCAGCCGACGGCCCCGCACTGATTCCTCTGCAAGGGTGGCCAAAAAAGCCCAGCGTTAGCTCCCACTCACTAAGGTCTGTGGCTGCAAGAGTTCTATCCTTTAGCCCTTTCCCCCCCCGCCCTCTGTATCGGGCCCTCTACAAGAACACTGAGTCAGTCAGCCATGACGCACCACCGCTCTCCCTTGCGCGACTGGTGTACCTGCAGAATTCCCGTTGGCTCCTGAGCCCTTAACCCTTGGAGATGCTCACCTGGAATGCCTGCACGTGAGCTATACAAGGACACGGCAGAAGCAGAGCAAGGACAAAGACACAGACAGAAACAGACAGACAGAACGTATTGGCCAATACGAGAGAGCAACAAGAGAAAAACACATGAGAGGCAGCCGGAAACCTTACCACCTTGCGTCTTCCCCCTCGAGCCAAACGTCTGCTGAGAAGGACGCCATGTTCCAGAGAAACCAGCACCCCTGACAAACGGGAGCCCTGTTTCTCCCACCATCGAGGAAGCACCTCGGGAACCTCCGCTCGGACTCCATGTCTAAGAAAACGTGAGTTCCCTTCCCAGGGCCGAGTAGGCCTTAAGCCGAGAGATTTCCAGACCGGACACTTATCTCCGAGACAGTGACGGCTGCTGCGCTCCCAGCAGGACGGTTCTCGCCTCGCTTCGACCAAGCTCCCGAGCTCGCTGTTCTCGTTTCCGTTCCGTCCCCAGACGGGAGGACACCGGGAGGGTTGACTTCTTATCGCTCGCTAACGAACACAGCAGAGGGGGGTAAACCAACCAAGCAACTTAGCGTTTCAGTTCGCAAGGACGCAGCATCGCTTCTCCTCCCCCCATCGCACCGCAGCCTCCCACCATCGGCCACCCCCTCCCGCTGCGACTACAGGAACGCGGAGAGAAAGGAGTCCTTGAATCTCTATCCACGCGCTCTTGAACCGCCTACTGCCCCTTCACCAGTCCCCAAGCCACCAGGCTCCGTGCCCCAGCAGGAAGCTCTCTGCCTCAGATGAAACCTACTGCCAGGATGCTTGAATATTTCAAAGCACACACCTCTTACTCACACAGAGCCATGGGAAGAGCGAACGCTGAGGATCCTTCACCTGTCCCGAGAATCACGTCCAGGCAGCTCAAGTCGATCTCGGATGGTTTCTTTTCCGCCCACGGGCCCGCACTGATTCCTCTGCAAGGGCGGCAAAAAAAAACCCGTGTGAGCTCTCACTCGCTAAGGTCTGTGGCTGCAAGAGTTCTATTCTTTAGCCCTTTCCCCCCCGCCCCCCACCCTCTGTATCGGGCCCTCCACAAGAACACTGAGTCAGTCAGCCATGACGCACCACCGCTCTCCCTTGCGCAACTGGCGTACCTGCAGAATTCCCATTGGCTCCTGAGCCCTTAACCCGTGGAGATGCTCACCTGGAATGCCTGCACGTGTGCTATACAAGGACACGGCAGAAGGAGAGCAAGGACAAAGACACAGACAGAAACAGACAGACAGAACGTATTGGCCAATACGAGAGAGCAACAAGAGAGAAACACAGAAGAGGCAGTCAGAAACCTTACCACCTTGCGTCTTCCTCCTCGAGCCAAGCGTCTGCTGAGAAGGACACCGTGTTCCAGAGAAACCAACACCCGTGACAAACCGATTCCCTGACAAACTGGAGCTACCAAGGAAGCACCTCGGGAACCTCCGCTCGGACTCGCTGTCTAAGCAAACGTGACTTCCCTTCCTAGACCCGAGTGGGCCGTAAGCCGAGAGGTTTCCAGACCCGACACTTATCTCCCGGTCAGCGATGGCTGCTCCGCTCCCAGCCGGACGGTTCTCGCCTCGCTTCGACCAAGCTTCCGAGCTCGCTGTTCTCGTTTCTGTTCCGTCCCCAGACGGGAGGACACCGGGAGGGTTGACTTCTTATCGCTCGCTACCGAACACAGCAGAGGGGAAAAAACAAACAAACAACTTAGCGTTTCAGTCCGCAAGGACGCGGCATCGCTTCTCCTCCCACCATCGCACCGCAGCCTCCCACCATCGGCCACTACCTCTCGTTGCCACTACAGGAACGGGGAGTGAAAGGAGGCCTTGAATCTCTATCCACGCTCTGTTGAACCGCCTACTGCCCCTTCACCAGTCCCCAAGCCACCAGGCTCCATGCCCCAGCAGGAAGCTCTCTGCCTCAGAAGAAACATACTGCCAGGACGCTTGAAGATTTCAAAGCACGCACCTCTTACTCACACAGAGCCATGGGAAGGCCGAACGCTGAGGACCCTTCACGTGTTCCGAGAATCACGTCCAGGCAGCTCAAGTCCATCTCGGACGGTATCTTCTCAGCCCACGGCCCCGCACTGATTCCTCTGCAAGGGTGGCCGAAAAAGCCCAGCGTTAGTTCCCACTCACTAAGGTTTGTGGCTGTGAGAATTCTATCCTTTAGCCCTTTCCCCCCCTCTCGCCTATGTATCGGGCCCTCTACGAGAACACTGAGTCAGTAAGCCATGACGCACCACCGCTCTCCCTTGCGCGACTGGCGTACCTGCAGAATTCCTGTTGGCTCCTGAGCCCTTAACCCTTGAAGATGCTCACCTGGAATGCCTGCAAGTGTGCTGTACAAGGACACGGCAGAAGCAGAGCAAGGACAAAGACACAGACAGAAACAGACAGACAGAACGTATTGGCCAATACGAGAGAGCAACAAGAGAGAAACACAGAAGAGGCAGTCAGAAACCTTACCACCTTGCGTCTTCCTCCTCGAGCCAAGTTTCTGCTGAGAAGGACACCGTGTTCCAGAGAAACCAGCACCCGTGACAAACGGAAGCCCTGACAAACGGGAGCTACCAAGGAAGCACCTCGGGAACCTCCGCTCGGACTCGCTGTCTAAGCAAACGTGACTTCCCTTCCTAGACCCGAGTGGGCCGTAAGCCGATAGATTTCCAGACCCGACACTTATCTCCCGGTGAGCGATGGCTGCTCCGCTCCCAGCCGGACGGTTCTCGCCTCGCTTCGACCAAGCTCCCGAGCTCGCTGTTCTCGTTTCCGTTCCATCCCCGGACAGGAGGACACCGGGAGGTTTGACTTCCTATCGCTCGCTACCGAACACAGCAGAGGGGAAAAAACAAACAAACAACTTAGCTTTTCAGTCCGCAAGGACGCGGCATCGCTTCTCCTCCCACCATCGGCCACCCCCTCCCGCTGCCACTCCAGGAACGCGGAGAGAACGGAGGCCTTGAATATCTATCCGCGCTCTGTTGAACCGCCTACTGCCCCTTCACCAGTCCCCAAGCCACCAGGCTCCGTGCCCCAGCAGGAAGCCCTCTGCCTCAGAAGAAACATACTGCCAGGACGCTTGAAGATTTCAAAGCACGCACCTCTTACTCACACAGAGCCATGGGAAGGCCGAACACTGAGGACCCTTCACGTGTTCAGAGAATCACGTCCAGGCAGCTCAAGTCCATCTCGGACGGTATCTTGTCAGCCGACGGACCCGCACTGATTCCTCTGCAAGGGTGGCCAAAAAAGCCCAGCGTTAGCTCTCACTCACTAAGGTCTGTGGCTGTGAGAATTCTATCCTTTAGCCCTTCCCCCCTGTCCCCCTCGCCTATGTATCGGGTCCTCTACAAGAACACTGAGTCAGTCAGCCATGACGCACCACCGCTCTCCCTTGCGCGACTGGCGAACCTGCAGAATTCCCGTTGGCTCCTGAGCCCTTAACCCTTGGAGATGCTCACTGGAATGCCTGCAAGTGTGCTGTACAAGGACACGGCAGAAGCAGAGCAAGGACAAAGACACAAAGAAACAGACAGACAGGACGTATTGGCCAATACGAGAGAGCAACAAGAGAGAAACACATGAGAGGCAGCCAGAAACCTTACCACCTTGCGTCTTCCTCCTCGAGCCAAGCGTCTGCTGAGAAGGACGCCATGTTCTAGAGAAACCAGCACCCCTGACAAACGGGAGCCCTGTTTCTCCCACCATCGAGGAAGCACCTCGGGAACCTCCGGTCGGACTCCATGTCTAAGAAAACGTGAGTTCCCTTCCTAGACCCGAGTGGGCCGTAAGCCGAGAGGTTTCCAGACCCGACACTTATCTCCCTGTCAGCGATGGCTGCTCCGCTCCCAGCCGGACGGTTCTCGCCTCGCTTCGACCAAGCTTCCGAGCTCGCTGTTCTCGTTTCTGTTCCGTCCCCAGACGGGAGGACACCGGGAGGGTTGACTTCTTATCGCTCGCTACCGAACACAGCAGAGGGGAAAAAACAAACGTTTCAGTCCGCAAGGACGCGGCATCGCTTCTCCTCCCACCATCGCACCGCAGCCTCCCACCATCGGCCACCACCTCTCGTTGCCACTACAGGAACGGGGAGTGAAAGGAGGCCTTGAATCTCTATCCACGCTCTGTTGAACCGCCTACTGCCCCTTCACCAGTCCCCAAGCCACCAGGCTCCGTGCCCCAGCAGGAAGCTCTCTGCCTCAGAAGAAACATACTGCCAGGACGCTTGAAGATTTCAAAGCACGCACCTCTTACTCACACAGAGCCATGGGAAGGCCGAACGCTGAGGACCCTTCACGTGTTCCGAGAATCACGTCCAGGCAGCTCAAGTCCATCTCGGACGGTATCTTCTCAGCCGACGGCCCCGCACTGATTCCTCTGCAAGGGTGGCCAAAAAAGCCCAGCGTTAGCTCCCACTCACTAAGGTCTGTGGCTGCAAGAGTTCTATCCTTTAGCCCTTTCCCCCCCCGCCCTCTGTATCGGGCCCTCTACAAGAACACTGAGTCAGTCAGCCATGACGCACCACCGCTCTCCCTTGCGCGACTGGTGTACCTGCAGAATTCCCGTTGGCTCCTGAGCCCTTAACCCTTGGAGATGCTCACCTGGAATGCCTGCACGTGAGCTATACAAGGACACGGCAGAAGCAGAGCAAGGACAAAGACACAGACAGAAACAGACAGACAGAACGTATTGGCCAATACGAGAGAGCAACAAGAGAAAAACACATGAGAGGCAGCCGGAAACCTTACCACCTTGCGTCTTCCCCCTCGAGCCAAACGTCTGCTGAGAAGGACGCCATGTTCCAGAGAAACCAGCACCCCTGACAAACGGGAGCCCTGTTTCTCCCACCATCGAGGAAGCACCTCGGGAACCTCCGCTCGGACTCCATGTCTAAGAAAACGTGAGTTCCCTTCCCAGGGCCGAGTAGGCCTTAAGCCGAGAGATTTCCAGACCGGACACTTATCTCCGAGACAGTGACGGCTGCTGCGCTCCCAGCAGGACGGTTCTCGCCTCGCTTCGACCAAGCTCCCGAGCTCGCTGTTCTCGTTTCCGTTCCGTCCCCAGACGGGAGGACACCGGGAGGGTTGACTTCTTATCGCTCGCTAACGAACACAGCAGAGGGGGGTAAACCAACCAAGCAACTTAGCGTTTCAGTTCGCAAGGACGCAGCATCGCTTCTCTTCCCCCCATCGCACCGCAGCCTCCCACCATCGGCCACCCCCTCCCGCTGCGACTACAGGAACGCGGAGAGAAAGGAGTCCTTGAATCTCTATCCACGCGCTCTTGAACCGCCTACTGCCCCTTCACCAGTCCCCAAGCCACCAGGCTCCGTGCCCCAGCAGGAAGCTCTCTGCCTCAGATGAAACCTACTGCCAGGATGCTTGAATATTTCAAAGCACACACCTCTTACTCACACAGAGCCATGGGAAGAGCGAACGCTGAGGATCCTTCACCTGTCCCGAGAATCACGTCCAGGCAGCTCAAGTCGATCTCGGATGGTTTCTTTTCCGCCCACGGGCCCGCACTGATTCCTCTGCAAGGGCGGCAAAAAAAAACCCGTGTGAGCTCTCACTCGCTAAGGTCTGTGGCTGCAAGAGTTCTATTCTTTAGCCCTTTCCCCCCGCCCCCCACCCTCTGTATCGGGCCCTCCACAAGAACACTGAGTCAGTCAGCCATGACGCACCACCGCTCTCCCTTGCGCAACTGGCGTACCTGCAGAATTCCCATTGGCTCCTGAGCCCTTAACCCGTGGAGATGCTCACCTGGAATGCCTGCAAGTGTGCTGTACAAGGACACGGCAGAAGCAGAGCAAGGACAAAGACAGAGAAGAAAACAGACAGACAGAACGTATTGGCCAATACGAGAGAGCAACAAGAGAGAAACACATGAGAGGTAGCCAGAAACCTTACCACCTTGCGTCTTCCTCCTCGAGCCAAGCGTCGGCTGAGAAGGACGCCATGTTCCAGAGAAACCAGCACCCCTGACAAACGGGAGCCCTGTTTCTCCCACTACCAAGGAAGCACCTCGGGAACCTCCGCTCGGACTCGCTGTCTAAGCAAACGTGACTTCCCTTCCTAGACCCGAGTGGGCCGTAAGCCGAGAGGTTTCCAGACCCGACACTTATCTCCCTGTCAGCGATGGCTGCTCCGCTCCCAGCCAGACGGTTCTCGCCTCGCTTCGACCAAGCTTCCGAGCTCGCTGTTCTCGTTTCTGTTCCGTCCCCAGACGGGAGGACACCGGGAGGGTTGACTTCTTATCGCTCGCTACCGAACACAGCAGAGGGGAAAAAACAAACAAACAACTTAGCGTTTCAGTCCGCAAGGACGCGGCATCGCTTCTCCTCCCACCATCGCACCGCAGCCTCCCACCATCGGCCACCACGTCTCGTTGCCACTACAGGAACGGGGAGTGAAAGGAGGCCTTGAATCTCTATCCACGCTCTCTTGAACCGCCTACTGCCCCTTCACCAGTCCCCAAGCCACCAGGCTCCGTGCCCCAGCAGGAAGCTCTCTGTCTCAGAAGAAACATACTGCCAGGACGCTTGAAGATTTCAAAGCACGCACCTCTTACTCACACAGAGCCATGGGAAGGCCGAACGCTGAGGACCCTTCACGTGTTCCGAGAATCATGTCCAGGCAGCTCAAGTCCATCTCGGACGGTATCTTCTCAGCCCACGGCCCCGCACTGATTCCTCTGCAAGGGTGGCCGAAAAAGCCCAGCGTTAGCTCCCACTCACTAAGGTCTGTGGCTGCAAGAGTTCTATCCTTTAGCCGTTTCCCCCCCCGCCCTCTGTATCGGGCCCTCTACAAGAATACTGAGTCAGTCAGCCATGACGCACCACCGCTCTCCCTTGCGCGACTGGTGTACCTGCAGAATTCCCGTTGGCTCCTGAGCCTTTAACCCGTGGAGATGCTCACCTGGAATGCCTGCCAACCAAAGGGGGAAAACCAACCAAGCAACTTACTTTTCAGTCTCCCTGTACCAGGGAAACCAGTACATCTGACAACGTAAAAGGGAGTACGTTGGCATCTCAGTCCGTAATGTCGCGTAACCTCTTCTCACATCTAAATTATGCTGCTGTCTTCTACCCTCCCACTCCCCCTCTCCCTGGCACTGCAGAAATACCATTGGAGAAGAGCGCTTTGAGTCCACATCCAAATAGTCTCCTTACAGAGCAGACCCAGCAGAATTCTTCGCACCCAAAAGGAAGCTCATGGCCTGTGATGAAACCGACTGCTAGTTGTCCCCTACTTTTTTGAAGGCTCCCAAGACCACATCTGTGGAGATGTTCACCCAGCAGACCTGCCCATGTCCTGTGGAGGGAGACAGCAGGACTGCGAAGAATAGAGTCTCAAAGGGGCTGATCAGTGGAAAAGTTCATTTCCTATTTTGGTCTCTATGTGGGCGCATCTAGACTAGCAAGATTTTGCGCAAAAGCGGCCACTTGTGCAAAAACTTCCCAGCTGTCTACACTGGCCGCTTGAATTTGCGCAAGAGCACTGACATTCTAATGGAAGAATTCAGTCCTTCTTGCGCAAACATTTTGACGCTCCCGCTCAGGGATAAGCCCTCTTGCTCAGGAATACTCGCACAACAAGGCCAGTGTAGACAGGCACGGTAATTTTTTCTGCAAGAAAGCCCCGATGGCTAAAATGGCTATCGGAGCTTTCTTGCGCAAAAGCGTGTCTATGCTGCGCACGGATGCTTTTGCGTAAAAGCACTTTTTGTGCAAGAGCATCCCTGCCAATCTAGACGCTCTTTTGCAGAAATACTTTTAACGGAAGCCCCTAAGTATGACTGTCTTGAATACATGGTATTGGGGGCTGCACTGTGGAGGGGAGAGGTCTGAGGATCCCAGGGACACTGACAGTTTGGGGGATTTAGAGGTCCCAGAGTTGAAGAATAGCATGGAGGAGTGTTTGAGGGCCCTTGGTTGGCGGGCAAAGTCAACTCAGCAAGTTCATGGGGAACAATAATTGGAATTGGGGAGAGCTGGGGCTTAAGGGATCCCATGAATGGAGGGAGAACCGGTGCGGGGAGCAGATTAGGGAAGGATATAGCAGGCTGCCAGTGTTGGGAAGAAGGAGGACTGAGGGGGTAGGAGTGCAACTTGACGGTGCGGACGAAGGAATAACAGAGGCTGACAGGTTCCAGGCCTGGCGAGACAGGGGTGTGTGGGTTGGGAAGGAAGGAAGAAGGGAGGCTGGAAGGTCGCAGACCTGGCGAGACAGGGGTGTGCGAGGCGGGTGTGTGGGTTGGGAAGGAAGCCAACAGGGAGCTGAGAGGTCCCACGTACGGGGGATGGGCAGGAATAGGGCGCAAGTCGGGGTGAGCTTGGGGGTGTTGCAGGGAGCAAAATGGGGGACTGATAGACCCCATGAATGGAGAAAGGGGCTAGAGGGTACATGTTGGTTTGGGCATTGTGGAGAGGAAGGAAAGCGAGGGACCCGAAGGATAAAAATATGGTTGAAGCGAGGGAGGGCACTCATGGGGGATAAGATTGGCTTGGGGGTGTTGTAATGCACTGGGGAAGTGAGGGAAGGGAGGTGCCGGTTCGGCTGCAGCACAGATAATGGGGGGGCAGGTTAGGCTGCGGTAGGAGGAGTGGGGGTGCTGTTGGACTGGGGGTGTGATGGATTGGGGGTGGAGTGAAAAGGGGCGTGGGAAGCACTGGGGGCAGAGGAAGGGGGGGCAGGTCGGGCTAGGGATGCAGGCTGGACTGGGAAGCGGGAGAATGGGGGTGTACGTTGGACTAGGGGTGCTGAATGGACTGGAGAGTGAGAAGAATGGGGGTGCAGGTTGGGTTGAGGTGTAGAGTGCACAGAGAGTGTGAGGAGGGTGCAGGTTGAGCTAAGGATATTGAATGGACTGGGGGTAGGGTAACGGGGGTGCAGGCTGGGCAGGGGGGTATTGAATGGACTGGGGAAGAGGGGTGCAGGTTGCGCTGGGGGTGTTGAAAGGACTGGGGGCGGGGGAGGGGGAGCAGATTGGGTGGGGGGTGTTGAATGGACTGGGGGGAGCGGGAGGGGAGTGCAGCTGGGGCAGAGTGTGTTGCATGCACTGGGTGTGGGGGGGGGTGTAGAATGGACTGGAGGGCAGGGGAGGGGGGGTTCAGCATGCACTGGGGTGGGGGGTGTAGAATGGCCTGGGGGGCGGGGGAGGGGCTTGCAGGTTGGGAGGGGGGTGTAAAATGGCCTGGGGGGGGTAACAGGTGCAGGTTGGGTGGGGGGTGTAGAATGGCCGGGGGGGGGGGGTAACAGGTGCAGGTTGGGTGGGGGTGTAGAATGGAGCAGGGGATGCAGGTCGGGTGGAAGGTGGGGGAGGGGGATGCAGCTCGGGGAGGGGGGGCTGTGCAGAGCGGGGGGGGGGGGCTGAGGACCGCGGGGCGGGGGCAGACAGGGGCGGGGCCTGAGTAGCGCTGCGGGGGCGCCCTACGATGCAGTTGGGGGCGGGGAGAGGCTGGTACACGCTGGGCGTGGCTATGACGGCCTGGGCGGGCGGGGCGCACTGAGACACGCCCTGGGAGGCCGCACTGTGGGAACTACAATTCCCAGGATGCATCGCTCACGCTGGGCGTGACACCGCGCGAGACCAACCCCTGGATCAGTGGCTGGATTGTGATGTCACTTCCGCTGCTCCCGCCCAATCGAACAGCCCATAGGAGCTGCGGCTTGGGGCACGGAACGTTTCCCACAAGCCACCGCGGCTACTTTCCCATCTCCCCTCGCCCCCCCCCCCGTCTCAGAGACCCCACCACCACCAAACTACCCAGCCGGCTTGTCCTGTGGCGTCAGGACCTGCCAACCCCCCCACTCTGCCCCCCCACCAAACCCCCCTGTAGTCTGCCCCCCAACCCCCCACTCTGCCCCCCCCCCGCACTCTACTCCACCCCAACCCCCCGTGCAGTCTACTTCAGAACCACCAAACCCCCCCACTCTGCTCCCCCCACCAAACTCTTCATTCAGTCTGCTCCTCCCCAACCCCCCACTCTGCTCCTCCCTACCCCCAGCAGTCAGCTCCCCCCACCACATACCCCCCACCCCACAGACACCCAACTGCCCAGCGGGCTTGTGTGGGACAGGCAGATGCTGCTGCTGCTGCCTTACAAAGTGCAGCGGGGCAGCGTGAGGCGGGTTGGGGGGGGGGGGGAGGGCTGCCTCGGCTGCATCCGGTTTGAAAACACTGAGGCTGTGTCTGCACTGGCGCCATCTCGCGCCAAAGCGGCCGCTCTTGCGCGGAAACTTGCTGCCTGTCTACACTGGCCGTGTGTGCTTGCGCAAGGAAACTGACGTTCTCCTGTGTACAACCAGGGCTCCTGGCGCAAGAACTAGGATGCTCCTGCTCAGGAAGAAGCCTCTTGCACAAGAGCCCTTCCGGCACAGACCAGTGCGGACAGGTAACAGGAATTTCTTGCGCAAGAAAGGCCGATGGTTAAAACGGCCATCGGAGTTTATTGCTCAAGAGAGCGTCCACACTGGCACGGATGCTCTTGCGTAAAAGCACATGCCAGTGCAGACGCTCTCTCAGAATCCTAGAACCACAGAGCTGGAAGAGACCTCAGAAGGTCATCAAGTCCAGCCCCCTGCGCTAGGCAGGACCAATCCCAACTAAATCAACCCGGCCAGGGCTGTGTCAAGCCGACAAACACCTCTAGGGATGGAGACTCCACTACCTCCCTAGGGAGCCCATCCCAGTGTTTCCCCACCTGCCTAGGGAAATAGTTTTTCCTAATATCCAACCTGGACCTCTCCCACCGCAACTTGAGACCTTTGCTCCTTGTTCTGCCATCTGTCACCACTGAGAAGAGCCTTTCTGCAGCCTCTTTGGAACCTCCCTTCTTGTGACAAGCTGACTTAAAAGCTGTCTTCCCATAGGTATCAGCTAATGCCTCCTCCCTCCTTGCTGCCTCTGACAGACAGCGGGTGAGAGGGGAGAATGCGTGTAATCGACAGGATTTACCAATAACTTCAGGCTTATTGGTTAATCGTGTAGTCGTCTGTACGTTGACATTCCTAGAGAAAACCACTAAATCTGGTGTGGTGAGCTTAGCCCCTAACCAGCCAGCAATACCGCTGAGCTGATAAGTGCTGGGAACAGAACAGCTAAAAAGTCAGTGATAACATCTAACTCTAAAATGGTGAGCAATAAATTAAAACAGAAGCTCTTAAATATGAATAAACTGCAACACCCGTGCAAAAGAATATGAACAGAACACTAGGCATTTAGATTTATTTCCAAAGTAAAAGGTTTGTGTATTTCTAGGGTAAAACATACATAAAAATGTGATGTTAAACTCATGTAAGTGATTGCTGGAACATGGATTACAGCAGGGGTTCTCGACATTCGTGATACCACCACCCCCTAAAATGCTAAACGAATTTGTGTGGCCACCCACCCTCACTGCCCTGGGTCGCTTCCTCCCCCCCTTCTCACCAGACTCCTTGCCCTCCTGGGGTTCCTTCATGGCACGTGCAGTCCTTAACGCCCTCCCCCCCTGCAGGCTCCTTTCCCCCATCTCTTTCTCCTCTGTGCCTCTTTTCTGCTCCGCATCCACTCTCCCGCTGCCTTGCCGCCTCCTGCAGCTGAGCCACGCTCCTGAAGTCCCATGGCCCCAGCCACGCTGTGCGGCTTGCTGGCAGCTGCCTTCCGCCGCCCTGCCGCTCTTCACAGCCCGGGGGAGAGGGGTCACAAGTGAAAAACCCAATCCAGCTGCAACCCCCCCCCCCAAGTTGCTCACGACCCCCCTGGGGCTTGCGACCCAGTTTGAGAAACGCTGGATTAGAGACTACAGTAAGAACTTCCAGTCCCCCTTAGCACTGGTGCCTGCAGGACTAATTTGCTAGGTGATGCTTAATTTATATCTAAGGCAATAATGCAATGAGCCTGTAAGACAGTACTCGAGCCAAATAAAGACACAAGGCGGAAAAAGCCTTAAGCATAAGTAGTAACTAAAAATAACCCTAGATAATACCGTCTTAAACACTAAAATGCTGTCATGACTGAAGGGGTGACAGGTAGCCACGGGATGCTAGTTCATAGCATCTGGAAATAAAAGAAAAAAACAACAACAACAAACAACACTTTATAGACTAACAAACAATGTAGATAGGATCATGAGCTTTCGTGGACTCATGATACCATCTACATAAGAACATAGGGACGGCCGTACTGGGTCAGACCAAAGGTCCATCTAGCCCAATAGCCTGTCTGCCGACAGTGGCCAGCACCAGGTGCCCTGGAGAGGGTGGACCGAAGACAATGATCAAGCGATTTGTCTCCTGCCATCCTTCTCCAGCCTCTGACGAACAGAGGCCGGGGACACCATTTCTATCCTGTGGCTAATAGCCTTTTATGGACCTGACCTCCATGAAATTATCTAGCTTCTCTTTAAACTCTGTTATAGTCCCAGCCTTCACAGCCTCCTCTGGCAAGGAGTTCCACAGGTTGACTACGCGCTGCGTGAAACACTTTATTAGTTTTAAACCTGCTACCCATTAATTTCATTCGGTGTCCTCTAGTTCTTCTATTATGGGAACTAATAAATAACTTTTCTTTATCTGCCCTCTCCACACCACTCATGATTTTATAGACCTCTATCATATCCCCCCTCGGTCTCCTCTTTTCTAAACTGAAAAGTCCCAATCGCTTTAACCTCTCTTCATATGGGACCCGTTCCAAACCCCTAATCATTTTAGTTGCCCTTTTCTGGACCCTTTCCAAGGCCAAAATATCTTTTTTGAGGTGAGGAGACCACATCTGTACACAGTGTCAAAGTCAGACAGGACTCTCAGATTTGCCAGACCGCTCTGTTTATTAGCAAAGCTGCTCTGCTAAATGCACTCAGAAAATGTGAGTGCCATACAAGGTTCAAACCCCTTGATTTATACAGTCAAAATTAACAGGATTAAAAGAGGGGCAAAACTTCACATAATTAGTGTGAGGCTAGTCAAGTATCTTCATTTCCACATCAAGCACACAGCAATCCCCTGTCCATGTCTCCTTGGTTATCTCAATTGCTTTCTCCCTAACACCAAATGTTCTTTTTCCTATTAACTCTGGCTAGCACTCTGATCTGCATACCTACAAACAACATTAACATACTTTTCTCCTTCCTGTTCAGAGACCAACAGTATTCATTTCACTTATTCAGTTATTACAGCATAATTCATCTTTCTCTTACAGTATAATTCTTTCTACCTTCACAATCCCTCCTTTTGGTCAAGCCACGCCTATGACCAACAATTACTGGGTTCCGTACATTAACTGTTCTTTGTCTCCCTGTTCATCAGTGATATTTAAAATCATCAGATTAGCACTCTGGTGAGGGGTAGCTAGCTGTGTGACATGTCTTGCACAGTTTTGGATACAACAGGAGATTAACTGAAAACATACAAAAATCATTAAGATCCCAAATAGGATAGTCAGGGCTCCCTGAAACAACCAGTTTCCTACGCCAGAGAAATTGGACAAGTTACTTAGCCATTTCCACAGGGAACTTGGCTCTTCGTGGGGAAGGTACGCAATCTGTTCCAAAAGTGGCTAGCGTGATCTATTACATCATTGGTGTTGTCAGGTATATACACACAACATTCTTTGCCAATGAGAGCTAAGGTCCCTCCTTTTGCTGCCAGAACTATAGCCAATGCCTGACGGTTTTGGGGGGCCACCTGTCGGATCGCTCCTGTTTCTTTGGCCAGGGCCCTTAAACTTTCTCCAGTTTCATTTGCCATGATTTCAACTACTGCTTGTAACCTCAGAAGTCTTTTTGCATGATGTATTACTCCCCCAAATGGGATAAAGGAACCACCAATAGTCTCTTCCCAAGCTAAGGGGCTTATGCGATTCACATACTGTTGGGCATCTTACAAGTGCCTTCTTTTTCACCTAAAATGACGGAGGCGTTCTCGTGGGAAGGACTCTAATGCTCAGAATTGTGGGAAGAGTAGGGCCGGATAACAGATACCCGACCACTTAACTGGTAACGCAGTATAGGCTTTTGTCCCGCAGTGATTCTCACATGGTGATTCTCCTTACGGGGAGTGGTGTTATTTTCATGGCATTGAAAGATTGTACTGTTCTCACTAGGGTGGCTGTAGGGGGAGCATGAGAGTGATTTCATTCTCCGATTTTAGACAACTGCTCCTCCCCAGATTCAGCCCCGTCCCATTACACACCCAACACCAGTGACCTTTTCCCTCCTCCACACTTATCCATTTAGATACATTGATTCCCACATTGATTCCCACTACTTCCCAAGTGTCATTACTGTTCCATGTCTTGTTAAACGGATGAGGTCCTCCGGTGAGGCCTGGGGAATTAAGTGGGATTGCCAAGACAGGAACCAGCTTGCAAGTCGGCTGGGATTGGGTTGCAGACCCAGCAATTAGAGATCTTAAGGGGCTGAGCGATCCATACTTGCTGGTGGATAAAAGAATTGTCATTGTGGATTCCCCAGACCTTAAGACACCAGTGGCTGAGGAACAAGCCCCACCAGAGGCACATGTTGGAGGCAAGACCCTTTTGGTTCTGGCAACCTCAGCTGAGGGAACCGCAGTCACGGTTTTATGTCCACCAGGCAGCAGGCGCTAGGCTCACTACTGCTTCTTCCTGGGCCTTCCTTTTGGTCCTCGTCTGCTTCCGGCAACCCTTACGCGAACGTAGGTTGTAAGGTATTGCAGGCTATTCCTCTAAGTCTTCTTCTGGAGTCAAAATTGACTCTGCGTGGTCCTGAGGCGATGATTGGTCCGCAGGGGGTGGTGCCTTCTTACACTGCCAAGCCTGTATCCGTGCTGCGATGCCGGATAGCTTAACAGCCGTCCGGGTAGTGAGCAGCACCTGATGCGGGCCCTTCCACCGGGGTTCCAAGGCGTGTTTGATGGTGGTGTCGTACGTAGACCCAATCATCTGTCTCGAGAGCGTGGCAGGCATCAGAGGTGGGTTCCGTCGGCCAGGCAGCTTGAACCTGTGAATGGAAGTGACTTACAGCTTGCATTAGTCCCTTGCAGTACTGAAGGAGTATATTGCGAGTCAAGTTCAAGTCTGAGACTGGAGTAATGGTAGCCATTGTTCTCAATTTCAAAAGGACTTAATTTATGTCTTTGGGATGGGGTGGATTGAATTTCCATAAAGGCCAATGGTAAGGCTGCTGGCCAGCTTAACCCTGTAGAGTCACAACATTTTTTGCAAGCTTATTTTTTTAATCACACCATTTCATTTTTCAACTGCACCTGCGCTCTGTGGGTGGTAGGGACAGTGCAGCAGGTGTGTGACATGTAACACACGATCCAGGTGCTGAACAAGTTGTCCAGTAAAATGTATACCCCGGTCACTGGACAGAGTGGCAGGAATTCCTTTTGCAGGCATAATATGATTTAACAAACATTTGGCAACAGACAGTGAATCAGCTTTGCGACAAGGAAAGGCTTCAATCCAACCCGAAAATAAGCATACCATAACCAAAATAAATTCATATCGTTGACACTTAGGCATTTGTACAAAATCAAGCTGCCAATGCAAGAACGGTGCTTGGGGCAGGCCCCAGAACCCGTGAGCTACCTTTATAGGTTTGCCAACATTGTAGCTTTGGCAAGTGGTATAGGCGGTACAGTGGTGGGCTGCAAAACAGCTGAAATGTGGGGCTCACCATCCTGCCTTAGTTACAGCAGAGACCATCCCCTCCTTTCCGACATGCGAAACATCGTGAAGCAGGGCGGCCAGAGAGGGGTAGAGTGAAAAGGGGGCCACAAAGGTACCAGTAGGTGAGCACCGACGGGAATCGGGGTAGAGAGAGCAACCCGGGGCGACCCAGGAGTCTTTTTCTGCTTCTGGGGCAGAGTCTTGGAGCAGGGTGAGGTCAGAAAGGGACGGCGGTGGTACAAAAACAGAAAGGGAACCGAGAAACGCACCGGGGGAAGGTTCTATGGCAGCATTACCCTTAGCATCATCAGTATCTGCTGTGGAGTGGCCAGGGCACTTAACAATAGCTAATGCAGATGGGAGTAAAACTGCATACAGGAGAGCAGCAATGTAGGGGCCATTCTTGATAGGGGTACCAGCAGAGGTAAGGAAATCCCGAGCTTGCCAGAGGGTGCCAAAGTCATGTACAACCCCAAAAGCGTAACGAGAATCAGTATAAATGGTGGCGGAGTGCCCCTCAGCCAGAAAGCAAGCGCGGGTTAGGGCAACTAGTTCAGCGACTTGCGCTGTCACAGAAGGTAACGGCGCAGCTTCTAGGATTTCAGAGAGTGATACCTCAGCATATCCTGCAAGGAGACGACCTTGTCTATCTCGAAAGCAGGAACACAAGGTCGGAGTTAGAGAGGGGGACATCAGAAAGGTCGGGGCGCGGGACGGTGACAGCAGAGACAGCTGCAAGGCAGTCGTGGGGTTCACCGTCATCAGACAGAGGAAGGAGAGTGGCAGGGTTCAACTGAGAACAGCGCTTTATGGTGATATGCGAAGCCGAAAGCAGTAAAAGTTCGTACCTAGTGAGGCGGGCGGAGGAAAGGTGAGCTGTATTACATTGTAGCAGGAGAGTTTCTATAGAGCGGGGGACCATGAGAGAAAGAGAAAAGCAGAGGACAAGGGACTCAGCCATTTTGACTAGGCGTGCCGCAGCAGCCACAGCACGCAGGCAGGGGGGTAAACCCTGGGCAACAGGGTCCAAGGTGGCAGAGAAATAGGCCACTGGATGGTTTTTGTCACCATGCTCCTGAGTAAGAACCCCAAGTGCACAACCAGATTGCTCGTGGCAGAAAAGAGTAAAAGGCTTAGAGTAGTTAGGTAACCCTAAGGTGGGGGCAGTGAGAAGCACTAGAGAGCCGGTTTCTGAGGCAGATAATGAAGGGGAACAGAGGAGTAGATCATTTACATATTGGACCAATGTGGACCCAGAGGGGAAGACCAGGTCAACGAGGTCTCTGGCTAATGCTTGGGAAAAGTAAGACGGGCTTTCTGTGTACCCCTAGGGAAGCATGGTCCATGTGTACTGCTGCCCCTTGTAAGAAAAGGCAAAAAGATACTGGGACTTAGGGTGAACCGGGACAGAAAAGAAAGCAGAACACAGATCAACAACAGTAAAATGAGTTGCATCTGGCAGGATAGAAGCCAGAATAGTTGCTGGGTTAGGGACTACAGGAAAGGTGGGTACAACAATGCAGTTAATGGCTTGAAGATCCTGAACAAACAGCCATGATTTCCCATCAGCCTTTCGAACTGGGAGGATAGGGGTGTTAGGGCACTGGAACATGGGACAATAATGTCTTGTTCCCGCAGGGTGAATATGACCGGAGCTGAAACCTCTAAATCCCAAAAACCCAGTCCCACGACCCCTTCTCCGACCTCATCCCTGTTCTTGGTACCCTCCCCATTCCCGGTACTGTCTGCCCTGCCCTGAATAATGCTGTATTTGCAGAGCCATTAGCTTTTGTGAGGACTGCTCCTCTTTCCCTTTTAGAGTGCTGTGGCAATGCTCTGCCACTGCTTGCAATTTGTCCATGGTCTTGGCCTCCCATCCAACACTTATTTGCTTTAACATACTGCTAATAGCAGGTAGGAGGCCATTAACAAACGCATGCGCCAGGGTGCCCTGTCCATTTTCACCCGGTCGCTGTATACCAGACTGTTGCAGAAACCCCCACCCCCCCCATCAGTCAGTCGGGTGTGATAGTTCCCTGGGTTCTCTCTCTGTTGCTGTTTACAGCAATGTATGGCCGTCCAGTTGGTTTTTGGAGTCCATACTTGGGGAATGGCCTCATGCAGGCACTTAGCTTGATTCTTACATTTGTTCCAGTAGGCAGCGTCAGGACCAGTGTCTGGTCAATTAGAAGGATGCTCAGTGGTGGGCCAATTTGCTATCAGGAAACATTTTTTTTTTCTTGCTCACTAGGGGTTATAAGTAGCTTACACAGTTGCAGGAGGTCTGCTTCAGAGGATTCATAGGCATTGCACACTAGCAAAAATTCCTCTGCAAATTTGGTAGGGTTTTCCTGGGGCTTTGGAAAACCTTTTACAATTGAGTGGAGCGCCGTGTGGGTCCAGGGTTTATAGCTCCAAGTGGGACTGGTCTGAGTCTTCTCGGAGGACGGGGTAAAGGGAAGCGCTCGGTCTGGTGGTGGGAGAGGAGGTTTCCAATAAAGCTTTTTACTTATAATTAGAATTTTTAAGGGAGGCGAGCTTCGATTCAGTCCGTCTAAGATTTGCCTCATTCCACCACTGCATGAAGCAATCTACCTCTCCTCTAGCCAATTCAGTTTTGGGAAGGCCAAGTTTGTCTTTTAAGACGTCCACTTGGTCTTTGTTCCAAGATCCTAACAGTGGCCACTGAGTTTTGGGATCCCCAGAGTCAATCTAGATCATTTTTCCAGAAATGTACAGGGATCGGGACCCTTTCTAAAATATATAAACTGAGCTGGGGTCCCTTTAGGGAACTATCCCTGCTTAGACGTCTGCTTACCCATACAGGAGGACTTCATACACCAATCACACAAGGAGGAAATTCGGGTTCGTCAGAGCGGTGCCCAGTGCAACACACAAAAGAAGCCCACAGGCTACTGCCTCCATCGCCCTTGCGTTCACTCCAAGGATTTTATCCAAGGTGCGGTGCGGCTGCGATTGTGCAGATTCTAGTCACACAGACCGCGGGGACAGGAGCCCCTTGGTCAGCCAGTCCCCGGACAGAGATGGCTCCCAGACTCACTCACACCACAGGGAAGACGGATAGACACAGAGACAAGACAGTCCTCAGACTGGACAAAACATCGAAATAATTACCTGATCAGAGTCCTGATGTTAGATCCCGGGATCCCTACCAGAACAGAGCGGGAACCAACAGGTTCGATGGCGTAGACTTCGCTGTGGTTGTGCACCTTTCCATTCTGGCAGAGAACTGCTCCGGCCAAATGCCCAGGTGCCGGCTACCACGGTCATTCTGCAAGACAGTCAGGGATCACACAGTTCCAGCGAAGACGGTTGCCATCTCGGTGGGACCTCCAAATTGTCAAAGTCAGAAAGGACTCAGATTTGTCAGACCGCTCTCTTTATTAGCAAAGCTGCTCTGCTAAATGCACTCAGAAAATGTGAGTGCCATTCAAGGTTCAAACCCCTTGATTTATACAGTCAAAAGAAAGCCAAAATTAACAGGATTAAAAGAGGGGCAAAACGTCACATAATTAGTGTGAGGCTAGACAAGTATCTTCATTTCCACATCAATCACACAGTCCATATCTCCTGTCCATCTCAATTGCTTTCTCCCTAACACCTAATGTTCCTTTTCCTATTAACTCTGGCTAGCACTCTGATCTGCCTACCTACAAACAACATTAACATACTTTTCTCCTTCCTGTTCAGAGACCAACAGTATTCCTTTCACTTATTCAATTATTACAGCATAATTCATCTTTCTCTTACAGTATAATCCTTTCTACTTTCTCAACAGTATTCAAGATGTGGGCGTACCATAGTTTTATACAGGGGCAGTAAGATATTCTGGGTCTTATTTTCTATCCCTTTCCTAATAATTCCTAGCATCCTATTTGCCTTTTTAACCGCTGCTGAACACTGTGTGGAAGTTTTCAGAGAACTGTCCACGATGACTCCAAGATCTCTTTCCTGATTTGTCATAGCCAAATTAGCCCCCATCATACTGTACGTATAGCTGGGGTTATTTTTCCCGATGTGCATTACTTTACACTTATCCATATTACATTTCATTTGCCATTTTGCTGCCCAATCACTCCGTTTGGTGAGATCTTTTTGGAGTCCCTCACAGTCTGCTTCTGTCTTGACTATCCTAAACAGTTTGGTATCGTCCGCAAACTTTACCACCTCACTCCTTACCCCTTTCTCCAGATCATTTATGAATAAGTTGAAAAGGATTGGTCCCAGGACTGACCCTTGGGGGACACCAGTAGTTACCCCTCTCCATTCTGAAAATTTACCATTTTTTCCTACCCTTTGTTTCCTATCTTTTAACCAGTTCTCGATCCAAGAAAGAACCTTCCCTCTTATCCCGTGGCTAAGGAATTTACACAAGAGCCTTTGGTGAGGGACCTTGTCAAAGGCTTTCTGAAAATCTAAGTATACTATATCTACTGGATCCCCCTTGTCTTAACCCCTTTAGAGAACTCTAATAGATAACAAACATGCAGACATGATTTCCCTTTACAGAAACCATGTTGACTTTTGTCCAACAAATTATGTTCTTCTACATGCCTCACAATTTTATTCTTTACTATTGTTTCAACTTATTTGCCTGGTACTGAAGTTAGACTTACCGCTCTGTAATTGCCAGGATCGCCTCGAGAGCCCTTTTAAAATATTGGTGTCACGTTGGCTACCTTCCAGTCATTAGGTACGGAAGCCGATTTAAAGGATAGATTACAAACCACAGATGATAGCCCAGCAATTTCCCATTTGAGTTCTTTTAGAACCCTTGGATGAATGCCGTCCGGTCCTGGAGATTTGTTAACATTAAGTTTTTCTATTTGTTCCAAAACCTCTTCTAATGACACTTCAATCCGGGACAGTTCCTCCGATTCATCCCCCACAAAGGACGGTGCAGATTCAGGAATCTCCCCAACGTCCTCAGCCGTGAAGACTGAAGCAAAGAAATCATTTAGTTTCTCCGCAATGGATTTATCTTCCTTGATTGCTCCTTTTATAGCTCGATCATCTAGGGGACCCACAGGTTTTGTAGCAGGCTTCCTGCTTCTAATGTACTTAAAAAGAAATAACAAAATGTTTTTTGAGTTTTTGGCTAGCTGTTCCTCAAAATCTTTGAGATCCGCATCCTTCGCACAAGGCAGGCAAGTGACCATACGATTCTCCTGGTCATCACAAACCCAACTATCTATGTTTCTAATGATCGAATCACCCACTACTAACACCTGCCTCTTCCTAACTGGCATTCCCTCCCCCTCAGAGGTATCCTCAGTGCGAGAGGATACCGCAACATCCTCTGGGAGGAGGGTCCCAACTACGGGATGGTTTCCCTCTGCTCCCATTGAATGCTCTTTTCCCTTGAGACCTTCATCCTCCTTAAGAGCACTGGGGCTCTCAGACTGGAGGTGGGACAGTACTACAGTGTCCTGGAAAGTCTCATCAACATAGCTCTCTGACTCTCTGAGCTCCTCCAGTTCAGCCACTCTGGCCTCCAAAGCCCGAACTCGGTCTCTGAGGGTCAGGAGCTCCTTGCAACGGGTGCACACATACACCACCCGCCCACAGGGCAGGTAATCATACATCTTACACTTGACACAATAAACAGGATAGCCCCCACTCTGCTGCTGGGCTTCTGTCTCCATTTTTCTAATGAATAAGTTTAAGTATAAACTGGGATTCTTTTTAAACCTCTGGAATATAGATTATTCTAAGAGTTATGTTTTAAAGAAGGCCAGAAGTCACTAGTGCCCTCTAAACTCCCTCTCCAAACTCTCCTGTTAGCTGTTCCTGGTCGCTGAGTCACAGGCTTATATAGCTCTGGTAGCCACTCCCCCTGCCTGAGGCTCAGCCAATTAACAGAGGCTTCTAGATTTCAAACCTTTTAGAAGCACCTTCAAACAACAAAGCAAACAAACAAACCAAACAGACAAACACAAGCTCAGCACACTGCAAATAACTCCCCCCCACACAAACACACACTCCTTACCACAAGGGTCCCGTTTTTTACTCCTCGTTTACCTGGAGAACTCCCTCTCCAAACTCTCCTGTTAGCTGTTCCTAGTCGCTGAGTCACAGGCTTATATAGCTCTGGTAGCCCCTCCCCCTGCCTGAGGCTCAGCCAATTAACAGAGGCTTCTAGATTTCAAACCTTTTAGAAGCACCTTCAAACAAACAAACAAACCAACCAACCAAACAGACAAACACAAGCTCAGCACACTGCAAATAATTCCCCCCCCCCCAAACACACACTCCAGAGAGCCACTTACCACAAGGGTCCCGTCGTTACTCCTCTTTTTCCTGGAGAACTCCCTCTCCAAACTCTCCTGTTAGCTGTTCCTGGTCTCTGAGTCACAGAGGCTGGTAGGTCGCAGACCTGGCGAGATAGGGGTGTGCGAGGACGGTGTGCGGCTTGGGAAGGAAGCCAACAGGGAGGTGAGAGGTCCCACGTACGGGGGATGGGAAGGAATAGGGCGCAGGTTGGGGTGAGCTGGGGGGTGTTGCAGGGAGCAAAATGGGGGACTGATAGACCCCATGAATGGAGAAAGGGGCTGGGGGGACATGTTGGTTTGACATTGTGGAGAGGAAGGATAAAAATATGGTTGAGGCGAGGGAGGGCCCACATGAGGGATAAGATTGGCTGGGGGGTGTTGTAATGCACTGGGGAAGTGAGGGAAAGGAGGTGCCGGATCGGCTGCAGCGCAGATAATGGGGGGGCAGGTTGGGCTGAGGTAGAAGGAGTGGGGGTGCTGTTAGACTGGGGGTGGGATGGATTGGGGATGGGATGAAAGGGGCTGACGGTGTTGAATGCACTGGGGGCAGATAGGGCTAGGGATGCAGGTTGGACTGGGAAGCGGGGAAATGGGGGTGTACATTGGACTAGGGGTTTTGAATGGACTGGAGAGTGAGAAGAATGGGGGTGCAGGTTGGGTTGAGGTGTTGAGTGCACAGAGGGTGGGAGGAGAGTGCAGGTCGGGTGGGGTGTGTTCCATGCACTGGAGGTGGGGGGGGGTGCAGAATGGCCTGGGGGGGGTAACAGGTGCAGGTTGGGTGGGGGGTGTAAAATGGAGCGGGAGATGCAGGACGGGTGGAAGGTGGGGGAGGGGGGTGCAGTTCGGAGGGGGGGCTGTGCAGAGGAGGGGGGGCTGAGGACCGCGGGGCGGGGGCAGACAGGGGCGGGGCCTGAGTAGCGCTGCGGGGCGCCCTACGATGCAGTTGGGGGCGGGGAGAGGCTGGAACATGCTGGGCGTGGCTATGACGGCCTGGGCGAGAGGGGCGTGGCTATTATTGGGGCGGGGCGGACTGAGACACGCCCCGGAAGGCCGCACTGTGGGAACTACAACTCCCAGGATGCATCGCTCACGCTGGGCGTGACACCGCGCGAGACCAACCCCTGGATCAGTGGCTGGATTGTGATGTCACTTCCGCTGCTCCCGCCCAATCGAACAGCCCATGGGAGCTGCGGATTGGGGCACGGAACGTTTCCCACAAGCCACCGCGGCTACTTTCCCTGCTCCCCTCGGCCCCCCCGTCTCAGAGACCCCCCCACCACCAAACTGCCCAGCCGGCTTGTCCTGTGGCGTCAGGACCTGCCAACCCCCCCACTCTGCCCCCCACCACACCCCCCTGTAGTCTGCCCCCCAACCCCCCACTCTGCCCCCCCGCACTCTACTCCACCCCAACCCCCCCGCAGTCTACTCCAGCACCACCAAACCCCCCCCACTCTGAATAAAGAGTTTGGTGGAGGGAGCAGTCTGCTCCTCCCCAACCCCCCCACTCTGCTCCTCCCAAACCCCAGCAGTCAGCTCCCCCCACCAAATACCCCCCCACACAGACACCCAACTGCCCAGCGGGCTTGTGTGGGACAGGCAGATGCTGCTGCTGCTGCTGCCTTACAAAGTGCAGCGGGGCAGCGTGAGGCGGGTTGGGGGGGGGGGGGGAGGGGCTGCCTCGGCTGCGTCCGGTTTGAAAACACTGAGGCTGTGTCTGCACTGGCGCCATCTCGCGCCAAAGCAGCCGCTCTTGCGCGGAAACTTGCTGCCTGTCTACACTGGCCGTGTGTGCTTGCGCAAGGAAACTGACGTTCTCCTGTGTACAACCAGGGCTCCTGGCGCAAGAACTAGGATGCTCCTGCTCAGGAAGAAGCCTCTTGCGCAAGAGTCCTTCCGGCACAGACCAGTGCGGACAGGTAACAGGAATTTCTTGTGCAAGAAAGGCCGATGGTTAAAACGGCCATCGGAGTTTATTGCGCAAGAGAGCGTCCACACTGGCACGGATGCTCTTGCGTAAGAGCACATGCCAGTGCAGACGCTCTCTCAGAATCCTAGAACCACAGAGCTGGAAGAGACCTCAGAAGGTCATTAAGTCCAGCCCCCTGCGCTAGGCAGGACCAATCCCAACTAAATCAACCTGGCCAGGGCTGTGTCAAGCCGACACTTAAACACCTCTAGGGATGGAGACTCCACTACCTCGCTAGGGAACCCATCCCAGTGTTTCCCCACCTGCCTAGGGAAATAGTTTTTCCTAATATCCAACCTGGACCTCTCCCACCGCAACTTGAGACCTTTGCTCCTTGTTCTGCCATCTGTCACCACTGAGAACAGCCTTTCTGCAGCCTCTTTGGAACCTCCCTTCAGGAAGTTGAAGGCTGCTCTCAAATCCCCCCCAATCGACTCCGAGCCCTGTTCCCGGGGGGCGCGATTGGAGCACGTACCTGGACACCTTCCGGTCACGGTTCCCAGTCGGTTGCTGTCAGGCCGTGGACCGAGCAAACGTCACTTCCGGTCCGTGGGACGGGGTGCGGGCGTCCACCGCGCCACACGTGCCGGCATGACGCTACATTGTGAGAGCTCACAGTGCCCACGTGACTGCTGTTTGTTGCCCCGTGAGGGATGTGCGACGCACAGCTCCTGCCTCGTGCCAGAACGCGCCAAGGAGTTACAATCTCCCCGCCCACATCAGTGCATCATGGGAGACGGAGTGGGGTTGCCATGTGTGAACTGTCAAAACAAGAGACCCCCTGAGAGGGCGCGTGTCCATCTCAGTGTCTGCCAGCTCCTGCTGCAGTCACGGGTGGGGCCCTGAGCCCGAGTCCCTGTCCCGCCTGCCTCTTCCCTCTGGCCCTCTCAGACTGTCTGGGCCATTGCAGGCTCCGGCTGGGGAGGGGAGGGGTGTTGCTCTCCAGGAGTGGGACCCTAGGATCTGCCTGGCACTGCAGCCAGGACACCGTCTGACTGGAATACGTCACGAACACGTGCCCCTGCAAAAGCCACACGCCGCGCCAAATGCTTCCATGCAGGAACGCGCTGCCATGGCCCCGTCTGACTGTCACGCCCTCTCTCTGCACACTCCTCAGGTACAGGCAGCAGCGTGGGCAGGCAGGCAGGCAGCTCTGCGAAGCCAGCACCAGCTCCTGTCTCCCCCTCTTGCCTCTAGAAGAGGCAGCAAGGGGTTTGACCGGTGGGTCCATGAAGCCACCACACACAGTGCTCATGCATATCAGCTCCTGCCTGCCTCCTTCCACCATACTGCTTCCTTTGTATCAGAGGCAGCAGCACAGAGGTGGGGGAACAGGCCGATCCAATGCTTGTGGGGAGCTGATCAACTGTACAACCGCGCCCTCTTGTGACAAGCTGACTTAAAAGCTGGCTTCCCACAGGTATCAGCTCACGCCTCCTCCCTCCTCGCTGCCTCTGACAGACAGCGGGTAAGAGGGGAGAATGCGTGTAATCGACAGGATTGACCAATAACTTGAGGCTTACTGGTTAATCGTGTAGTCGTCTATACGTTGACATTCCAAGAGAAAACCACTAAATCTGGTGTGGAGAGTTTAGCCCCTAACCAGCCAGCAGCGAGCAATACCGCTGAGCTGATAAGTGCTGGGAACAGAACAGCTAAAAAGTCAGTGATAACATCTAACTCTAAAATGGTGAGCAATAAATTAAAACAGAAGCTCTTAAATATGAATAAACTGCAACACCCGTGCAAAAGAATATGAACAGAACACTAGGCATTTAGATTTATTTCCAAAGTAAAAGGTTTGTGTATTTCTAGGGTAAAACATACATAAAAACGTGATGTTAAACTCATGTAAGTGATTGCTGGAACATGGATTACAGCAGGGGTTCTCGACATTCGTGATACCACCACCCCCTAAAATGCGAAACGAATTTGTGTGGCCACCCACCCTCACTGCCCTGGGTCGCTTCCTCCCCCCCTTCTCACCAGACTCCTTGCCCTCCTGGGGTTCCTTCATGGCATGTGCAGTCCTTAACACCCTCCCCCCTGCAGGCTCCTTTCCCCCATCTCTTTCTCCTCTGTGCCTCTTTTCTGCTCCGCATCCACTCTCCCGCTGCCTTGCCTCCTCCTGTAGCTGAGCCACGCTCCTGAAGCCCCATGGCCCCGGCCACGCTGTGCGGCTTGCTGGCAGCTGCCTTCCGCCGCCCTGCCGCTCTTCACAGCCGGGGGGAGAGGGGTCGCAAGTGAAATACCTGGTGCCTGCAGGACTAAGTATTTGCTAGGTGATGCTTATAAATTAAGGCAATAATGCATTGAGCCTGTATCGAAGACTGTACTCGAACCAAATAAAGACACAAGGCGTAAAAAGCCTTAAGCATATGTAACTAAAAAATAACCCTAGATAATACCGTCTTAAACACTAAAATGCTGAAATGACTGAAGAGGTGGCAGGTAGCCACGGGATGCTAGTTCATAGCATCTGGAAATAAAACAACAACAACAACTGGTCTGGTAGCACTTTATAGACTAACAAACAATGTAGATAGGATCATGAGCTTTCGTGGACTCAGGATACCATCTACGTAAGAACGGCTGTACTGGATCAGACCAAAGGTCCATCTAGCCCAATAGCCTGTCTTCCGACAGTGGCCAGCACCAGGTGCCCCGGAGAGGGTGGACCAAAGACAATGATCAAGCCATTTATCTCCTGCCATCCTTCTCCAGCCTCTGACAAACAGAGGCCAAGGACACCATTGTATCCCCTGGCTAATAGCCATTTATGGACCTAACCTCCATGAAATTATCTAGCTTCTCTTTAAACTCTGTTATAGTCCTAGCCTTCACAGCCTCCTCTGGCAAGGAGTTCCACAGGTTGACTACATGCTGCGTGAAGAAGAACTTTCATTTATTAGTTTTAAACCTGTTACCCGTTAATTTCATTTGGTGTCCTCTAGTTCTTCTATTATGGGAACTAATAAATAACTTTTCTTTATCTGCCCTCTCCACACCACTCATGATTTTATAGACCTCTATCATATCCCCCCTCGGTCTCCTCTTTTCTAAACTGAAAAGTCCCAATCGCTTTAACCTCTCTTCATATGGGACCCGTTCCAAACCCCTAATCATTTTAGTTGCCCTTTTCTGGACCCTTTCCAAGGCCAAAATATCTTTTTTGAGGTGAGGAGACCACATCTGTACACAGTATTCAAGATGTGGGTGTACCATAGTTTTATACAGGGGCAGTAAGAGATTCTGGGTCTTATTTTCTATCCCTTTCCTAATAATTCCTAGCATCCTATTTGCCTTTTTGACCACCGTTGCACACCGTGTGAAAGTTTTCAAAGAACTGTCCACGATAACTCCAAGATCTCTTTCCTGATTTGTCATAGCCAAAGTAGCCCCCGTCATTCTGTACGTATAGTTGGGGTTATTTTTCCCGATGTGCATTACTTTACACTTATCCACATGAAATTTCATTTGCCATTTTGTTGCCCAATCACTCCGTTTGGTGAGATCTTTTTGGAGTCTCTCACAGTCTGCTTCTGTCTTGACTATCCTAAACAGTTTGGTATCATCTGCAAACTTTACCACCTCACTGCTTACCCCTTTCTCCAGATCATTTATGAATAAGTTGAAAAGGATTGGTCCCAGGACTGACCCTTGGGGGATACCACTAGTTACCCCTCTCCATTCTGAAAATTTACCATTTCTTTCTACCCTTTGTTTCCTGCCTTTTAACCAGTTCTCAATCCAAGAAAGGACCTTCCCTCTTCTCCCATGGCCATGGAATTGACACAAGAGCCTTTGGTGAGGAACCTTGTGAGGAACCTCAGGAGGCGGGAAGGGCTCGAGACGCCTCCTGGGCATGCGTGGCTCAACAGGGGAAACTGCTATACAAAGCTCCCATCTGAGGCTCAGGGCGACCCTTCACCTACAGTGGAGCACCCACTGGGACACTACGCGAAGAACTACTACTGGATCCCCCTTGTCTGCATGTTTGTTAACCCCTTCAGAGAACACTAATAGATTAATAAGACATGATTTCCCTTTACAGAAACCATGTTGACTTTTGTCCAACAAACTATGTTCGTCTACATGCCTCACAATTTTATTCTTTACTATTGTTTCAACTAACTTGCCTGCTACCGAAGTCAGACTTACCGCTCTGTAATTGCCAGGATCACCTCGAGAGCCCTTTTTAAATACTGGTGTCACGTTGGCTACCTTCCAGTCGTTAGGTACGGAAGCCGATTTAAAAGATAGGTTACAAACCATAGATAATAGTTTAATAGCAATTTCCCATTTGAGTTCTTTTAGAACCCTTGGATGAATGCCATCCGGTCCTGGAGATTTGTTAACATTACATTTTTCTATTTGTTCCAAAACCTCTTCTAATGACACTTCAATCCGGGACAGTTCCTCGGATTCATCACCCGCAAAGGGCGGTGTAGGTTTGGGAATCTCCCTAATGTCCTCAGCCGTGAAGACTGAAGCAAAGAACATGTTTTGTTAGTCTATAAAGTGCTACCAGACCATTTCTTGGTTTTTTTCTGTAACAGACTAACTCGGCTATCCCCTGAAGCTTCTGGAAAGAAAAGAGTTAGGGATCTGCTGATGTCCCTTTCCCTAACAACAAGAATGCCACGGTAACTGACTGACTTCTACGGCTAATGAGAGCAAGGTAAAAGGATTAAGAATTTACAGAAGAGCATCCCAACACTGTGGTGAGGTAAGGAATTACAAATAAGGAAAAGGACATGAAATCTCTACTGCGTTTTGCACTGGGAATGGTGGCATCAGTGGAACACATTGTCGAAGTTGCATTCTACCCTGTGTGCCCTGAGAGATGCCACAGTGATGTCTGATGGCGAAGGAGAAGAGACCTAAACCATCCCGTGGTCACCAACCAGTAGATCGCGATCTACCGGTAGATCTCAGGGGCTCTAAGAGTAGCTCTTGAGCCCTCTCTGAACTGCGCGCCTGCGCAGTACATTTACATTAGATTTCCTCATTTGAGGAGCAGCTGCTCACCGAGCAACAACACAGGTGAGTAGCTGCGAGGAATGGTGGGAGCTGGAAGGTCTGGAGGGCTGAAACACCCCGGCAAGCTGACTGTGGCTTTCAGCTGAAAGAGGCTGCCCCGCGCTCCAGTTAATCGGCGGCATCTCCTCTGAGCCTGCCCACGTGGAGCTTGGTGCACCCTGGCTGAGCACCGTGGCCAGCTGGCCGGGCAGCCACTTCTCTTCCCTCCAGCCCGGCTGCCCTGCGGTCAGCCCAGGGAGGCTGCATCTAGCTCCAGCTGTGCTGGAGCAAGCTTCCCAGGCTGAGCGCAGGATCACAGATGCCCATCTGATGGACTGTATACGACTAGCAATCTCAGACTACAACCCAGACTTCAAGACGCTGGCAGATACTGTTCAGTCACGGGTGTCACCCCGAGACTTTGCTATTTTGTAAATCTAAAATCAAGTATTGATAATTATATATTTTTTCTTTCAACAACAGAGAACAAAATGTATAATTGTAAATGCTTCATCTGACATTTAAACAGCATGCATTAAAAAGAGACCATTTATTTCATAACTATAAACGTGATTTTACTTTTATATATTGCATAATTAAAAAATAAACTGTTTAACAGAGTGTATAAGGGCTGGGGATAGCAAGTGATGGACAGGAGAATAGGGAGGGCGGGACTTCAAGGAAGGGGCGGGGCAGTAGATCTTGGCCTGTTCTGAGACTTAAAAAGTGATCTTGGGTGTACAAAGGTTGGAGACCACTGCCCTCTCTCTACTTGCCGTGCAGGGTTAGGGTGTTTGTGACGTGGCTCTAGCCGTATTCATTATAAATAGGGGGTGATTTTTTCAGTAGGATTTTTGCGACCATGCACCTTCAGACGCCCAACTGAACACAGTTCTCATACTTTACCTGATGGTGGTACAAGAATCTATCCAATTTCAGCGCTAAGTAAGGAAACGACATTAGTAATCACTGTACAGTCACTGTATCCGGCACTGGGCACGTGTTTCCTATTTTCATTAGTCAAAGGCCTAGGAAAGCAAACCCATACTGTTGCACTGCAGCAGCAGCACGCTAAATCCTCTCCAGCTCTCTCCTAAAAGACTGTGGGGGAGACCATGAGGCCCTTGAAGGATTTTCACTCCGTAGGTAAATGGATCCTTGTCTTGAGCAAGGACCTCGGGATCTGACCTCATTTCCACACTGTACTGTGGCCACTACATGTGGCTGGAGGGGACCATCTCCACCGCTTGTGCTACTGAATTCTTCAGCCAGGAAACAGGGAGATGCTAGAGGGCCACATGCGCCAGTTATGGTCCGGCAGCCCCCGGCTCCCACAGGCGACAAGGAGGCAGTGGGGGTGCGGAAGAGCCAATGACGACCCACCGACAAACCTGGCTCTATCGGTTCCTGCATCACTGGGCGGGCCCCACCCTGCATGCTGCCTCTGCCGCGCCACTTCCTCTGGGGCGGTGGCAGACGGGGGGGCACTGAGGGGCCCAGGCTGCCACGAGGCGGGCTCTGTCCAGGACTTGCCGGGGAGAAACTCACCGGCGAAGGTTGCACACTCCGAGAAAGCATCCGGCACAGCGCCACCACTTCCATTCCGCCTTGCTTACCAAATGGCAGTTTACCCAAAGCCTCTCGCATCCAACCAGGATGCACTCCACCCTGCACTGGCCATTGTGCCCCTCTCACG
The DNA here is from genome assembly GCF_049634645.1 of Pelodiscus sinensis. Lineage (NCBI taxonomy): Eukaryota > Metazoa > Chordata > Testudines > Trionychidae > Pelodiscus > Pelodiscus sinensis. Next base: position 100,042 of record NW_027466001.1, read on the forward strand.
TGCTGCTGACCCCGCAGTGGCTGCTGGGAGATGTAGTTGCCCCAGCCTCCATCTCCCACAGGCCACTGCAGCTCCCTCCGCCCTCCCGGGCGCCCCTCCCGCCCCAAGGCCCGCCTGGCTGGAGCTGAGCAAGAGCACGGCTGTGGCTGGGCAGAGGCAGCCTGGGGGAGCTGGTGTTTCCTGCCGGGCTGACGCGCAGCCTAGGTCCCCCTCAGGACCAGGAGCGGGTAGAGGAGCTGCATAGGGGTCGGGGGGTAGGTGTCAGATCCAGGAAAGGAGGAGGGGCGAGTGCTTGGGGCGGGGAGGAGGAGTTGATGACATGATTGCAGGGGAGGAAACTGAGGCACGGGAAAGCAGAGCTGGAGGGGGCGGGGCTGAGGCGAGAATGTTCAATGTCGGTTCACGGAGCAGTCGATGGACTCGTGAATTCTCACCAGCTATTCAACAATTCCACAGTCCCGGGGGCGGGGCCGGTGTGACGTCACACACAGCTGCCATCACACTTGGCTCCCCATAGCCGTTTCTGACACACACACGGGCCAGTCACATTTGGCTTCTAACTGTTTTAGCTGCGCAGTTCTGCAAGCACAGAGGGGAAGCCGATTGTGATAGATGGAGGTTCGCTGCGACACATTTGGCTGCCTGGACCATCCCCTCCACCTCTGGTTCAGAGAGTTTCACCCTGGCCCCCTATACCCACCTTCAACTCCAGGTCCAGGGCAGGGTTTCCTCTAAGACTTTCCATCCAGAAGTGGAGTGGGCCAGGACTTCTGCCCGAAGGCTGGAGCCACAGGCGACCCACGTGGCGGCCGGCCCCCCCCCCCCGTTCCCAGGGCTGGCTGCCTGAGCCGGGGCTGCGGTACAGCTGCTTCTGGGGCAGAGCTCCCTGCAACCCTCTTCCCCCTCCCCCTCTGCCCTCCGAGCCCCGTGCCAGCTCCCCCACCTTTGCTTCCCCACATGTTGCTGGCTCCCACTCCCTGCAAATGCTGGGGGCTGCAGCAGCTCCCCTCTGCCAAAGGCAGGGACTCTCAGCCCAGCCCTGGGGGGAGAAGCCTAGGACAGACCTGGCCCTGCACACAGCCTGCCCCAGGAGTGGCGCTCCCTGGGGGGAGGAGGGACCAAGTCTCACCTTCTACTCACGAGGGGGTGGGGTGCTGCCTGGGACAAGGCCCTGGGTCCTAACAAGGTGGGGGGGGGGTGGAGGGAGAACCACTCTGGCATCTGTACGGTGGGAGACACTCTCTGGGAGCAGTGCCACTGGTGGGTGCCCCGCCCCCTCCCTACTCTGCCACACCCCAATACCACAGCCCTTAGCCCGGGACATACCACGACTCCCTTGGGGCTATGGGGCCGCGAGAGCTGACGGGTAATGCAGTCCGGAAGACGCTTCAGCTCCTGTGGCGTGATGGGGGCCATAGTGACCTGTGGAAAGACTACATCTCCCAGCATGCACTGTTTCCCTTCTCTACCCGCCCAGGGTGGGATTTCTTGGCAGACCAGCTCCCTGTGACCTCAGGGCCTGCCACAGAGGCAGGGCACCACCCCGCCCAAGCAAGGAGCAGAGCAGCGCCTTGTCAGAGCGGTTCCAGCCTCCATCGCCACCGTCTCTGGTGTCCCTCCTCTGCCTCGCGCACCACCGGAGTTGGTGGGCTACGCTGGCTGCGCTGCTGCAGGAAACCCCAACTCCAGAGCCAGCCCCAGCCAGGTGCCCCGAGTCTGAACCCGTCCTGTCCGGTCCTGTGTTTCCCTCTGCCTCCCACTGGCAGACCCGGCGCCAGCTGAGTGTTCGCCGAAGCCAATCGACTCCGGGCCCTGTTCCCCGGGGGCACGTGATTGGACACGTACCTGGACACCTTCTAGTCACGGTTCCCAGTCAGTTGCTGTCAGGCCGTGGACCGAGCAAACGTCTCTTCCGGTCCGTGGGACTGAACGCACGTGGCGCCGGCAAGACGCGAGGCCGCTCCTTCTTGCTCCACGTCGGACACAAAAGGAGCAGCTACCGCGCGGCAGTTAGAGCCTCGTGCTGAAACGCGCTGCAGCAGTTCATCCCAGTTGCATGCTCCAGATGGGAGGGGAGGGGTGTCGCTCCCCAGGAGCTACCGCTGCCAGGGCACCGTCGGACTGGAACACGTCAGACGCACACGCCCCGCCAAATGCTCACACGCAGGGATGCGTGTACACACGCACAAACGCGAATTAACAGATTAACACGCCTGACAGCCCACTCGTGCTTGCACGAACACGCATGTGTATACTCAGGCCCTCGCTCAGACGCACACACACGCATCTGCACAATGTGCCTGCACGCAGCCATGCTCGCATACATGCAAATGGACACTTGCACACGCACACACCCAGGGACGCACACACTTGCACTCATACTTTCTTGCGCACGCATGCACACCAAGTAACAGTCGCCTAGAAGGACTCAGCAATAATATCAAACTCAAAAGCCAAAGATTAGATCAATTAGGAGAGAACTATTCCCACGAGGCCCTAATCCATGTCTGGGGCTTCTCCATGTCTGGGGCTCCATGCTGGGAGACCAAGTCTTTATTTCAATCCCAGTTTTGCCAACTCTCAGCATGCGTGACGCTAGGTCACTTGGCAGCCTACTCACTTCGTTTTCCGTATGATCCTAGACGCATTAAGTATCGCCAGCCAGGAGATGCGGCGGGCGGGCGGGGCGATTAATGACATTTTTAAAAATACAAAAATCGGAGTTCAGTTTCTGTTGTAGATAAATCTATGTATTAAATATATTACTTCATATGACTTGACATTGTGCCTCTCCATATAACCGTGTAACATGGTATTAGTTTTCTACAAGTTTTCTACAAAGGGTTCTAAGTGACGAGGTTATATGGATTCAGGTTCTAATACAGAGTATATAGTTAAAGAGGTAAAAATGACTTTTGCTAGGAGTAGAATAAGAACTTTCCCCCACTCTGTAATCAATTTAAATATCCCCCGTGGCATTTGCATGAACGTGGCTGCCGCTTTTTTCCGGCTTGGGGTTTTGCTGGAGAAAAGCGCCAGTCTAGACGGGATCTTGCGGAAAATAAACCCTTTTCCGGAAGATCCCTTTGCTCTTCTTTCTTGAGCCCACTTGAAAGTAGGAATGACATCTTGACGGCCTTGGGGATTAGAAGCAGGCACCTTCTTTGGAAAACACCCTCTCTTAACAGACAGCACCCACAAAGGGACCAACGGACACAGACCCAGAGTTTGAATCTGGGATATATTTGCATAAGAAGGAAGCCGCTATAAAAGTGAGTTGTCTTGCAGAGGACCCCAGGTTTCATCTTGTCACCATCGGAGCATCGATCCGGATCGGCAGAAGCCCGGCTCCACCGCTCCCCCATCTAACTCACCTGGCCAGTGAAGTTAAAGGGAGCAACTAGCTGGTAACAACAGCAAGACAGAGTGTGCTCTTGTGTGTGAGTGCCTGAGTGACATATATGCATATGATAAGTATGGATTATTCTGATAAATATATATATTTATGTGTGATCGATAAATGTGGCATGTTGCCTTATCCCTCTGAAAAAGATCCCGAGTACTTCTTTTAAGTACAACACTGTGACTTTCGTAGCTCGTGTTTTCAAGTTCTTCCACCACGAGCCAGAGGGCCTTTTCTCAGGGACCCATGCCATGCTCGCAAACGTCTGTGCGGCCCTCCCTCGATACTTACCTTGAGCCAACTGCCATTTGCTCTTCTTCCATAGATCGCTGTCTGGTTTCCATCTGCCTGCAGGGTCTCGGGGGGGTGGCTCCTTTCGGTCTCTGCCACCACGTGGCCAGCCTCTCATCTACCCCAAGTCTACAGGGACCGAAAGAGAGACAGAGAACGCTTAGGAGCTAGGCCACCCCAGGTGTGTGGAAAGGACAGACACGTGCGTCACCTGGCTGCTGCTCACTGGAGCTCAGTGTTGCCTCTAACATTTCCCCTCCAGGAGTGGAGTGAGTTTTGTCTCATGCTCCAAGATCGAGGTCACGTGCCCTTCTTCGGACGCCTGCCACCCAGGCGAAGACATGTCTCGTCTGTGTTTTTAAAACGTTCTGGAAGAAAGAGTACTAACACAAGAGAGAATTAACAAGGTGCGTGACTGTAAATATTTGATATGAAGTCAAATAAAAGGAAAATTAATACTGCAACATTTTCAGTGGCCAACCTCCTCTCCTCTTCCTTCCCCTCCCCCCTCCAGCTGGCCTAGATGATCTCTCCAGGTCCGTTATGGTAAAGCCCGCCCCGGGACCCTGTGCTGAGGTGACAAGTTCTTCACAAGATACTGGGTATATAAACTTTCCTCCTTTAACATACACATATCAATGTTGTCTCCTCAGGATTGTCTGCAAACATACAGTTTTTCAAGACTCCAGCCACATGAGCTGATCTTAGCTCACATGACCACTAGATACAGGCTACGTCTACACTGGCATGATTTTCCGAAAATGCTTTTAACGGAAAAGTTTTCTGTTAAAAGCATTTTCGGAAAATCGCGTCTAGATTGGCAGGACGCTTTTCCGCAAAAGCCCTTTTTCCGGAAAAGCGTCCGTAGCCAATCTAGACGCGCTTTTCCGCAAAAAAGCCCCGATGGCCATTTTCGCCATCGGGGCTTTTTTGCGGAAAAGAAATCTCTGCTGTCTACACTGGCCCTTTTGCGCAGAAGCCTTTCGGAAAAAGACTTTTGCCCGAACGGGAGCACCATAGTATTTCCGCCAAAGCACTGACAATCTTACATGAGATCGTCCGTGCTTTTGCGGAAATTCAAGCGGCCAGTGTAGACAGCTGGCAAGTTTTTCTGTGAAAGCAGATGATTTTGCGGAAAAACTTGCCAGTCTAGACACAGCCACAGTGTTTTGGTCATTCTTAGGAACTAAGATTCCTAATTTCCTTTTAGCAGCTATTCCCTAGTGTTCGATTGCGCTATAGTTGTCGTTCGATACAGAGGAGAGGAGGAACAAGATTAGCACACTTTCCTAGTTGAAAATCCAAGAAGAAGAAAGGGGAGAATTGCAAATCAGGACTCTCTTAAGGTGTCTGAAAGCTACTTTGGTCTGGGCAGGTACTCAGTGGTACCAAGGCAGACTTTTCTGTGGCTCGGTTGTCTAATGCCACACTAAAACAAGTCTACCACGCCGAACGAAAGAGCGGACAATTACATGAAAGGCAAAAAAGGTGGCTTGGCAGAGAATTTGCTTCCGGACAAAAACAAGAGACTGTGGTGGTTAAAGAAGAACGGGAGGCATACCTGTGCATAAACCAATTCACCAAAAACCTTCTGAACAGCCAGTTCAGTCACATGTCCTTACAGGGACAAGCACCTTAATGACGGTGGCCCTGACATTTTAGTTTGCAGACGATTCTACTTGTGGAAGGGCTGCTGGAGTGAAACTTGAGGCCCAAGAGGAGGAAAGTTTGATTTTCTAGTACCAAGTAGAAAAACAAGAATCGAACAAAAAGGCTAAAAGATGCCTAATGAACTAAAGACTATGTGGTTGAAGTTTTGATTTTCAGTCTTTCCTCCAACTGCAGTTGCTCTTTCATTTTTTGTAAACAAACCCTAACAAGGTACTGCCTTATAAGGACACAGAAACCCAAGGTAACCTGTTCTCCCAACTCTGGCTTTCAGACGGGGTGGGGAACCTTACTGGGGGGGAAGGCACACACTAGTAGGGTTGCCAGATGGTTTCAGCAAAAAAAAAAAAAAAAAAAGGGCCAGGAAAATTTTTCTTGAGGGAAAAAAAAACCCCAACCAAACAAAAAAACCCCACCAGGAACATTTTTGTTGAGCAAAATCCAGTTGTGACCCCTTTAATTAGTGAGCCAATCTCCCCGCCTGGGCGCCGAGCCAGGAAAAGCAGAAAATATTGGACATTTTGTATTTTCTAAATGTATTTACCGGACAAAAAGTACAAATACCAGGCTGTCTGGCTCGATACTAGACACCTGGCAACCCTACACACAAGCGTGAAGAAAAACAAATCCCCACAACCGGAGCTTGTGAGGAGGGGGGCGGGGCAGGCTAGCAGATTTTGTCTGCTCCAATCTGGAGGGGAGCTAGAGCGTTAGTGTGGGAACCTTGAGGCTCGAGGGCCAGACTCACGTGACCTGGGGTATTAGGTTCCTCACCCCTGCTTTAGGAACAAAACCTCTTACTCTTCAAAATCGATCCCCATATCTCTGGTTGGACCAGCTTCATGCAGGTCCTCCTGGATGGAAAACTGCAGCAAACTGTATGAACAGAAGCCCCAAGAGCAGCTGGAGGTGGGGAGAGGCTGCCCCAGCAGGGACACAACAGGGCAGCGGTCCACCCCCAGATCAGGAAAACAACCGCGCCATTCCCCGTCCAGCAGGAAGGCGAGTGCCGCTGCAAGGCTCCGCAAAGGAGGTGGGCGGCAGAGGGGTTTTATGCGCGGCTGCGCGCCTTCAGCAGCAACTCCCCTGGTGCCCCCTTCTCTAGTCCAGCCAGGCCTAAAATGCTCAGTACTTAGAAGGTGGGGGGGAACCTAAGGCCCCTCCCTCCTGCCCTGTCAGTGCCAAGTGAATAGTCCTGGAAGCGCACAAAATACTATCGGTTCGACGACTATTTGATAGTCGCCTGAGGTGGGGCCGGCAGCCAGTGCGCTCCCAGCCCCCACTCCCAGGAAGCCCCCCCTCCCAGCACGGACTGCTTCCTTTGACGCTGCCCCGGCATCTCACGCAGCTGCCTCCGTTCGCAGTGAGCCCTGGCGACCCCCACCCCGCCTGCCACTGCTGCCTGCGATAGCTGGCACATGCGGGGAGCTGGCTGGAAAGCTTCGTGCAGGTACCGGCTCCGTCTGCCCCCCTCACCCTCCGCGCCACGCCTCTGTATCAGCAGTAAAGTGGAAGAAATGGGAGCCAGTGCCATGGAGAGCCACCTGTGCCCCCGCCCCTCCCTCCTGTGCTCACGCCCCTGTCCCTTCCTGCAGCTGGGCAGGAAACGGGTGGTGAGCGCTCCCCCGCCCGGAGGCTAGCGGCTGTGCTGGAACCTGGGGCGGTGAGTGGCTATCCCCCCCCCCCCCGCACCGTAAACATACCCCCAGCGAATATACCCCCGGCACAGAAAAATCTTGTATGCCCTGCGGGTTATATTCGTGCGCGGGGTATAAAAGAGGTTTTTTACTCAAATAGAAAACACTGCAGGATATATTCGTGTGCGGGATATATTCGCTAAATTACAGTCGTTGATTCAGCTCCACTGAGCATCCCTAGCATCACCCTTCCATGCACCAGGCCTGGCTGGCTGCACCCCTCCCGCCCACCAGCTATTCCTACCTGCCTTCCTGAGCAAAACCCGCTCCCCCATCTTCCCTCGCGCCCCCTCCTCCCCCAGGCCACACACCCCACCCCCAGCCGGCTCCCCCATCTTCCCTCGCGCCCCCTCCTCCCCCAGGCCACACACCCCACCCCCAACCCGCTCCCCCATCTTCCCTTACGTTCCCTCCTCCCCCAGGCCAGACACCCCACCCCCAGCCCGCTCCCCCATCTTCCCTCACGCCCCCAACTCCCCCAGGCCACACACCTCACCCCCAGCCCGCTCCCCACCTTCCCTCGTGCTCCCTCCTCCCCCAGGCCAGACACCCCACCCCCAGCCCGCTCGCCCACCTTCCCTCGCGCCCCCTCCTCCCCCAGGCCACACACCCCACCCTCAGCCCGCTCCCCCACCTTCCCTCGTGCCCCCTCCTCCCCCAGGCCACACACCCCACCCTCAGCCCGCTCCCCCACCTTCCCTCGCGCCCCCTCCTCCCCCAGGCCAGACACCCCACCCCCAGCCCGCTCCCCCACCTTCCCTCGCGCCCCCTCCTCCCCCAGGCCAGACACCCCACCCCCAGCCCGCTCCCCCAACTTCCCTCGCGCCCCCTCCTCCCCCAGGCCACACACCCCACCCCCAGCCCGCTCCCCCATCTTCCCTCGCGCCCCCTCCTCCCCCAGGCCACACACCCCACCCCAGCCCGCTCCCCCACCTTCCCTCGCGCCCTCTCCTCCCCCAGGGCAGACACCCCACTCCCAGCCCGCTCCCCCACCTTCCCTCGCGCTCCCTCCTCCCCCAGGCCACACACCCCACTCCCAGCCCGCTCCCCCACCTTCCCTCGCGCTCCCTCCTCCCCCAGGCCACACACCCTACGCTCAGCCCCCTCCTCCCCCAGGCCACACACCCCACCCCCAGCCCGCTCCCCCATCTTCCCTCGCGCCCCCAACTCCCCCAGGCCAGACACCCCACCCCGGACAGCCTATTGGTCGAGAGCAGTGGCAGGTCGTGCCCCCTAGTTACACCCCATTTGCAGACAGAGCTGTCCGTTAAGGTGCAGCCGGGTCAGCCTATTGGGCACCTCTGATTCAGAACACGCCCTTTACTCACTGCCCATTCGCGGACAGAGCAGTCCATTATGATCAGTCCGCGACAGCCTATTGGCCACCCTTAGCTTTAGGACACGCCCTTGAGTCACGCTCCATTGGCGCTCCAATCAGGACGCCCCGCACTGTGCGCTGGGAGAGCAGGCGCGGGTCCCTGCCCCTCTCACGTGCTGCTGACCCCGCAGGGGCTGCTGGGAGATGTAGTTGCCACATCTCCATCTCCCACAGGCCACTGCGGCTCCCTCCGCCCATCCGGGCGCCCCTCCCGCCCCAAAGCCCGCCTGGTTGGAGCTGGGCAGGAGCAGCCGGCCACGGCGCAGTTCAGGGGGCGGGGCCGCGGCTGGTCCTGCGGGTGACGGGCGGGAGTGGCCGGCCGGGCTGCAGCGCAGCCTGGGCCCCGCTGGGGAGCGAGGGGCAGGTGCCGGATCCAGGGGAGGGGATGAGGTGATTGCAGAGGAGGAAACTGAGGCACGTGGGGAAGGGTGGCGGCCAGGGAAAGCAGAGCCCGTTGGGCCGGAGCCGGTCCACGTCGGTTCACGGAGCAGCCGATGGACTCCTGAATTCTCAGCGGCTACTCGATGACGCCGCAGTCCCGGGGCCGGTGTGACGTCACAAACAGCTGCCGTCGCAATTGGCTCCCCGTAGCCCTTTCTGACACACACACGAGCCGCTCTGATTTGGCTTCTAACACTTTTAGCTGCTCGGTTCTGCAAGCGTGGAGAGGAAGCCACGTCTGATAGATGGAGGTTCTCCGCGACACATTTGGCAGCCTGGACCCCCTGCCTCTGGTCCAGAGGGTCTCACCCTGCCCCCGACCCCATACCCCTTGTTCTCCGTGATTCCGCCAGCTGCTTGGTGCCTTTAGTACCCGGCCCCTGCTGTGAGATCTCTGTAGAGAGACGGGGCACAGGGGCACCTGCAGAGACCCTAGGAGACCGTCCCTTTGATCTTTGAGGCCAGCTGGAATGAGGGATGTAAAATCCTGTTTAACTGGTTAGCTAATTAACGGGGACAGGTGGACAGGCTGGCGGCTCTCTGCCCGCAGTGCAAGAGGCCCTATGACAGTGAAGCAGATCTCTGCCTATGGGGGGCGGGGTGCTGCTCCAGGCCCGCCCCCCCCAGTTAACTGGACCCACTGGATGAGGCTCCTCAGCGAACAGGTTGACCGAACTTGTCACACGCTGCCGAGACACTTTTCTGTCCTCTCTCAACACTTCAGCAAATGTCCATTTCCCTTCCCTCCTTAGCTATTTGTTTTCATTCCTCCAGGAGGGGCTCAGGGGCCTGCTCCTTTTCCTTCTCCCTGCTGCGGGTTTGCCAAGATCTCATCTCCCCAGGTCACTCCCAGACCATCTCCCCAGGTCACTCCCAGACCATCTCCCCAGACCACTCCCAGAAGAATCACCCGAGAGAGGGGCCAGAGACCACTCCCAGAAGAATCACCCGAGAGATACGCCAGAGGACCCCCCCCAGCATCGCGACCCAAGAGCGGACCCAGAGACCCCTCCTCAGCAGCGTGACCCAAGACCGGCGCCAGACACCCACCCCCCCCATCTGCGTCACCTGAATGCGGCGCCAGAGACCCCCCCGCCAGCAGTGCAACCCGAGAGCGGCGCCAGAGACCCCCCCCCCAGCAGCGCCACCCGAGAGCAACGCCAGAGACCCCCCCCAACAGTGCCACCCGAGAGCAGCACCAGAGACTGTCCACAACGGCGCGACCTGAGAGCGGAACCAGAGATCCCCCCCCAGCAGTGTCACCCAAGAGCAGCGCCAGAGACCCCCCCACAGTAGCATCACCCGAAAGAGGCGTCAGAGATCCACCCCAGCAGCTCCACCTGAGAGCGACACCAGAGACACCCCCCAGCAGCATCATCCGAGAGCGGCGCCAGACACGCCCCCCCATCAGCATCACCTGAATGTGGCACCAAAGACCCCCCCCAGCAGCGCGACCCGAGAACGGAGCCAGAGACCCCCCCCAGCAGGAAGCCCCGAGAGCGGAGCCAGAGACCCGCCCCCCAGCAGCGAGACCCGAGAGCGGAGCCAGAGCCCCCTCCCCCAGTAGCAGAGACCCTCCCCCCCAGCAGTTCCAGGAGATTGGCGCCAGAGCCCCCCCCCCAGTAGCACAACCCGAGAGCGGTGCCAGAGACCCACCCCAGCAGCATCACCTGAAAGCGACGCCAGAGACCCCCGCTCAGCATCACCCGAATGCGGCGCCAGAGACCCCCCCAGCAGCGCGACCCAAGAGCAGCGCCAGAGTCCCCCCCCAGCAGCGTCACCCAGGAGCGGCGCCAGAGACCACCCCATCTGCGTCACCTGAATTTGGCACCAGAGAACCCCCCCCCAGTATTGCGACCCGAGAGCGGCGCCAGTGTCCCGCCCCAGCAGCCTCACCAAAGAGTGGCGCCAAAGACTCCCCTCAAGCAGCGCTACCTGAGAGAGGAGCCAGAGACACCCCCCCGAAGCAGCGCTACCTGAGAGAGGAGCCAGAGAACCCCCCAAGCAGCACAACCCGAGAGCGACGCGATAGACCCCTCCTACCCAGCAGCATCACCCGAGAGCGGCGCCAGACACCCCCTCCCCCCAGCAGCTCAACGAGCCTCGCTTTGACCAAGCTCCCGAGCTCGCTGTTCTCGTTTCCGTTCCGTCCCCAGACGGGAGGACACCGGGAGGGTTGACTTCTTATCGCTCGCTACCGAACCCAGCAGAGGGGGAAAAACCAACCAAACAACTTAGCGTTTCAGTTGGCAAGGACGCGGCATCGCTTCTCCTCCCACCATCGGCCACCCCCTCCCGCTGCCACTACAGGAACGCGGAGAGAAAGGAGGCCTTGAATCTCTATCCACGCTCTCTTGAACCGCCTACTGCCCCTTCACCAGTTCCCTAGCCACCAGGCTCCGTGCCCCAGCAGGAAGCTCTCTGCCTCAGAAGCAACCTACTGCCAGGACGCTTGAAGATTTCAAAGCACGCATCTCTTACTCACACAGAGCCATGGGAAGGCCGAACGCTGAGGACCCTTCACGTGTCCTGAGAATCACATCCAGGCAGCTCAAGTCCATCTCGGACGGTTTCTTCTCCGCCCACGGGCCCACACGGATTCCTCTGCAAGGGCGGCAAAAATACCCCGCGTGAGCTCTTACTCGCTAAGGTCTGTGGCTGCAAGAGTTCTATCCTTTAGCCCCATGGTCACCAACCAATAGATCACGATCTACCGGTAGATGTTGAGGCTCTAAGAGTAGCTCTTCAGCCCTCTCTGAACTGCGTGCGTGCGCAGTACATTTACATTAGATTTCCTCATTTGAGGAGCAGCTACTCACCGAGCAACAACACAGGTGAGTAGCTGCAAGGAATAGTGGGAGCTGGGAGGTCTGGAGGGCTGAAACACCCCAGCCAGCGGACTGTGGCTTTCAGCAGAAAGACGCTGCCCCGCGCTCCAGCTGATCGGCGGCTTCTCCTCTGCCCCTGATCACGTGGAGCTTGGTGCACCCTGGCTGAGCGCCATGACCAGCTCTCCGGGCAGCCGCTTCTCTTCACTCCAGCCTTGCTGCTCTGCGGTCAGTCCGGAGGGAGCGCGGGTCGGAGGCTTCCCTCCGTGGCTGGTGTAGGGAACTCCCTGCCCCCAACCTTGTTTCCTCTCCTCTGCCCCAAACCTGTTCCCCGCCCTCCTGGCCCCGTTCCCTCTCCCTTGCCCCCCCGCCCCGCTGTCTAACCCTTCCCCACTCTGCAGAAACTTGTCCCACGGCACCCTGCCCCCCCTGCAGAAACCGGTTCCCTCTGGCACCCTGTCTCCTACTGCAGAAACCTGTCCTGGCACTCTGCCCCCTCTCTCCTGCCCCCACTGGCACCCTGTTCCCTGTCCCAGAACCCACTGGCACCCCTCCCCAGTATTGTGTCCCCTGCTCCCAAAGGACTTTTCTATGTGTCAGTGACCCCTGACTCAAGGCAGGTTCCCTGCCATTCTCATAAATAAAATACTATGTTAAGCACAAAAAGTTTCTGCATTGTCTTTATTTAAAAATGGAGCTTGGCCAACAAACCCCCAATTGGGGCCAAGCCCCCATCTGGCCACAACCACTCCTGCACTCCCCCTTCCCCAGACCCTAGATCTGAGCCTATCAAACACTGGAACCCCCTGCCCTGAGCCCTTCACATACCCCAACCCAAATTCCTGCATTCTCACATCCACAAGCCTGTGACTTGCTTAGTATCCCAACAAAGCGAAGCGGACAGGGGACTGCAGACAGGGGAGTTGAAGAGGGAGTGACTGATGGTGATGAAGACCCGAAGCGCTTGTGCCAGTACTTCTCCTGTCTCCTCCACCTGTGCCTGTATCCAGACAGAGAACCTGAGCATGGATGCCTCTACCCAGGTCCTGGTGTGGTCTTGCTGTATTTGTGGCTTGCAATTCCCACTGAGTGATCTCCAGTCTGGGGGAGACAACCATTGTGAAAGGTGCCTGCTAGTGGAATCTCTCAGGCAGCAGGTGGGAGAGCTACAGGAGGAGGTGGCCAGGCTGAGGAGCATTCGAAGCCATGAGGAATTCCTGGACAGTATTCCTGTGGAGTCCACGGAGGTCACTGTCGTAGGATGTGGGACTGTTGACCAGCCACTTATGGAGGAGGCAGTGGTGCAGGGTGAGCACTGGCAGCTGGTTACTTCCGGCAGCGGGCAGTGTTCCACCCCTGCTCCTAACCCTCCCACTGTGTTACATAACCGTTACACTTTACTTTCAGCAGGAGAAAAGGAGCCATCCCCCACAGTGGAGGAGACCATGCCTTGCACCACCAAGGTTGAGCAGTCTCCTGCCACCACTGCGAGGAGGAAACGTAGGGTAGTGGTGGTTGGAGACTCTCTTCTGAGGGGAACGGAGGCACCCATCTGTCGCCCTGACAGCTCATCTCGAGAGGTATGCTGTCTGCCAGGGGCCCGTATCCGAGATGTTACGGAGGCATTGTCGAGGATTATCCGGCCCTCTGACTACTACCCCATGCTACTCATCCACGTGGGCACAAATGATACTGCCAGGTGTGACACTGAGCGGATCAAGTGTGACTACAGGGCTTTGGGAGTACGGGTGAAGGAGTTTGGAGCGCAGGTGGTATTCTCTTCTATCCTTCCTGTCAAAGGTAGGGGCCCGGGCAGAGAGAGGTGCATTCTGGAGGTGAATGCCTGGCTGCGACGATGGTGTCACCAGGAGGGATTCGGCTTCCTTGATCACGGGGTGCTCTTCCAGGAAGGACTGGTTGGCGGAGATGGAGTTCACCTTTCCAGGAGCGGGAAGGCCTTGTTTGGACACAGACTGGCTAACCTTGTGAGGAGGGCTTTAAACTAGGTTTGTCGGGGGCAGGTGAGCAAAGCCCACAGGTAAGTGCTGAATGTGCGGGACTGGGAGATGGGTTGGAAATAGGGGGGACTACGGCCTATAATGGCAAGGAGAAAGGAGGGTCAGGGCACAACAGGGAGGCAAGATCAAATCAGTATCTTAGATGCCTATATACAAATGCGAGAAGTATGGGTAATAAGCAGGAAGAACTGGAATTGCTAACCAATAAATACAACTATGATATCATTGGTATTACAGAAACCTGGTGGGATGGGACGCATGATTGGAATGTTGGTATGGAAGGGTACGGCTTGCTCAGGAAGGACAGACAGGGAAAAAAGGGAGGAGGGGTTGCCTTGTATATTAAAAATGTACACACTTGGACTGAAGTGGAGATGAATGTAGGAGATAGCTGTGTAGAGAGTCTCTGGGTTAAGCTAAAAGGGGTAAAAAACGAGGGTGATATCATGCTAGGAGTCTACTACAGGCCACCTAGCCAGGTGGAAGAGGTGGATGAGGCCTTTTTTAAACAATTAACAAAACTATCCAAAGCCCAAGATTTGGTGGTGATGGGGGACTTCAACTATCCAGACATATGTTGGGAAACTAACACAGCGAGGCACAGGCTATCCAATAAGTTTCTGGACTGCATTGGAGACAACTTTCTGTTTCAGAAGGTTGAAAAAGCTACCAGAGGAGAAGCTGTTCTGGATTTGGTTTTAACAAATAGGGAGGAACTAGTTGAGAACTTGAAAGTGGAAGACAGTATAGGGGACAGTGATCACGAAATAATAGAGTTCATGATCTTAAGGAAAGGTAGAAGGGAGACCAGCACAATTGAGGTAATGGATTTCAGGAAGGCAGATTTTGATAAGCTCAGAGAACTTGTAGGTAAGGTCCCATGGGAAGCAAGACTGAAGGGAAAAACAACTGAGGAGAGTTGGAAGTATTTCAAAGGGACGTTGTTAAGGGCCCAAAAGCAAACAATTCCGCTGTGTAGGAAAGATAGAAAATATGGCAAAAGACCAGCTTGGCTTAACAAGGAGATCTTGCATGATCTCAAAATAAAAAAGGAGTCTCATAAAAAATGGAAATTAGGACAAATAACAAAGGATGAATATAGGCAAGCAACACGGGAATGCAGGGGCAAGATTAGAAAGGCAAAGGCACAAAATGAGATCAAATTAGCTACAGGCATAAAGGGAAACAAGAAGACCTTTTATAAATACATTAAAAGCAAGAGGAAGACCAAGGACAGGGTAGGCCCACTGCTTAGTGAGGAGGGAGAAGCAGTAACAGGAAACTTGGAAATGGCGGAGATGCTCAATGACTTCTTTGTTTCGGTCTTCACCGAGAAGTCTGGAGGTGTGCCTAACATAGTGAATACAAGCAGAGAGAGGGTAAGTTTAGAAGATAGGATACACAAAGAACAAGTTAAAAATCACTTAGGAAAGTTAGATGTCAGCAAGTCACCAGGTCCTGATGAAATGCATCCCAGGATACTCAAGGAGCTGATAGAGGAGGTATCTGAGCCTTTAGCTATGATCTTTGAAAAATCATGGCAGACAGGGGAGATTCCAGAAGACTGGAAAAGGGCAAATATTGTGCCCATCTATAAAAAGGGGAATAAGAACAACCCAGGAAACTATAGACCGGTCAGTTTAACGTCTGTCCCAGGGAAGATAATGGAGCAGGTAATTAAGGAAATCATATGCAAACACTTGGAAGGTAATAAAGTGATAGGGAATAGCCAGCATGGGTTTGTGAAGAACAAGTCATGCCAAACTAATCTGATAGCTTTCTTTGATAAGATAACGAGCCTTGTGGATAAGGGAGAAGCGGTGGATGTCATATACCTAGACTTTAGTAAGGCATTTGATACGGTCTCGCATGATATTCTTATTGATAAACTAGGCAAATATAACTTAGATAGGGCCACGATAAGGTGGGTGCATAATTGGCTGGATAACCGTAGTCAGAGAGTGGTTGTTAACGGTTCTAAATCCTGCTGGAAAGGGATAACAAGTGGAGTTCCTCAAGGGTCTGTTTTGGGACCCATACTGTTCAATATCTTCATCAATGATGTAGATATTGGGATAGAAAGTACGCTTATTAAGTTTGCAGATGATACCAAACTGGGTGGGGTTGCGACTTCTTTGGAGGATAGGGACATAATTCAGAATGACCTTAGCAAGTTAGAGAAATGGTCGGAGGTAAACAGGATGAGGTTTAATAGAGAGAAATGCAAAGTGCTCCACTTAGGAAGGAACAATCAGTTCCATACATACAAGATGGGAAGCGACTGTCTAGGAAGGAGCATGGCAGAAAGGGATCTAGGGGTCATAGTGGACCACAAGTTGAATATGAGTCAACAGTGTGATGCTGTTGCAAAAAAAGCAAATATGATTCTAGGTTGTATTAACAGGTGTGTTGTAAGCAAAACTCGTGAAGTCATTCTGCCGCTCTACTCTGCACTAGTTAGGCCTCAGCTGGAGTACTGTGTCCAGTTCTGGGCGCCACATTTCAAGAAAGATGTGGAGAAATTGGAAAGGGTACAGAGAAGAGCGACAAGAATGATTAAAGGTTTAGAGAACATGACCTATGAAGCCAGGCTTCATGAACTGGGCTTGTTTAGTTTGGAAAAAAGAAGATTAAGGGGGGACATGATAGCGGCTTTCAAATATCTAAAAGGGTGTCACAAGGAGGAAGGAGAAAATTTGTTCCTCTTGGTTTCTGAGGACAGGACAAGGAGTAATGGGCTTAAAGTGCAGCAGGGGAGGTTTAGATTGGACATTAGGAAAAAATTCCTAACTGTCAGGGTGGTCAAATATTGGAATAAATTGCCAAGGGAGGTGGTGGAATCTCCCTCTTTGGAGATATTTAAGAACAGGTTAGATAGACATCTGTCAGGGATGGTGTAGACGGAGCTTGATCCTGCCTTGAGGGCAGGGGGCTGGACTCGATGACCTCTCGAGGTCCCTTCCAGTCCTATGATTCTATGATTCTATGAACACCGCCCAGCCTGGAGCCCCCTCCCCGAGCCAGTGTCCCCTTCTCCACCTCCTCCTCCATCCAGATTTCCTCCCAAAGCTTGCACCTCTCACCCCTTCCCACACCCAAATCCCTCATTCCCACCGCAGAGACTACACATCCTGTCTCAAGCCAGCGGGGGTCCGGCTAGACTGCAGGAGTTTTTCAGGATTCTGGAGATATCTCAGAAAAACTCTTCTGCATCCAGGGTTGCGTTTGTTCTTCCGCTTTTTTAGTGGAAGAGCAATCAGGCTCTTTCGGTCACCCTTATATTCCTCTTTCCCCAAGGAATAAGGTGGCTTCCAAAAGAAGGGTTTTTTTTTCTGACATTTGGTCCAGTCTAGACAGGCCAAATGTTGGAAAAACCTCATTCTACAGAAGAATTGTTTTTTTTAAAGAAAAGTAGCAGTATAAGGATTGGGGACAGCAAGTGATGGAGAGGAGGAGAATAGAGAGAGCGGGGCTTCAAGGAAGGGGCAGGGCAGTAAATCTTGGCTTGGTCTGTCATTTAAAAGTGATCTTGGGTGTAAAAAGGTTGGAGACCACTGCTTTAGACCGCCCCCCCCGCCGCCGCCCCTCTGTATCGGGTCCATTACAACAATACTGAGTCAGTCTGCCATGACGCACCACTGGTCTCCCGTTGCTCTCCCTTGCGCGACTGGCGTACCTGCACAATTCCCCTTAGCTCCTGGGCCCTTAACCCGTGGAGATGCTCACCTGAAATGTCTGTACGTGTCCTGTTTCCCACAAGCCACGGCGGCTACTTTCCCTACTCCCCCTCATCCCGCCCCGCCCCCCCATAGCTGGGCGGGGCTCCTGCCTCAGAGACGGAAGCGTCCGGCGCTGATGCCCCGCCCCCACTCGGGAGAGGAGACCCCGCGGCAACCCCTCCCCCCCAAACTCCTCTCCGCCCCATGCAGTCTGATCCCCCCCACCAAACTCCTCTCCGCCCCGTGCAGTCTGCTCCCCCCCACCAAACTCCTCTCCGCCCCGTGCAGTCTGATCCCCCACCACCACCAAACTCCTCTCCGCCCCGTGCAGTCTGATCCCCCCCACCAAACTCCTCTCCGCCCCGTGCAGTCTGATCCCCCCCCACCAAACTCCTCTCCGCCCCGTGCAGTCTGCTCCCCTCCCCCCACCAAACTCCTCTCCGCCCCGTGCAGTCTGATCCCCCACCACCACCAAACTCCTCTCCGCCCCGTGCAGTCTGATCCCCCACCACCACCAAACTCCTCTCCGCCCCGTGCAGTCTGCTCCCCTCCCCCCACCAAACTCCTCTCCGCCCCGTGCAGTCTGATCCCCCACCACCACCAAACTCCTCTCCGCCCCGTGCAGTCTGCTCCCCTCCCCCCACCAAACTCCTCTCCGCCCCGTGCAGTCTGATCCCCCACCACCACCAAACTCCTCTCCGCCCCGTGCAGTCTGATCCCCCACCACCAAACTCCTCTCCGCCCCATGCAGTCTGATCCCTCCTCCACCATACTCCTCTCCGCCCCGTGCAGTCTGCTCCCCTCCCCACCACCAAACTCCTCTCCGCCCCGTGCAGTCTGCTCCCCTCCCCACCACCAAACTCCTCTCCGCCCCGTGCAGTCTGCTCCCCTCCCCACCACCAAACTCCTCTCCGCCCCGTGCAGTCTGATCCCCCCTCCACCATACTCCTCTCCGCCCCGTGCAGTCTGCTCCCCTCCCCACCACCAAACTCCTCTCCGCCCCGTGCAGTCTGCTCCCCACCCCCCCACCAAACTCCTCTCCGCCCCGTGCAGTCTGATCCCCCCCCACCAAACTCCTCTCCGCCCCGTGCAGTCTGCTCCCCTCCCCCCCACCAAACTCCTCTCCGCCCCGTGCAGTCTGCTCCCCTCCCCCCCACCAAACTCCTCTCCGCCCCGTGCAGTCTGCTCCCCTCCCCCCCACCAAACTCCTCTCCTCCCCGTGCAGTCTGCTCCCCTCCCCCCCACCAAACTCCTCTCTGCTCCATGCAGTCTGGTGGTGGGGAGCAAACTCCTCTCCGCCTCAGAATTATACGTGCATTACCTGCAATGAGCACCGAGTGGCACTGTTGATGCGCTACAGAATCATCCGAGTGTCACTGTTGCTCTGCTAAGGGCAGTTATTTCGGAATGGGGCATTTCTACCCTAATAACAATCTTTTTTATTTGGAAATAACTTTTTCGGTTTGGAATGGATTCAGTGTATATGCCCAGCTGTTCTTATTTCAATTTAGATGTAAGGGTTGTGCTTTATAACAAAGTAAGTACTCCCCACAGTCACTCAAAATAATTACTGCCCGGTGCTTCCTGGGGCGCTAACAGCAGGTCTATATCACATCCTTTTAGAAAAGTGGTAACTTGAGCGTCCGTAAGGCAAGCCTGCTATTCTGAAATTATTTCAGAATAACAGGCTCCTTATTTTTTTGTGAAATGAGAGTTTATTGTTCCAGAATAATGCCATTGTTGAAATTGCTATTTCTAAATAGCAATATTGTGTGTGCTCCATTGTTGCGATTTACAAATAGCGCCTTCCTAAGGCCATTAAAGTAATTACTCCCGAGTGTTTCCTGGGGCTCTAAATCAAGGTAGCACATCCACTTTAGGGAAGCCTGCCTCAGAGTAATTACAAGGTTTCTCTGTAAGGCTACATCTAGACTGCAAGCCTTTTTCAAAAGATACTTACGAAAAAGCCTCTTTCGAAAAAGAGCGTCTAGACTGCAAGCAGTATTTTCAAAAAAGCAAGCCGCTTTTTCGAAAGAGAGCACCCAGGCAGTCTGGATGCTCTCTTTTGAAAAAGCCCTGTTTGCATTCAAGAACGCCTTTTTTCGAGAGAGCACTTTCGAAAAAGGCATTCTTCCTCGTGAAATGAGGCGTACCGCTGTCGAAAGAAAAGCCGTGTTCTTTCGATTTAATTTCGAAAGAACGAGGCTGTAGTCTAGACGCAGGTGAAGTTTTTTCAAAAAAACCCTGCAGTCTAGACACAGCCTAATGGAGAAATGCTATTTTGAAATAGATGTTTTAGAATAAGCTATTTCAGAATAAAACCTGCCAAAATAAGTGTGTAGTGTAGCCATACTTTGAGTCAAAGTAGCATGTCCTTTCCAAGGGAGCCTGCCTCACACAAATGTTGATGCTTCCCTGTTGTGGGAACACACTATTTTGAAAAATATTTCAAATAACTTATTTTGGGGTTAAAGTATTTGAAACCCTTTCACAGGCCTTGGGAGGCAGGCCAGTCCTTGCCCACAGACAACCCGCCAACCTGAAGCATATTCTCACCAGCAACTACACACCGCATATTCTCACCAGCAACTACACACCGCACCATAATAACTCTAACTCAGGAACCAATCCTTGCAACAAACCTCGGTGCCAACTCTGCCCACATATATACACCAGCAACACCATCACAGGACCTAACCAGATCAGCCATACTGTCACTGGTACATTCTCCTGCACATCCACCAACGTAATATATGCCATCATGTGCCAACAATGCCCCACTGCTATATACATCGGCCAAACAGGACAGTCCCTACGTAAAAGAATAAATGGACACAAATCTGATATTAGGAATGGCAACATACAAAAACCTGTAGGGGAACACTTCAATCTTCCTGGACACACAATTGCAGATCTAAAGGTAGCCATCCTGCAGCAAAAAAACTTCAGGACCAGACTTCAAAGAGAAACTGCTGAGCTACAGTTCATCTTTAAGTTTGACACAATCAACTCTGGATTAAACAAAGACTGTGAATGGCTTGCTAACTACAAAAGCAGCTTCTGCTCTCTTGGAATTCACACCTCCAGATCAGCTGCTAGAAGTGGGCCTCATCCTCCTTGATTGGATCCACCTCATCATCTCCAGCCTGATCCTGGCCTGCATATTTATTCCTGCCTCTGGAAATTTCCACTACATGCATCTGACGAAGTGGGTCTTTGCCCACGAAAGCTTATGCTCCTACACTTCAGTTAGTCTATAAGGTGCCACAGGACTCCTCGTCACTTTTGAAGTATTTGAAAATAATTCCCCAGTGTGAACGTAGCCAAATATTACATCAACGCTGCAATGCTATTTCCGGATACCCAAGAATTCCAAAATATCTATCCCTCGTCTTCACAGCAGACTTGTTTTTTTGGGGTTCATTATTTCAAAGGCCCTGTAAACATCATTCTACGAGGCAAAAGGGATGTTTCGTTAGAGTACTTTATTTTGAAATTTGGCATCACGTAGACAGTGCCAAATGATGACATAAGATATACAATTTGAGCTATACAAATTGGCTACGTCTAGATTTTGCATCCCTTTTTCGGAAAAGGGATGCAAATTAGACGTATCGCAATTGCTAATAAAGCGGGAATTTAAATCATTCCTGCTTCATTAGCATAAAAATGGCTGCCACTTTTTTTCAGCACAGAGCTTTGCTGGAAAAAAGCGCCAGTCGAGATGCTGATCTTGCAGAAAATAAAGCCTTTTCTAAAAGATACTCTTAGATGTCTGGGGCCAATATACATGAGGAGTTCCCTTATCCCTTATTTTAAGTCGCAGCCTGAGCCCTATGCAGGTCCCCCAGCCCACCCCTTCCCTGCCCACACATACTAGGAGCCACCCCTACGTAGCCTATCCCTTGGCAAGGCTGTGTGAGGGTGGGACTGAAAAACTGCCTGGGAAAAGGGGCTTCCCCACCACTCCCGATCACCCTTTCCCTAGGGTTCCCCATTCCAGCACTTCACACACCCCTTCTGGGACCTTAGCCGGAGAGTGCCATGCCTGCACGATGTGGGCCCTGACAGTCGACTTTTCCACACCAAACTGGTTCCCAACACATCGGTAGCTGTCCGGCGTGGTGACCTTCCACACAACAATGGCGCCCCACTTCTCCTGTCGTGTGAGGGCAGGGGAGAGCCAGGAACACAGCTCCAGGAGGGTCTCCTTCCTCATGCAGAAATTCTGGAGCCGCTGTTGGTCATTCCAGTGCTCCATGTCGAGCCGGTCCCACCAGTCAGAGCTAGTCTTTAGAGCAAGAAGCGGCAGTGTACAGCGTGGTGCAGCTGGAAGACTTGCGCTCTCAATCAGCTGGTGGTTGCGTTCCTGCAGGGTCAAGAGGGCAGTCTGCAGAAACTGCAGCACAATAGCTAAGGGCCGAGAAATGGCTGTACGGGGGGAGGGGGGGTTATTTTGCTACCTTCAGAGGGTCCCTTATCCTGCTTTCCTAGCACAGGACCTAGGTCCATCCCTGGGGCAGATGGTGTTGTCTGCCCAGCCACTGACTGTGTGGGCAGAGCGGGGTGGGATCAAGCTCACCATCCTGTGTTCCCCAGGCAAATCCCTGCCCTATCCCTGAGTTCACGGGAGATCCCACTCTGTCACCCTGCCTTCAGGGGGTCCCTTATCCTGCCTTCTTAATGTGAGTGCCAGCTCCATCCCTGGGGTGTCTATGTTGGCTGTTTGGCCGCTCCTAGGGTGGGTGGGATGGGCCCACCAGCCTACCCTGCCCAGGTGAAAGGGTCTCAGATAGCCTCAAGCAGCAGCTCCCAGCAGTAATTGCTGACCAGATGCCCTGCCTGAAGTGGTTCTGGGTGGCCTTAAATGCAATTCTGCATCCTATGAGTGTGGACACTCTATTTTGAAATAAGCCTGCAGTGTAAACCTATCCTAAGGGTACGTCTTCACTGCACGTTTCATTCAGAAAAAGCTATTCTGGAAGATATCTTCTGGAAAAGCTGATTTTGGAAATAGAGCGTCCACACTACTGGGACACCTCAAAGTCTGAGATAGCACATCCACATTAGGGGAACTTATCTGGATTTAGCACCCCAGGATGCACTGGAAAAGAATAACTTTAGAATGAGGAGCTCTTTTGACATAGCAGCAGTGGAGCGTCCACATGCTCCCCCTCTGCCGAAAAAGCTTTTTCAGAAGAGGCGTTTTTTCCGACATTGATTAATCCTCATTCCATGAGGAATAAGCCCTCCGTTGTTTCAATTTTCTTTTGAAATAATGAAATTACTGTGTGGCTGCTACTGTTGTTCTGCTAGAATAACGTCCTTTATTCCAGAAAAACGATACAGTGTATACATACCCTTAGACGGGCACAAATCTCTATCAGCAAATGGCCACCGAGGGTACATCTAAACTACACGCCTTTTTCAACAGGCTTTTTCAAAAAATACTTTCGAAAAAGCCTCTCTCTAGAAAAAGAGCATCTAGACAGCATGATGCGGATCAAAAAATCGATCAGCTTTTTCAAAAAAGCGTGTCCAGACTGTCGGACACTCTTTCGGGGGAAAAAAAGGCACCCGGAAGTGCTTCTGGCAGGGCATGGGGGCAGCCTTTATTTCCAGGTGCTGCTGCATGTCCTTTGCAGAGACGCGTGCTTAAAGGGATCCCCCTGGACAGCTGTTGCTCTGCTCCTGCTTCCGGCTTGCCTACATCCTGGAGGGAAAGCAACGCTGCTATGGTGCTTGTTCTGATTGCCCTGCTTCCTCGGACACCACAGAAGTTTATTTTCAGGGTTTTTTTCTGCTTTTCACTGTGTTTTTGGGCATGGAGCCTGAGCTGCCCCTGGGCAGGCGATGGCCCCACACTGTGATGCTGGACGTTCTGCCACATCTTCATGAGACCATCATGATGTTTGTGGCAGAGCTGGATTCAGAGCCCAGCTTTGAGCCCCTAACTCAGGCTGCAGCCCCACTGCCCTTATTCCTGCAGAGGCAAGTTGGAGGCTGGCCCCCAGTTCAGACTGGTGGGACCGGCTTGTTATGGAGCAGTGGGATGATGAGGCTTGGCTCTGAAACGTCCTTATGCGTAAGTCTACGTTCCAGGAGCTGTGTGCTTGGCTCGCCCCTGCCCTACGATGCCAGGACACCCCCTGTGGCCCGCCATCCCCCTGGAGAAGCAGATTGCTATTGCCCTCCGGAAGCTGGCCACCCCCGACAGCTACTGCTCTGTAGGACACCAGTTTGGCGTGGGGATATCTACTGTTGGGGGCCATCTTGATGGAGGTAAGTCACTCTCTGGGGACAGTCCATGGGGGGGCAGTCAGGACTGGACAGAGGGAATGGGGGTAGCAGTGGTAGAAGTCCTCCTGGATTCACCCTGCCATGGTGCGGGGAAGGGAGGGGGGTTGGCTGAGGTGGAGGCTCTTGGGGTCTGGGAGGGGAGGGGTGGAGAAGCACCTCTCATCAGCTCATGCAACTCCACTAATGTCTTATGTGTGTTTCTATTCGTCCCTTTCTGCAGGTGGTGACAGCCATCACTGCAGAGCTGTTTTATAGAACTGTCCACCTCGGAGACCTGGATACCATCGTGGCTGGATTTGCGGGGCTAGGATTTCCAGACTGCGGTGGAGCACTCGATGGGACACACATCCCGATCTGCACACCGCCCCATCGAACAGCCCAGTATATTAACAGAGAAGGCTACTTTTCTATGGTGC
The DNA here is from genome assembly GCF_049634645.1 of Pelodiscus sinensis. Classification (NCBI taxonomy): domain Eukaryota; kingdom Metazoa; phylum Chordata; order Testudines; family Trionychidae; genus Pelodiscus; species Pelodiscus sinensis. The sequence goes on from NW_027466001.1 coordinate 124,201, forward strand.
TGCAGGCCCTGGTTGACCACCAGAGAGAATTCATAGACAGTTGCGTCGGGTGGTCAGGCCGGGCACACAATGCCCATATCTTCTGGAATTCATACCTGTACTGAAGGCTGCGTCATTCTTTCCGGAGTGAAACTATGCAGTCGGGGATGTGCAGATGCCTACGTGCATCGTGGCTGACGTGGTGAACCCCCTTATGCCCTGGCTCATGCAGCCATTCACTGGACACCTGGATGCAAGCAGGGAATACTTTAACTCCCGCCTGAATCAGGCTTGCTTGGAGGTGGAGTGCACCTTGGGCCGTCTGAAGGGCAGGTTTAGATGCCTTCTCGCTCGGCTGGACATGGGGGAACACAACATCTCCGATGTGGTTGCTGCATGCTGTGTGCTGCACAACCTAGTGAAGAGGAAAGGGGAGGCCTTCCTCCCAGCATGGGGGACATGGGCTGCTGTGGAGGGGAGGCACTTTGAGCAGCCCCGGACAGCTGCCATCCGGCAAGCCCACCAGCTGAGGAAGCAATTCTTCCAAGGAGCCCAATGAGTTTCCCCAGGGCCTTCCAAATGTGGGATTACCCCATGCACTCAGTGCTCCCCCCCCCCCCGCCCAAAGCCCCTCCTGGCCCCACATTCACATTGTTCTTGGTGTGAATGTGTACAGAGACAGGGATGGTTGAAAACACGTTGACAGTTTATTTCACTGTTGATTTTTTACTTAATCTATTTTTCTGAACAAAAGAGTTTTATTGGTTTTTAAACAATCAACAGTGAAATAAAGTGCTTCCCTTACTCACTCTCTCAGATGGGAAGGGGGATGTCAACCTGGAAGGGTGGGAGGCTCAGGGCTGAGGGTGCCACCTGGATGATGAGCCCCTGCCACCTTGGCTGCAGCGGCCTGCTCAGAGATGGCTGAGCTTGCAGGCTGGGACAGTAGGGGCTGGACAGGAGGTGCAGCTGTACCTGGGTCTGGGATGGCAGAGGGTGAAGGGAGGACAGGGGGTGAGGAGGGGGCAGACTGAGCAGGAGGAGCAGGAACAGACACAGGACCGAGGAAGGCCATGGCTTCCCAGATTAGCAGTGCGCTGCTGCACAAACTCGTCCAGCAAGCGACTGCACCGCTCTATCTCTGCCTGCATCCTCTGGTTAAATGTCTCCTGCATCCCTTGCAGGGCCGAGATGTGCTGGCGCACCAGGTCCAAATACGTGCGCCAGTGCCGACGGGTTCCCTGCAGCCATCTGGAAGGTGGGAGAGGTGTGCTCTCCCTCCTGGACAGCTGGTCCGGATGTGGAGGACAAGAAGGAAAAGTCGTCAGTCATGCATGCTCACATTTTCCCTGAGAGGGCATGCCCTCCTTCTTAGCAGTCAATGCCTGTCCTCTAGGGTCAGGGGATGCTCATGTGGTCTCAGCAAGGCATGGTATGCCCTGAGCAGCAGCCAAGGCCTCCCTGCAGTCCACTGTGCAGGCCACCATCCTGCCCCCCCTCCTCCCTCCATGGCCAAGCAGCACAGACTAGTGCCAGGCCACAGTTGGGGTTCCCGCAGGTTGCTGAGAGGCCTGAAGCTGTGTGGCAATCCCAGGATCCCCAACCCCTGCCTGTACCTGGCATCAGTGTCTGCAGGAGCAGGTGGTTCCTCGCAGCCATGCGGGTGCAGGGGTAGGACGGCCCTCCCTGTGGTCGGCCATGTGTGTGCCCCTCCACCCCCTCAGGCTGTGATCAGCATGACATGTCACAGTACTGCACCATCCGCTTTGCTCCCGCCTCCCCTGCCCTGTGTGTGTTGGACCCTCACAGCACTCACCTGATGTTCCCTCCCCGGTGCCCAAAGTTGTCTGGGAGGCCTCCTGCATCTGGGTGTCTGGCTCCAGGGTCAGGGTCACAATGCTCCTGCTGGTGTCCTCCTCCTCCTCCTCCACTTGGAGCTCTTGGTCCTCTGGGGTCTCACCCTGGAGCTGCGGCTGCGGCTGCGGCTGCTGCTGCACAGGGGTGTCCACCCCAGACTCCACAACTGTCTCGGGAGGCAGGGGTTCCCCTGCCCCCAGGATCCGGTCCAGATCCTCATAATAGGCACAATACTATGGTGCTTCCCCAGAGTGGGAGCTGCGCTCACGGGCTCTAACATACCCCTGCTGCAGCTCCTTGACCTTTGCCCTGACCTGCTCCAGTGTGCAGGGGTGGTGACCTTTTTTGGCATAAATGTCTGCATTCCTCCTCTTGGACTGCAGTCCCTGAAGAGACTCCTCCTCAGACCAGAGCCCCAAGAGGGCTTTGATCTTGGGGCCAGACCAGGAAGGTGCCCGGTATTTGGTGCCCCAGGCTTTTTGAGGAGTGTGTCCCTGGCGGGGGGGGGGGTCTCGGGGAGTCTCGGGGGGCTTGTCCCTGGGACATGACTCTTGGTAGCCCTACCAGGAAGAGCTCAGCAGTCAGGGTCCTGTTTGGAGCTGTTCTAGGAGAATCTCACTACTATAATACATGTTTTATTAATAAAAGCAACTGTCCCTAATCGACTCTGTCTTGAAGTGAATCCACACCCTCTTGGGCCCTGGCCCTGTGATTTGACAGCTCCCAGAAACACCAGTGCTCCCCCAGCACAAAGAGCTTGAGGTGAGTGAATGAAAGAATCTTTGTGTAAGTGAAGTACAGAGGGAGGACAGTGAATTTCCATGTGCTCTCACTCTGCATATCACTATCTGGCTTCCATCCCTAGCAATGGGCTCAGGGCATCAGCTCCCTCTCTGTTCTCTGCCACAGGTCGGCCATTTTTTTCCATCCACCCAATCCCTCTAGGGACAGAAAAGAGAACGAGAGAACACTTGGAAGGGAGGCTGCCACTCACGGTTGTAACACAGACACACCCTGATGCATCACCTGGCTGCTGCTCACTGGAGAGCCCTTCTTTATTCCTCTCCAGCCTATCCAGGGCCTAAAACGCTGACCATGGAGGAGAAACTACAGTCCTCTCCCCCTCACAGCACCCTCAGCCCACAACACCCTCGCCCTACCCAGAATGTTCTGGGCCTTTGAGGGAAGTGAGGATTGTTCAAAGGCACCATAATAGATGCCCAACTTAAATGTATACCCCAAATTAAAAAACACAGCAAAGAACTCTAAAAGATACCTTTTTATCTCTCACTGCTTCTTTTACTTGGTTGTTAAGCCACGGTGGCTCTTTTTAAGTCAAATCCTAGTGAGGAAAATAGAAAGGAGCATATACACTGCCAAATTAAGTGTAAAAATGTAATAAGAGGTGTTTGAAGAACAGCTAGCCAAAAACTCAAAGGCTACGTCTACAATGCAATCTTTTTGAATAAGAACAGTCATTCTATCACAAAAACATGCAGAGTGTCTGTACTGCACACTCGTTCTTGTGCAAGTAAATTTATAGTAAAGCATCATAAAAGAGGGTTTTTTGCACAAGACTTATTCCTCTCCCCACGAGGAATAAGCCCTCTTGCGCAAGAGCTGTTGCCCAAGAAGGCAGTGTGGACGGGCAACAGGGGTTTCTCGCACAAGAAACTCCTATGGTTAAAATGGCCATCAGAGCTTTCTTGCACAAGAGAGCGTCCACATAGCCATTGATGCTCTCGTGCAAAAGTACATCTCTTGCGCAAAAGCACATGGCAGTGTGGATGCGCTCTTGCGTAAGTACTTTTGAGCAAAACAGTTCTTGTGCAAAAAGCATGCAGTGTAGACGTAGCCAAAAGGTATAACAAAATGTTTTTTAAGTACATCAGAAGCAGGAAGCCTGCTAAACAGTCAGTGTGGCCCCTGGACGATCGAGATAAAGATGATAAAGTGCTCCATTTGTAAGTCATTGCGGAGAAACTAAATGAATTCTTTGCTTCAGTCTTCACTGCTGAGGATGTTAGGGAGATTCCCAAACCTGAGCCGTCCTTTGTAGGTGACAAATCTGAGGAATTGTCACAGACTGAAGTGTCATTAGAAGAGGTTTTGGAACTAATTGATAAACTTAATAGTAACAAGTCACCGGGACCAGATGGCATTCACCCCAGAGTTCTGAAAGAACTCAAATATGACATTGCGGAACTATTAACGATGGTTTGTAACCTAGCCTTTAAAACAGCTTCTGTACCCAATGACTGGAAGATAGTTAATGTAACGCCAATATTTAAAAAGGGCTCTAGAGGCAATTCCAGGAATGACAGACCAGTAAGTCTAATGTCAGTACCGGGCAAATTAGTTGAAACAACAGTAAAGAATAATATAGACACAAAGAAGAACATAATTTGTTGGGCAAAAGTCAACAAGGTTTCTGCAAAGGGAAATCATGTCTTACTAATATTTTAGAGTTCTTTGAAGGGGTCAACAAACATATGGACAAGGGGGATCCAGTAGACATAGTGTACTTAATTTACATAAGAGTCTTTGGTGAGGGATCTTGTCAAAGACTTTCTGGAAATCTAAGTAGTCATAGGATAAGAGGGAAGATCCTTTCATGGATTGAGAACTGGTTAAAAGGCAGGAAACAAAGGGTAGGAAAAAATGTTAAATTGTCAGAATGGAGAGGGGTAACTAGTGGTGTTCCCTAAGGGTCAGTCCTAGGACCAATCCTATTCAACTTATTCATAAATGATCTGGAGAAAGGGGTAAACAGGGAGGTGGCAAAGTTTGTGGATGACACTAAACTGCTCAAGGTAGTTAAGACCAAAGCAGACTGTGAAGAACTTCAAAAAGATCTCATCAAACTAAGTGATTTGGCAACAAAATGGCAAATGAAATGTAATGTGGATAAATGTAAAGTAATGCACTTTGGAAAAAATAACCCCAACTATATGTACAAGATGTTGGGGGCTAATTTAACTACAACTGATCAGGAAAGAGATCTTGTAGTCATTGTGGATAGTTTTCTAAAGATGTCCATGCAGTGTGCAGCAGCAGTCAAAAAAGCTTTTAAAAAGGGATAGAGAATAAGTCAGAGAATATCTTACTGCCCTTATATAAATCCATGCTACGCGCACATCTAGAATACTGTGTACAGATGGGGGTCTCCTCATTTCAAAAAGATATAGCAGCATTAGAAAAAGTTCAGAGAAGGGCAACTAAAATAATTAGGGGTTTGGAACGGGTCCCATATAAGGAGAGATTAAAGAGACTAGGACTTTTCAGTTTGGAAAAGAGGAGACTAAGGGGGGATAGGATAGAGGTCTATAAAATCATGAGTGGTGTGGAGAAAGTGAATAAGTTCTTTACTTGTTCCCATAATATAAGAACTAGGGCCACCAAATGAAATTAAGGGGCAGCAGGTTTAAAATAAATAAAAGGAAGTTCTTCTTCACACGGCGCACAGTCAACCTGTGGAACTCCTTGCTTGAGGAGGTTGTGAAAGCTAGGATTATAACAGAGTTTAAAAAAGAACTAGATAGCCTCCATGAATTTAAGCCCATTAATGGTTATTAGTCAGTATGGGTAAGGAATGGTTTCCCTGGCCTCTGTTTGTCAGAGGGTGGAGATGAATGGCAAGAGAGAGGTGGTTTGATCATTACCTGTTTGGATCACTCCCTTTAGGGCACCTGGAATTGGCCACTGTCGGCAGACAGGACACTGGGCTGGATGGACCTTTGGTCTGACCCAGTCTGGTTGTTCTTATGTTCTTAAGTTCTCCGGTCTCAGGCTCAATGTGACGTCCCGTGACTCAAAACCAGAGATGCGGTGGGGTGGGACTGCAAACTACGGAGCATCTCTCTTGGTGAAGGAGGGTGACCTGCGTGCAGCTAGTCATGGGGAGGAAAGGACAATCCCAGACAACGCCCAGCCGCAGGCATAGCTCTGCCTTTCCCAGGACCCGTCCCATGGAAATCACAGGCGTCTGCTCGCAAGGAGGCACCTCACTGCACAGACACTGGCTAAAGAGAATTTCACAGAACTCGCACCAGCTCCTGCACCATCACCAGAGTGCTCCTCAGCTCCACAGCCAAGTGGGACGTGCGGATGGCTCAGGCTTATTTCCTGCAGATGCTCCTCATCCAGCTGAGGCTCCAGAGCGGCTCCACAGACCTGCAGCAGCCTCGTAAGAACAGCCACTAACCCACAGAAGAACCATCGCTGACAATCATGCTACAGCCGCACCGGCCCTTCCAACGCCTGCCGCCCTCTCCAACCCTTCCACAACACGGCCATTCCAGCACGAGACACGGACTGGACACCAACGGGTCAATTGGACGTAGATCCCCCCCGACATGGGGACACCCATCCTATCCCACTCACCTCCATGCACTGGAGTCCAAGCCAGAGAGATGCACCACCACCACCCACCCCACTTCCTGGGGAGTGAAACACCACCAGGAGAGGCCCTAAGACAGCATACACAGTGTGCTGGCCACCACCAGAGAGAGGAGAGAGAGACACAAACATAGGAGGAAGGCAGGCAACTCCCCACCTAGAGCACTGCTCCTGGAGACACCTGCTACCAAGGACCCACCATCCTGAGCAGGGAAGAGAGCAGCACTTAAAATTGTAGACCTCAGCTCCCTAGTAACCACTGATGCTACTCAGCAATCTCTGCTCTCAAACCCCGCCCTAGGCACAGTGGAGTCTCTAACTACAGCCAAGTGAGCTGCAGGCAGAGCCCTCACCAACCAGACACTTACCTCAGTGACAGTGGCAGCTGCTCCAAACTCAGCTGGATGAATATTGCCTCACATCGATCATGCACACAAGCTAGCAACTCTCATTTGTATTCCATCCTATGATGGTGTGAAGGACCGGGTCGGTTTGGGCACAGCTGAGGACGTCCACTCAGGGTGAATTGCTCAAATTCGGGGCTTCTTGCAGCCCCCAGACTGGTGACCTTTCCAAACAGGCCACAAACCAGTCCCACAGAGCGCTTCAGCTGCCTGCCTGAAGCCTCACAAGCAAAACCCCTCCGACACCCCAGCAATATCTGTGCCCCAGATGGCCCCAGGCCTCATACACGGATGGGGGGGGTCTTAGAACCCAACCCCACCTACCCCGAACAAGTTCTGTCTGGTTCCAAGAAACCAGCCACAGATCCCTCTGGACCTTACCCACAAATCACGCTGAACCAATCCTTTAGAATCTACCATCTAAAGGTTTATTACCACAAGAAAGAAAAGCATGAGAGTAAGGTTGCTAAAGAATCATACATTACATGCATCGAATCTCCCAGTTCTCGATGCAGGCTCTAGCAGAGATGTTACAGATGCTGGCTTACAAGTCCTTGTTGCGCATCCTAGGTCAGGATGGGTCCACAGTTCTTTCTGGCCCTTCGATCCCTGCACTGCTGCGTCTGGGATGAAGTACTGAGCTGATTACCAAGATGGAGTCAACCACATGGCATATTTATACTTACTTCCTGGTCTCTTCTTGGCTGCAGCAGGTCACCTGGCCAGCGGCCTATCCCTGTGTTCCCTGCCGGTAGCCCAAAGGTGTCTGCCCTCATTCTTGAGGTGTGTCCTTGGCCTATTGAGTGCCATTGTCCCACATAGCCTTGCTAATTAGCATGTCCATAGGCTGAACTTTGCCCAGTGCATTTAGAGAGACTTCCAGTCTCCATACAGAGTACAGATACCTAACTCCACACACAAACATAATACAGATATATGAAGAGCATATACAGAATCAGAATAAAAGTAAGCTTTTGTCTGACACCTCACATGGCCTCCTTTGTACCACTTTTGGGGCGAATCCCCCCCCATGGGTGCAGCAGTGACCCGGCTGATCCCTTCATAATCCAATAACGTGACAGATGGGAGCAGACTCTGACAAATTACTCCTTTTTCCTTGCAACTAAACCTAGAATACAGAGGAGGGGCAGAAAGTAAGCATCTCAGATAGCACTGCTCTGTATCCTCTTTCCTTACATGTCACAGTCACTGACACCACCTCACATTACCAGAGCAGGACTACAACTAGAATTGAGCCCTATGCACATACAAGCAATATAGTCACTTTGCAAAGCAGACTATTGTCCGTGCCCTCAATTCAATTCAAGAGACTTCTGTGCTGAAAGATGTAGAGAATCTGTGTGGAAAATCTCGGAGCGAGTACAGACGAACAATTCAAAAATTAATATTTTGCTTTCAGCCAGTGAGAAGGAAGACACACAAAGATTTCTCAGCTGCCACCTTAAAAGGATGTCCAGGATATTTCCAAGACAGTCACCCTGTAGAACCGACTATGGTCCTTTCACCAGTCCCCATGCCCAAGCAGGAAGCTCTCTGCCTCAGAAGAAATCGGCTGCCGGAATGGCTGAAGATTTCAAAGCACACATCTGTTACTCACACAGAGCCATGGGAAAGCCGAACCCTGAGGACCCTTCCTGTGTCCCGAGAATCACGTCCAGGTAGCTCAAGCCCATCTCACACGTTTCTTCTCTGGCCATGGGCCCGCATTGATTGCTCTGCAAGGGCGGCAGAAAAAGCCCAGCGTCAGCTCTCACTCACTAAGCTCCGTGGCTGCATGAATTCTATCTTTTAGCTTCTCCTCCCCTGCAACGCACCGCAGCCTCCCACCGTCGGCCACCCCCTCCCGCTGTCCCTGCAGGAACACAGAGAGAAAGGAGGTCTTGAATCCTTATCCACACTCTGTTGAAACGACAACTGCCCCTTCACCAGTCCCCAGGCCACCAGTCTCCGTGCCACAGCAGCAAGCTCTGTGCCTCAGAAGAAACCGGCTGCCAGGACGCTTGAAAATTTCAAAGCACGCATCTCTTACTCACACAGAGCCATGGGAAGGCCGAACCCTGAGGACCCTTCACATGTCCCGACAATCACGTCCAGGCAGATCAAGTCCATCTCGTATGTTTCTTCTCTGGCCAAGGCTCCGCATTGATTCCTCTGTAAGCGCGGCAAAAAAGCCCAGCGTCAGCTCAAACACTAAGGTCTCTGGCTGTGGGAATGCTATCCTTTAGCCCTTTCCCTCTCTCCCCCCTGTATCGGGCCCGCTACAAGAACACGGAGTCAGCCAGCCATGACACACCACTGCACTACCTTGCGCGACTGGCGGACCTGCAGAATTCCTGTTGGCTGCTGAGCCCTTAACCCGTGGAGATGCTCACCTGGAACGCCTGCAAGGGTCCTGTAGAAGGAGACGGCAGAAACAGAGCAAGGACAAAGACACAGACAGAAACAGACAGACAGAATGTATTGGCCAATACGAGAGAAAAACCAGAGAGAAACACAGGAGAGGCAGCAAGAAAGCTTACCGCTTTGCGTCTTCCTCCTCGATCCCTGCATCTGCTGAGAAGGACACTGTGGTCCAGAGAAACCAGTACCCCTGAGAAACGGGAGCTCCGTTTCTCCCACAACCTCGGGAACCTCCGCTCGGACTCGCTCTCTGAGCAAACGGGACGTCCCTTCCTACAACCGAGCGGGCCGTGAGCCGAGAGATTTCCAGACCCGACACTTATCTCCGTGACAGCGATGGCTGCTCTGCTCCCAGACGGACGGTTCTCGCCGCGATTCGACCAAGCTCCTCAGCTCGCTGTTCTCGTTTCCGCTCGATCCCCAGATGGGAGGACACCGGGACCGTTGACTTCTTATCGCTCGCTACCAAGCCCAGCAAAGGGGGAAAAACAAACAAACAACTTAGCGTTTCAGTCGGCAAGGACGCGGCATCGCTTCTCCTCCCCTGTAACGCACCGCAGCCTCCCACCGTCGGCCACCCCCTCCTGCTGTCCCTCCAGTAACACAGAGAGAAAGGAGGCCTTGAATCCCTATCCACACTCTGCTGAAACGACAACTGCCCCTTCACCAGTCCCCAGACCACCAGGCTCCGTGAAACAGCAAGAAGCTCTCTGCCTCAGAAGAATCCGGCAGCCAGGACGCTAGGAGATTTCAAAGCACGCATCTCTTACTCACAGAGCCATGGGAAGGCCAAACCCTGAGGACCCTTCACGTCTCCCGACAATCACGTCCAGGCAGATCAAGTCCATCTCGTATGTTTCTTCTCTGGCCAAGGCTCCGCATTGATTCCTCTGTAAGCACGGCAAAAAAGCCCAGCGTCAGCTCAAACACTAAGGTCTCTGGCTGTGTGAATTCTATCCTTTAGCCCTTTCCCCCTCCCTCCTCTGTATCGGGCCCGCTACAAGAACACGGAGTCAGCCAGCCATGACACACCACTGCTCTACCTTGTGCGACTGGCGGACCTGCAGAATTCCCGTTGGCTGCTGAGCCCTTAACCCGTGGAGATGCTCACCTGGAACGCCTGCAAGGGTCCTGTAGAAGAGGACGGCAGAAGCAGAGCAAGGACAAAGACACAGACAGAAACAGACAGACAGAATGTATTGGCCAATACGAGAGAACAACCAGAGAGAAACACAGGAGAGGCAGCAAGAAAGCTTACCGCTTTGCGTCTTCCTCCTCGATCCCTGCGTCTGCTGAGAAGGACACCGTGGTCCAGAGAAACCAGCACCCCTGACAAACAGGAGCCCCGTTTCACCCACAACCTCGGGAACCTCCGCTCGGACTCGCTCTCTGAGCAAACGGGACGTCCCTTCCTACAAGCGAGCGGGCCGTGAGCCGAGAGATTTCCAGACCCGACACTTATCTCCGTGACAGCGATGGCTGCTCAGCTCCCAGACGGACGGTTCTCGCCGCGATTCGACCAAGCTCCTCAGCTCGCTGTTCTCGTTTCCGCTCGATCCCCAGATGGGAGGACACCGGGACCGTTGACTTCTTATCGCTCGCTACCAAGCCCAGCAAAGGGGGAAAAACAAACAAACAACTTAGCGTTTCAGTCGGCAAGGACGCGGCATCGCTTCTCCTCCCCTGTAACGCACCGCAGCCTCCCACCGTCGGCCACCCCCTCCCGCTGTCCCTGCAGGAACACAGAGAGAAAGGAGGCCTTGAATCCCTATCCACACTCTGCTGAAACGACAACTGCCCCTTCACCAGTCCCCAGACCACCAGGCTCCGTGAAACAGCAAGAAGCTCTCTGCCTCAGAAGAATCCGGCAGCCAGGACGCTAGGAGATTTCAAAGCACGCATCTCTTACTCACAGAGCCATGGGAAGGCCAAACCCTGAGGACCCTTCACGTCTCCCGACAATCACGTCCAGGCAGATCAAGTCCATCTCGTATGTTTCTTCTCTGGCCAAGGCTCCGCATTGATTCCTCTGTAAGCGCGGCAAAAAAGCCCAGCGTCAGCTCAAACACTAAGGTCTCTGGCTGTGTGAATTCTATCCTTTAGCCCTTTCCCTCTCTCCCCTCTGTATCGGGCCCGCTACAAGAACACGGAGTCAGCCAGCCATGACACACCACTGCTCTACCTTGCGCGACTGGCGGACCTGCAGAATTCCCATTGGCTGCTGAGCCCTTAACCCGTGGAGATGCTCACCTTGAACGCCTGCAAGGGTCCTGTAGAAGGAGACAGCAGAAGCAGAGCAAGGACAAAGACACAGACAGAAACAGACAGACAGAACGTATTGGCCAATACGAGAGAGCAACAAGAGAGAAACACACGAGAGGCAGCAAGAAAGCTTACCGCTTTGCGTCTTCCTGCTCGATCTCTGCGTCTGCTGAGAAGGACACCGTGGTCCAGAGAAACCAGCACCCCTGAGAAACGGGAGCTCCGTTTCTCCCACAACCTCGGGAACCTCCGCTCGGACTCGCTCTCTGAGCAAACGGGACGTCCCTTCCTACAACCGAGCGGGCCGAGAGCTGAGAGATTTCCAGACCCGACACTTATCTCCGTGACAGCGATGGTTGCTCCGCTCCGAGACGGACGGTTCTCGCCACGATTCGACCAAGCTCCTCAGCTTGCTGTTCTCGTTTCCGCTCGATCCCCAGATGGGAGGACACCGGGACCGTTGACTTCTTATCGCTCGCTACCAAGCCCAGCAAAGGGGGAAAAACAAACAAACAACTTAGCGTTTCAGTCGGCAAGGACGCAGCATCGCTTCTCCTCCCCTGTAACGCACCGCAGCCTCCCACCGTCGGCCACCCCCTCCCGCTGTCCCTCCAGTAACACAGAGAGAAAGGAGGCCTTGAATCCCTATCCACACTCTGCTGAAACGACAACTGCCCCTTCACCAGTCCCCAGACCACCAGGCTCCGTGAAACAGCAAGAAGCTCTCTGCCTCAGAAGAATCCGGCAGCCAGGACGCTAGGAGATTTCAAAGCACGCATCTCTTACTCACAGAGCCATGGGAAGGCCAAACCCTGAGGACCCTTCACGTCTCCCGACAATCACGTCCAGGCAGATCAAGTCCATCTCGTATGTTTCTTCTCTGGCCAAGGCTCCGCATTGATTCCTCTGTAAGCACGGCAAAAAAGCCCAGCGTCAGCTCAAACACTAAGGTCTCTGGCTGTGTGAATTCTATCCTTTAGCCCTTTCCCCCTCCCCCCTCTGTATCGGGCCCGCTACAAGAACACGGAGTCAGCCAGCCATGACACACCACTGCTCTACCTTGTGCGACTGGCGGACCTGCAGAATTCCCGTTGGCTGCTGAGCCCTTAACCCGTGGAGATGCTCACCTGGAACGCCTGCAAGGGTCCTGTAGAAGAGGACGGCAGAAGCAGAGCAAGGACAAAGACACAGACAGAAACAGACAGACAGAATGTATTGGCCAATACGAGAGAACAACCAGAGAGAAACACAGGAGAGGCAGCAAGAAAGCTTACCGCTTTGCGTCTTCCTCCTCGATCCCTGCGTCTGCTGAGAAGGACACCGTGGTCCAGAGAAACCAGCACCCCTGACAAACGGGAGCCCCGTTTCACCCACAACCTCGGGAACCTCCGCTCGGACTCGCTCTCTGAGCAAACGGGACGTCCCTTCCTACAACCGAGCGGGCCGTGAGCCGAGAGATTTCCAGACCCGACACTTATCTCCGTGACAGCGATGGCTGCTCAGCTCCCAGATGGACGGTTCTCGCCGCGATTCGACCAAGCTCCTCAGCTCGCTGTTCTCGTTTCCGCTCGATCCCCAGATGGGAGGACACCGGGACCGTTGACTTCTTATCGCTCGCTACCAAGCCCAGCAAAGGGGGAAAAACAAACAAACAACTTAGCGTTTCAGTCGGCAAGGACGCGGCATCGCTTCTCCTCCCCTGTAACGCACCGCAGCCTCCCACCGTCGGCCACCCCCTCCCGCTGTCCCTGCAGGAACACAGAGAGAAAGGAGGCCTTGAATCCCTATCCACACTCTGCTGAAACGACAACTGCCCCTTCACCAGTCCCCAGACCACCAGGCTCCGTGAAACAGCAAGAAGCTCTCTGCCTCAGAAGAATCCGGCAGCCAGGACGCTTGAAAATTCCAAAGCACGCATCTCTTACTCACACAGAGCCATGGGAAGGCCGAACCCTGAGGACCCTTCACGTCTCCCGACAATCACGTCCAGGCAGATCAAGTCCATCTCGTATGTTTCTTCTCTGGCCAAGGCTCCGCATTGATTCCTCTGTAAGCGCAGCAAAAAAGCCCAGCGTCAGCTCAAACACTAAGGTCTCTGGCTGTGTGAATTCTATCCTTTAGCCCTTTCCCCCTCCCCCCTCTGTATCGGGCCCGCTACAAGAACACGGAGTCAGCCAGCCATGACACACCACTGCTCTACCTTGTGCGACTGGCGGACCTGCAGAATTCCCGTTGGCTGCTGAGCCCTTAACCCGTGGAGATGCTCACCTGGAACGCCTGCAAGGGTCCTGTAGAAGAGGACGGCAGAAGCAGAGCAAGGACAAAGACACAGACAGAAACAGACAGACAGAATGTATTGGCCAATACGAGAGAACAACCAGAGAGAAACACAGGAGAGGCAGCAAGAAAGCTTACCGCTTTGCGTCTTCCTCCTCGATCCCTGCGTCTGCTGAGAAGGACACCGTGGTCCAGAGAAACCAGCACCCCTGACAAACGGGAGCCCCGTTTCACCCACAACCTCGGGAACCTCCGCTCGGACTCGCTCTCTGAGCAAACGGGACGTCCCTTCCTACAACCGAGCGGGCCGTGAGCCGAGAGATTTCCAGACCCGACACTTATCTCCGTGACAGCGATGGCTGCTCAGCTCCCAGACGGACGGTTCTCGCCGCGATTCGACCAAGCTCCTCAGCTCGCTGTTCTCGTTTCCGCTCGATCCCCAGATGGGAGGACACCGGGACCGTTGACTTCTTATCGCTCGCTATCAAGCCCAGCAAAGGGGGAAAAACAAACAAACAACTTAGCGTTTCAGTCGGCAAGGACGCAGCATCGCTTCTCCTCCCCTGTAACGCACCGCAGCCTCCCACCGTCGGCCACCCCCTCCCGCTGTCCCTCCAGGAACACAGAGAGAAAGGAGGCCTTGAATCCCTATCCACACTCTGCTGAAACAACAACTGCCCCTTCACCAGTCCCCAGACCACCAGGCTCCGTGAAACAGCTAGAAGCTCTCTGCCTCAGAAGAATCCGGCAGCCAGGACGCTAGGAGATTTCAAAGCACGCATCTCTTACTCACAGAGCCATGGGAAGGCCAAACCCTGAGGACCCTTCACGTCTCCCGACAATCACGTCCAGGCAGATCAAGTCCATCTCGTATGTTTCTTCTCTGGCCAAGGCTCCGCATTGATTCCTCTGTAAGCACGGCAAAAAAGCCCAGCGTCAGCTCAAACACTAAGGTCTCTGGCTGTGTGAATTCTATCCTTTAGCCCTTTCCCCCTCCCCCCTCTGTATCGGGCCCGCTACAAGAACACGGAGTCAGCCAGCCATGACACACCACTGCTCTACCTTGTGCGACTGGCGGACCTGCAGAATTCCCGTTGGCTGCTGAGCCCTTAACCCGTGGAGATGCTCACCTGGAACGCCTGCAAGGGTCCTGTAGAAGAGGACGGCAGAAGCAGAGCAAGGACAAAGACACAGACAGAAACAGACAGACAGAATGTATTGGCCAATACGAGAGAACAACCAGAGAGAAACACAGGAGAGGCAGCAAGAAAGCTTACCGCTTTGCGTCTTCCTCCTCGATCCCTGCGTCTGCTGAGAAGGACACCGTGGTCCAGAGAAACCAGCACCCCTGACAAACGGGAGCCCCGTTTCACCCACAACCTCGGGAACCTCCGCTCGGACTCGCTCTCTGAGCAAACGGGACGTCCCTTCCTACAAGCGAGCGGGCCGTGAGCCGAGAGATTTCCAGACCCGACACTTATCTCCGTGACAGCGATGGCTGCTCCGCTCCCAGACGGACGGTTCTCGCCGCGATTCGACCAAGCTCCTCAGCTCGCTGTTCTCGTTTCCGCTCGATCCCCAGATGGGAGGACACCGGGACCGTTGACTTCTTATCGCTCGCTACCAAGCCCAGCAAAGGGGGAAAAACAAACAAACAACTTAGCGTTTCAGTCGGCAAGAACGCGGCATCGCTTCTCCTCCCCTGTAACGCACCGCAGCCTCCCACCGTCGGCCACCCCCTCCCGCTGTCCCTGCAGGAACACAGAGAGAAAGGAGGCCTTGAATCCCTATCCACACTCTGCGGAAACGACAACTGCCCCTTCACCAGTCCCCAGACCACCAGGCTCCGTGAAACAGCAAGAAGCTCTGTGCCTCAGAAGAATCCGGCAGCCAGGACGCTAGAAGATTTCAAAGCACGCATCTCTTACTCACAGAGCCATGGGAAGGCCAAACCCTGAGGACCCTTCACGTCTCCCGACAATCACGTCCAGGCAGATCAAGTCCATCTCGTATGTTTCTTCTCTGGCCAAGGCTCCGCATTGATTCCTCTGTAAGCACGGCAAAAAAGCCCAGCGTCAGCTCAAACACTAAGGTCTCTGGCTGTGTGAATTCTATCCTTTAGCCCTTTCCCCCTCCCCGCTCTGTATCGGGCCCGCTACAAGAACATGGAGTCAGCCAGCCATGACACACCACTGCTCTACCTTGCGCGACTGGCGGACCTGCAGAATTCCTGTTGGCTGCTGAGCCCTTAACCCGTGGAGATGCTCACCTGGAACGCCTGCAAGGGTCCTGTAGAAGGAGACGGCAGAAACAGAGCAAGGACAAAGACACAGACAGAAACAGACAGACAGAATGTATTGGCCAATACGAGAGAAAAACCAGAGAGAAACACAGGAGAGGCAGCAAGAAAGCTTACCGCTTTGCGTCTTCCTCCTCGATCCCTGCATCTGCTGAGAAGGACACTGTGGTCCAGAGAAACCAGTACCCCTGAGAAACGGGAGCTCCGTTTCTCCCACAACCTCGGGAACCTCCGCTCGGACTCGCTCTCTGAGCAAACGGGACGTCCCTTCCTACAACCGAGCGGGCCGTGAGCCGAGAGATTTCCAGACCCGACACTTATCTCCGTGACAGCGATGGCTGCTCTGCTCCCAGACGGACGGTTCTCGCCGCGATTCGACCAAGCTCCTCAGCTCGCTGTTCTCGTTTCCGCTCGATCCCCAGATGGGAGGACACCGGGACCGTTGACTTCTTATCGCTCGCTACCAAGCCCAGCAAAGGGGGAAAAACAAACAAACAACTTAGCGTTTCAGTCGGCAAGGACGCGGCATCGCTTCTCCTCCCCTGTAACGCACCGCAGCCTCCCACCGTCGGCCACCCCCTCCTGCTGTCCCTCCAGTAACACAGAGAGAAAGGAGGCCTTGAATCCCTATCCACACTCTGCTGAAACGACAACTGCCCCTTCACCAGTCCCCAGACCACCAGGCTCCGTGAAACAGCAAGAAGCTCTCTGCCTCAGAAGAATCCGGCAGCCAGGACGCTAGGAGATTTCAAAGCACGCATCTCTTACTCACAGAGCCATGGGAAGGCCAAACCCTGAGGACCCTTCACGTCTCCCGACAATCACGTCCAGGCAGATCAAGTCCATCTCGTATGTTTCTTCTCTGGCCAAGGCTCCGCATTGATTCCTCTGTAAGCACGGCAAAAAAGCCCAGCGTCAGCTCAAACACTAAGGTCTCTGGCTGTGTGAATTCTATCCTTTAGCCCTTTCCCCCTCCCTCCTCTGTATCGGGCCCGCTACAAGAACACGGAGTCAGCCAGCCATGACACACCACTGCTCTACCTTGTGCGACTGGCGGACCTGCAGAATTCCCGTTGGCTGCTGAGCCCTTAACCCGTGGAGATGCTCACCTGGAACGCCTGCAAGGGTCCTGTAGAAGAGGACGGCAGAAGCAGAGCAAGGACAAAGACACAGACAGAAACAGACAGACAGAATGTATTGGCCAATACGAGAGAACAACCAGAGAGAAACACAGGAGAGGCAGCAAGAAAGCTTACCGCTTTGCGTCTTCCTCCTCGATCCCTGCGTCTGCTGAGAAGGACACCGTGGTCCAGAGAAACCAGCACCCCTGACAAACAGGAGCCCCGTTTCACCCACAACCTCGGGAACCTCCGCTCGGACTCGCTCTCTGAGCAAACGGGACGTCCCTTCCTACAAGCGAGCGGGCCGTGAGCCGAGAGATTTCCAGACCCGACACTTATCTCCGTGACAGCGATGGCTGCTCAGCTCCCAGACGGACGGTTCTCGCCGCGATTCGACCAAGCTCCTCAGCTCGCTGTTCTCGTTTCCGCTCGATCCCCAGATGGGAGGACACCGGGACCGTTGACTTCTTATCGCTCGCTACCAAGCCCAGCAAAGGGGGAAAAACAAACAAACAACTTAGCGTTTCAGTCGGCAAGGACGCGGCATCGCTTCTCCTCCCCTGTAACGCACCGCAGCCTCCCACCGTCGGCCACCCCCTCCCGCTGTCCCTGCAGGAACACAGAGAGAAAGGAGGCCTTGAATCCCTATCCACACTCTGCTGAAACGACAACTGCCCCTTCACCAGTCCCCAGACCACCAGGCTCCGTGAAACAGCAAGAAGCTCTCTGCCTCAGAAGAATCCGGCAGCCAGGACGCTAGGAGATTTCAAAGCACGCATCTCTTACTCACAGAGCCATGGGAAGGCCAAACCCTGAGGACCCTTCACGTCTCCCGACAATCACGTCCAGGCAGATCAAGTCCATCTCGTATGTTTCTTCTCTGGCCAAGGCTCCGCATTGATTCCTCTGTAAGCGCGGCAAAAAAGCCCAGCGTCAGCTCAAACACTAAGGTCTCTGGCTGTGTGAATTCTATCCTTTAGCCCTTTCCCTCTCTCCCCTCTGTATCGGGCCCGCTACAAGAACACGGAGTCAGCCAGCCATGACACACCACTGCTCTACCTTGCGCGACTGGCGGACCTGCAGAATTCCCATTGGCTGCTGAGCCCTTAACCCGTGGAGATGCTCACCTTGAACGCCTGCAAGGGTCCTGTAGAAGGAGACAGCAGAAGCAGAGCAAGGACAAAGACACAGACAGAAACAGACAGACAGAACGTATTGGCCAATACGAGAGAGCAACAAGAGAGAAACACACGAGAGGCAGCAAGAAAGCTTACCGCTTTGCGTCTTCCTGCTCGATCTCTGCGTCTGCTGAGAAGGACACCGTGGTCCAGAGAAACCAGCACCCCTGAGAAACGGGAGCTCCGTTTCTCCCACAACCTCGGGAACCTCCGCTCGGACTCGCTCTCTGAGCAAACGGGACGTCCCTTCCTACAACCGAGCGGGCCGAGAGCTGAGAGATTTCCAGACCCGACACTTATCTCCGTGACAGCGATGGTTGCTCCGCTCCGAGACGGACGGTTCTCGCCACGATTCGACCAAGCTCCTCAGCTTGCTGTTCTCGTTTCCGCTCGATCCCCAGATGGGAGGACACCGGGACCGTTGACTTCTTATCGCTCGCTACCAAGCCCAGCAAAGGGGGAAAAACAAACAAACAACTTAGCGTTTCAGTCGGCAAGGACGCAGCATCGCTTCTCCTCCCCTGTAACGCACCGCAGCCTCCCACCGTCGGCCACCCCCTCCCGCTGTCCCTCCAGTAACACAGAGAGAAAGGAGGCCTTGAATCCCTATCCACACTCTGCTGAAACGACAACTGCCCCTTCACCAGTCCCCAGACCACCAGGCTCCGTGAAACAGCAAGAAGCTCTCTGCCTCAGAAGAATCCGGCAGCCAGGACGCTAGGAGATTTCAAAGCACGCATCTCTTACTCACAGAGCCATGGGAAGGCCAAACCCTGAGGACCCTTCACGTCTCCCGACAATCACGTCCAGGCAGATCAAGTCCATCTCGTATGTTTCTTCTCTGGCCAAGGCTCCGCATTGATTCCTCTGTAAGCACGGCAAAAAAGCCCAGCGTCAGCTCAAACACTAAGGTCTCTGGCTGTGTGAATTCTATCCTTTAGCCCTTTCCCCCTCCCCCCTCTGTATCGGGCCCGCTACAAGAACACGGAGTCAGCCAGCCATGACACACCACTGCTCTACCTTGTGCGACTGGCGGACCTGCAGAATTCCCGTTGGCTGCTGAGCCCTTAACCCGTGGAGATGCTCACCTGGAACGCCTGCAAGGGTCCTGTAGAAGAGGACGGCAGAAGCAGAGCAAGGACAAAGACACAGACAGAAACAGACAGACAGAATGTATTGGCCAATACGAGAGAACAACCAGAGAGAAACACAGGAGAGGCAGCAAGAAAGCTTACCGCTTTGCGTCTTCCTCCTCGATCCCTGCGTCTGCTGAGAAGGACACCGTGGTCCAGAGAAACCAGCACCCCTGACAAACGGGAGCCCCGTTTCACCCACAACCTCGGGAACCTCCGCTCGGACTCGCTCTCTGAGCAAACGGGACGTCCCTTCCTACAACCGAGCGGGCCGTGAGCCGAGAGATTTCCAGACCCGACACTTATCTCCGTGACAGCGATGGCTGCTCAGCTCCCAGATGGACGGTTCTCGCCGCGATTCGACCAAGCTCCTCAGCTCGCTGTTCTCGTTTCCGCTCGATCCCCAGATGGGAGGACACCGGGACCGTTGACTTCTTATCGCTCGCTACCAAGCCCAGCAAAGGGGGAAAAACAAACAAACAACTTAGCGTTTCAGTCGGCAAGGACGCGGCATCGCTTCTCCTCCCCTGTAACGCACCGCAGCCTCCCACCGTCGGCCACCCCCTCCCGCTGTCCCTGCAGGAACACAGAGAGAAAGGAGGCCTTGAATCCCTATCCACACTCTGCTGAAACGACAACTGCCCCTTCACCAGTCCCCAGACCACCAGGCTCCGTGAAACAGCAAGAAGCTCTCTGCCTCAGAAGAATCCGGCAGCCAGGACGCTTGAAAATTCCAAAGCACGCATCTCTTACTCACACAGAGCCATGGGAAGGCCGAACCCTGAGGACCCTTCACGTCTCCCGACAATCACGTCCAGGCAGATCAAGTCCATCTCGTATGTTTCTTCTCTGGCCAAGGCTCCGCATTGATTCCTCTGTAAGCGCAGCAAAAAAGCCCAGCGTCAGCTCAAACACTAAGGTCTCTGGCTGTGTGAATTCTATCCTTTAGCCCTTTCCCCCTCCCCCCTCTGTATCGGGCCCGCTACAAGAACACGGAGTCAGCCAGCCATGACACACCACTGCTCTACCTTGTGCGACTGGCGGACCTGCAGAATTCCCGTTGGCTGCTGAGCCCTTAACCCGTGGAGATGCTCACCTGGAACGCCTGCAAGGGTCCTGTAGAAGAGGACGGCAGAAGCAGAGCAAGGACAAAGACACAGACAGAAACAGACAGACAGAATGTATTGGCCAATACGAGAGAACAACCAGAGAGAAACACAGGAGAGGCAGCAAGAAAGCTTACCGCTTTGCGTCTTCCTCCTCGATCCCTGCGTCTGCTGAGAAGGACACCGTGGTCCAGAGAAACCAGCACCCCTGACAAACGGGAGCCCCGTTTCACCCACAACCTCGGGAACCTCCGCTCGGACTCGCTCTCTGAGCAAACGGGACGTCCCTTCCTACAACCGAGCGGGCCGTGAGCCGAGAGATTTCCAGACCCGACACTTATCTCCGTGACAGCGATGGCTGCTCAGCTCCCAGACGGACGGTTCTCGCCGCGATTCGACCAAGCTCCTCAGCTCGCTGTTCTCGTTTCCGCTCGATCCCCAGATGGGAGGACACCGGGACCGTTGACTTCTTATCGCTCGCTATCAAGCCCAGCAAAGGGGGAAAAACAAACAAACAACTTAGCGTTTCAGTCGGCAAGGACGCAGCATCGCTTCTCCTCCCCTGTAACGCACCGCAGCCTCCCACCGTCGGCCACCCCCTCCCGCTGTCCCTCCAGGAACACAGAGAGAAAGGAGGCCTTGAATCCCTATCCACACTCTGCTGAAACAACAACTGCCCCTTCACCAGTCCCCAGACCACCAGGCTCCGTGAAACAGCTAGAAGCTCTCTGCCTCAGAAGAATCCGGCAGCCAGGACGCTAGGAGATTTCAAAGCACGCATCTCTTACTCACAGAGCCATGGGAAGGCCAAACCCTGAGGACCCTTCACGTCTCCCGACAATCACGTCCAGGCAGATCAAGTCCATCTCGTATGTTTCTTCTCTGGCCAAGGCTCCGCATTGATTCCTCTGTAAGCACGGCAAAAAAGCCCAGCGTCAGCTCAAACACTAAGGTCTCTGGCTGTGTGAATTCTATCCTTTAGCCCTTTCCCCCTCCCCCCTCTGTATCGGGCCCGCTACAAGAACACGGAGTCAGCCAGCCATGACACACCACTGCTCTACCTTGTGCGACTGGCGGACCTGCAGAATTCCCGTTGGCTGCTGAGCCCTTAACCCGTGGAGATGCTCACCTGGAACGCCTGCAAGGGTCCTGTAGAAGAGGACGGCAGAAGCAGAGCAAGGACAAAGACACAGACAGAAACAGACAGACAGAATGTATTGGCCAATACGAGAGAACAACCAGAGAGAAACACAGGAGAGGCAGCAAGAAAGCTTACCGCTTTGCGTCTTCCTCCTCGATCCCTGCGTCTGCTGAGAAGGACACCGTGGTCCAGAGAAACCAGCACCCCTGACAAACGGGAGCCCCGTTTCACCCACAACCTCGGGAACCTCCGCTCGGACTCGCTCTCTGAGCAAACGGGACGTCCCTTCCTACAAGCGAGCGGGCCGTGAGCCGAGAGATTTCCAGACCCGACACTTATCTCCGTGACAGCGATGGCTGCTCCGCTCCCAGACGGACGGTTCTCGCCGCGATTCGACCAAGCTCCTCAGCTCGCTGTTCTCGTTTCCGCTCGATCCCCAGATGGGAGGAAACCGGGACCGTTGACTTCTTATCGCTCGCTACCAAGCCCAGCAAAGGGGGAAAAACAAACAAACAACTTAGCGTTTCAGTCGGCAAGAACGCGGCATCGCTTCTCCTCCCCTGTAACGCACCGCAGCCTCCCACCGTCGGCCACCCCCTCCCGCTGTCCCTGCAGGAACACAGAGAGAAAGGAGGCCTTGAATCCCTATCCACACTCTGCGGAAACGACAACTGCCCCTTCACCAGTCCCCAGACCACCAGGCTCCGTGAAACAGCAAGAAGCTCTGTGCCTCAGAAGAATCCGGCAGCCAGGACGCTAGAAGATTTCAAAGCACGCATCTCTTACTCACAGAGCCATGGGAAGGCCAAACCCTGAGGACCCTTCACGTCTCCCGACAATCACGTCCAGGCAGATCAAGTCCATCTCGTATGTTTCTTCTCTGGCCAAGGCTCCGCATTGATTCCTCTGTAAGCACGGCAAAAAAGCCCAGCGTCAGCTCAAACACTAAGGTCTCTGGCTGTGTGAATTCTATCCTTTAGCCCTTTCCCCCTCCCCGCTCTGTATCGGGCCCGCTACAAGAACATGGAGTCAGCCAGCCATGACACACCACTGCTCTACCTTGCGCGACTGGCGGACCTGCAGAATTCCCGTTGGCTGCTGAGCCCTTAACCCGTGGAGATGCTCACCTGGAACGCCTGCAAGGGTCCTGTAGAAGAGGACGGCAGAAGCAGAGCAAGGACAAAGACACAGAGAGAAACAGACAGACAGAATGTATTGGCCAATACGAGAGAACAACCAGTGAGAAACACAGGAGAGGCAGCAAGAAAGCTTACCGCTTTGCGTCTTCCTCCTCGATCCCTGCGTCTGCTGAGAAGGACACCGTGGTCCAGAGAAACCAGCACCCCTGAGAAACGGGAGCTCCGTTTCACCCACAACCTCGGGAACCTCCGCTCGGACTCGCTCTCTGAGCAAACGGGACGTCCCTTCCTACAACCGAGCGGGCCGTGAGCCGAGAGATTTCCAGACCCGACACTTATCTCCGTGACAGCGATGGCTGCTCAGCTCCCAGACGGACGGTTCTCGCCACGATTCGACCAAGCTCCTCAGCTCGCTGTTCTCGTTTCCGCTCGATCCCCAGATGGGAGGACACCGGGACCGTTGACTTCTTATCGCTCGCTACCAAGCCCAGCAAAGGGGGAAAAACAAACAAACAACTTAGAGTTTCAGTCGGCAAGGACGCAGCATCGCTTCTCCTCCCCTGTAACGCACCGCAGCCTCCCACCGTCGGCCACCCCCTCCCGCTGTCCCTCCAGGAACACAGAGAGAAAGGAGGCCTTGAATCCCTATCCACACTCTGCTGAAACGACAACTGCCCCTTCACCAGTCCCCAGACCACCAGGCTCCGTGAAACAGCAAGAAGCTCTCTGCCTCAGAAGAATCCGGCAGCCAGGACGCTAGGAGATTTCAAAGCACGCATCTCTTACTCACAGAGCCATGGGAAGGCCAAACCCTGAGGACCCTTCACGTCTCCCGACAATCACGTCCAGGCAGATCAAGTCCATCTCGTATGTTTCTTCTCTGGCCAAGGCTCCGCATTGATTCCTCTGTAAGCACGGCAAAAAAGCCCAGCGTCAGCTCAAACACTAAGGTCTCTGGCTGTGTGAATTCTATCCTTTAGCCCTTTCCCCCTCCCCGCTCTGTATCGGGCCCGCTACAAGAACACGGAGTCAGCCAGCCATGACACACCACTGCTCTACCTTGCGCGACTGGCGGACCTGCAGAATTCCCGTTGGCTGCTGAGCCCTTAACCCATGGAGAAGCTCACCTTGAACTCCTGCAAGGGTCCTGTAGAAGGAGACGGCAGAAGCAGAGCAAGGACAAAGACACAGAGAGAAACAGACAGACAGAACGTATTGGCCAATACGAGAGAAAAACCAGAGAGAAACACAGGAGAGGCAGCAAGAAAGCTTACCGCTTTGCGTCTTCCTCCTCGATCCCTGCGTCTGCTGAGAAGGACACCGTGGTCCAGAGAAACCAGCACCCCTGAGAAACGGGAGCTCCATTTCTCCCACAACCTCGGGAACCTCCGCTCGGACTCGCTCTCTGAGCAAATGGGACATCCCTTCCTACAACCGAGCGGGCCGTGAGCCGAGATATTTCCAGACCCGACACTTATCTCCGTGACAGCGATGGCTGCTCCGCTCCCAGACGGACGGTTCTCGCTGCGATTCGACCAAGCTCCTCAGCTCGCTGTTCTCGTTTCCGCTCGATCCCCAGATGGGAGGACACCGGGACCGTTGACTTCTTATCGCTCGCTACCAAGCCCAGCAAAGGGGGAAAAACAAACAAACAACTTAGCGTTTCAGTCGGCAAGAACGCGGCATCGCTTCTCCTCCCCTGTAACGCACCGCAGCCTCCCACCGTCGGCCACCCCCTCCCGCTGTCCCTGCAGGAACACAGAGAGAAAGGAGGCCTTGAATCCCTATCCACACACTGCTGAAAAGACAACTGCCCCTTCACCAGTCCCCAGACCACCAGGCTCCGTGAAACAGCAAGAAGCTCTCTGCCTCAGAAGAATCCGGCAGCCAGGACGCTAGGAGATTTCAAAGCACGCATCTCTTACTCACAGAGCCATGGGAAGGCCAAACCCTGAGGACCCTTCACGTCTCCCGACAATCACGTCCAGGCAGATCAAGTCCATCTCGTATGTTTCTTCTCTGGCCAAGGCTCCGCATTGATTCCTCTGTAAGCACGGCAAAAAAGCCCAGCGTCAGCTCAAACACTAAGGTCTCTGGCTGTGTGAATTCTATCCTTTAGCCCTTTCCCCCTCCCCCCTCTGTATCGGGCCCGCTACAAGAACACGGAGTCAGCCAGCCATGACACACCACTGCTCTACCTTGTGCGACTGGCGGACCTGCAGAATTCCCGTTGGCTGCTGAGCCCTTAACCCGTGGAGATGCTCACCTGGAACGCCTGCAAGGGTCCTGTAGAAGAGGACGGCAGAAGCAGAGCAAGGACAAAGACACAGACAGAAACAGACAGACAGAATGTATTGGCCAATACGAGAGAACAACCAGAGAGAAACACAGGAGAGGCAGCAAGAAAGCTTACCGCTTTGCGTCTTCCTCCTCGATCCCTGCGTCTGCTGAGAAGGACACCGTGGTCCAGAGAAACCAGCACCCCTGACAAACGGGAGCCCCGTTTCACCCACAACCTCGGGAACCTCCGCTCGGACTCGCTCTCTGAGCAAACGGGACGTCCCTTCCTACAAGCGAGCGGGCCGTGAGCCGAGAGATTTCCAGACCCGACACTTATCTCCGTGACAGCGATGGCTGCTCCGCTCCCAGACGGACGGTTCTCGCCGCGATTCGACCAAGCTCCTCAGCTTGCTGTTCTCGTTTCCGCTCGATCCCCAGATGGGAGGACACCGGGACCGTTGACTTCTTATCGCTCGCTACCAAGCCCAGCAAAGGGGGAAAAACAAACAAACAACTTAGCGTTTCAGTCGGCAAGAACGCGGCATCGCTTCTCCTCCCCTGTAACGCACCGCAGCCTCCCACCGTCGGCCACCCCCTCCCGCTGTCCCTGCAGGAACACAGAGAGAAAGGAGGCCTTGAATCCCTATCCACACTCTGCTGAAACGACAACTGCCCCTTCACCAGTCCCCAGACCACCAGGCTCCGTGAAACAGCAAGAAGCTCTGTGCCTCAGAAGAATCCGGCAGCCAGGACGCTAGAAGATTTCAAAGCACGCATCTCTTACTCACAGAGCCATGGGAAGGCCAAACCCTGAGGACCCTTCACGTCTCCCGACAATCACGTCCAGGCAGATCAAGTCCATCTCGTATGTTTCTTCTCTGGCCAAGGCTCCGCATTGATTCCTCTGTAAGCACGGCAAAAAAGCCCAGCGTCAGCTCAAACACTAAGGTCTCTGGCTGTGTGAATTCTATCCTTTAGCCCTTTCCCCCTCCCCGCTCTGTATCGGGCCCGCTACAAGAACATGGAGTCAGCCAGCCATGACACACCACTGCTCTACCTTGCGCGACTGGCGGACCTGCAGAATTCCCGTTGGCTGCTGAGCCCTTAACCCGTGGAGATGCTCACCTTGAACGCCTGCAAGGGTCCTGTAGAAGAGGACGGCAGAAGCAGAGCAAGGACAAAGACACAGAGAGAAACAGACAGACAGAATGTATTGGCCAATACGAGAGAACAACCAGTGAGAAACACAGGAGAGGCAGCAAGAAAGCTTACCGCTTTGCGTCTTCCTCCTCGATCTCTGCGTCTGCTGAGAAGGACACCGTGGTCCAGAGAAACCAGCACCCCTGAGAAACGGGAGCTCCGTTTCACCCACAACCTCGGGAACCTCCGCTCGGACTCGCTCTCTGAGCAAACGGGACGTCCCTTCCTACAACCGAGCGGGCCGTGAGCCGAGAGATTTCCAGACCCGACACTTATCTCCGTGACAGCGATGGCTGCTCCGCTCCCAGACGGACGGTTCTCGCCGCGATTCGACCAAGCTCCTCAGCTCGCTGTTCTCGTTTCCGCTCGATCCCCAGATGGGAGGACACCGGGACCGTTGACTTCTTATCGCTCGCTACCAAGCCCAGCAAAGGGGGAAAAACAAACAAACAACTTAGCGTTTCAGTCGGCAAGAACGCGGCATCGCTTCTCCTCCCCTGTAACGCACCGCAGCCTCCCACCGTCGGCCACCCCCTCCCGCTGTCCCTGCAGGAACACAGAGAGAAAGGAGGCCTTGAATCCCTATCCACACACTGCTGAAAAGACAACTGCCCCTTCACCAGTCCCCAGACCACCAGGCTCCGTGAAACAGCAAGAAGCTCTCTGCCTCAGAAGAATCCGGCAGCCAGGACGCTAGGAGATTTCAAAGCACGCATCTCTTACTCACAGAGCCATGGGAAGGCCAAACCCTGAGGACCCTTCACGTCTCCCGACAATCACGTCCAGGCAGATCAAGTCCATCTCGTATGTTTCTTCTCTGGCCAAGGCTCCGCATTGATTCCTCTGTAAGCACGGCAAAAAAGCCCAGCGTCAGCTCAAACACTAAGGTCTCTGGCTGTGTGAATTCTATCCTTTAGCCCTTTCCCCCTCCCCCCTCTGTATCGGGCCCGCTACAAGAACACGGAGTCAGCCAGCCATGACACACCACTGCTCTACCTTGTGCGACTGGCGGACCTGCAGAATTCCCGTTGGCTGCTGAGCCCTTAACCCGTGGAGATGCTCACCTGGAACGCCTGCAAGGGTCCTGTAGAAGAGGACGGCAGAAGCAGAGCAAGGACAAAGACACAGACAGAAACAGACAGACAGAATGTATTGGCCAATACGAGAGAACAACCAGAGAGAAACACAGGAGAGGCAGCAAGAAAGCTTACCGCTTTGCGTCTTCCTCCTCGATCCCTGCGTCTGCTGAGAAGGACACCGTGGTCCAGAGAAACCAGCACCCCTGACAAACGGGAGCCCCGTTTCACCCACAACCTCGGGAACCTCCGCTCGGACTCGCTCTCTGAGCAAACGGGACGTCCCTTCCTACAAGCGAGCGGGCCGTGAGCCGAGAGATTTCCAGACCCGACACTTATCTCCGTGACAGCGATGGCTGCTCCGCTCCCAGACGGACGGTTCTCGCCGCGATTCGACCAAGCTCCTCAGCTTGCTGTTCTCGTTTCCGCTCGATCCCCAGATGGGAGGACACCGGGACCGTTGACTTCTTATCGCTCGCTACCAAGCCCAGCAAAGGGGGAAAAACAAACAAACAACTTAGCGTTTCAGTCGGCAAGAACGCGGCATCGCTTCTCCTCCCCTGTAACGCACCGCAGCCTCCCACCGTCGGCCACCCCCTCCCGCTGTCCCTGCAGGAACACAGAGAGAAAGGAGGCCTTGAATCCCTATCCACACTCTGCGGAAACGACAACTGCCCCTTCACCAGTCCCCAGACCACCAGGCTCCGTGAAACAGCAAGAAGCTCTGTGCCTCAGAAGAATCCGGCAGCCAGGACGCTAGAAGATTTCAAAGCACGCATCTCTTACTCACAGAGCCATGGGAAGGCCAAACCCTGAGGACCCTTCACGTCTCCCGACAATCACGTCCAGGCAGATCAAGTCCATCTCGTATGTTTCTTCTCTGGCCAAGGCTCCGCATTGATTCCTCTGTAAGCACGGCAAAAAAGCCCAGCGTCAGCTCAAACACTAAGGTCTCTGGCTGTGTGAATTCTATCCTTTAGCCCTTTCCCCCTCCCCGCTCTGTATCGGGCCCGCTACAAGAACATGGAGTCAGCCAGCCATGACACACCACTGCTCTACCTTGCGCGACTGGCGGACCTGCAGAATTCCCGTTGGCTGCTGAGCCCTTAACCCGTGGAGATGCTCACCTGGAACGCCTGCAAGGGTCCTGTAGAAGAGGACGGCAGAAGCAGAGCAAGGACAAAGACACAGAGAGAAACAGACAGACAGAATGTATTGGCCAATACGAGAGAACAACCAGTGAGAAACACAGGAGAGGCAGCAAGAAAGCTTACCGCTTTGCGTCTTCCTCCTCGATCCCTGCGTCTGCTGAGAAGGACACCGTGGTCCAGAGAAACCAGCACCCCTGAGAAACGGGAGCTCCGTTTCACCCACAACCTCGGGAACCTCCGCTCGGACTCGCTCTCTGAGCAAACGGGACGTCCCTTCCTACAACCGAGCGGGCCGTGAGCCGAGAGATTTCCAGACCCGACACTTATCTCCGTGACAGCGATGGCTGCTCCGCTCCCAGACGGACGGTTCTCGCCGCGATTCGACCAAGCTCCTCAGCTCGCTGTTCTCGTTTCCGCTCGATCCCCAGATGGGAGGACACCGGGACCGTTGACTTCTTATCGCTCGCTACCAAGCCCAGCAAAGGGGGAAAAACAAACAAACAACTTAGCGTTTCAGTCGGCAAGAACGCGGCATCGCTTCTCCTCCCCTGTAACGCACCGCAGCCTCCCACCGTCGGCCACCTCCTCCCGCTCTCCCTGCAGGAACACAGAGAGAAAGGAGGCCTTGAATCCCTATCCACACTCTGCTGAAAAGACAACTGCCCCTTCACCAGTCCCCAGACCACCAGGCTCCGTGAAACAGCAAGAAGCTCTCTGCCTCAGAAGAATCCGGCAGCCAGGACGCTAGGAGATTTCAAAGCACGCATCTCTTACTCACAGAGCCATGGGAAGGCCAAACCCTGAGGACCCTTCACGTCTCCCGACAATCACGTCCAGGCAGATCAAGTCCATCTCGTATGTTTCTTCTCTGGCCAAGGCTCCGCATTGATTCCTCTGTAAGCACGGCAAAAAAGCCCAGCGTCAGCTCAAACACTAAGGTCTCTGGCTGTGTGAATTCTATCCTTTAGCCCTTTCCCCCTCCCCCCTCTGTATCGGGCCCGCTACAAGAACACGGAGTCAGCCAGCCATGACACACCACTGCTCTACCTTGTGCGACTGGCGGACCTGCAGAATTCCCGTTGGCTGCTGAGCCCTTAACCCGTGGAGATGCTCACCTGGAACGCCTGCAAGGGTCCTGTAGAAGAGGACGGCAGAAGCAGAGCAAGGACAAAGACACAGACAGAAACAGACAGACAGAATGTATTGGCCAATACGAGAGAACAACCAGTGAGAAACACAGGAGAGGCAGCAAGAAAGCTTACCGCTTTGCGTCTTCCTCCTCGATCCCTGCGTCTGCTGAGAAGGACACCGTGGTCCAGAGAAACCAGCACCCCTGACAAACGGGAGCCCCGTTTCACCCACAACCTCGGGAACCTCCGCTCGGACTCGCTCTCTGAGCAAACGGGACGTCCCTTCCTACACCCGAGCGGGCCGTGAGCCGAGAGATTTCCAGACCCGACACTTATCTCCGTGACAGCGATGGCTGCTCCGCTCCCAGACGGACGGTTCTCGCCACGATTCGACCAAGCTCCTCAGCTTGCTGTTCTCGTTTCCGCTCGATCCCCAGATGGGAGGACACCGGGACCGTTGACTTCTTATCGCTCGCTACCAAGCCCAGCAAAGGGGGAAAAACAAACAAACAACTTAGCGTTTCAGTCGGCAAGGACGCAGCATCGCTTCTCCTCCCCTGTAACGCACCGCAGCCTCCCACCGTCGGCCACCCCCTCCCGCTGTCCCTCCAGGAACACAGAGAGAAAGGAGGCCTTGAATCCCAATCCACACTCTGCTGAAACGACAACTGCCCCTTCACCAGTCCCCAGACCACCAGGCTCCGTGAAACAGCAAGAAGCTCTCTGCCTCAGAAGAATCCGGCAGCCAGGACGCTTGAAAATTTCAAAGCACGCATCTCTTACTCACACAGAGCCATGGGAAGGCCAAACCCTGAGGACCCTTCACGTCTCCCGACAATCACGTCCAGGCAGATCAAGTCCATCTCGTATGTTTCTTCTCTGGCCAAGGCTCCGCATTGATTCCTCTGTAAGCGCAGCAAAAAAGCCCAGCGTCAGCTCAAACACTAAGGTCTCTGGCTGTGTGAATTCTATCCTTTAGCCCTTTCCCTCTCTCCCCTCTGTATCGGGCCCGCTACAAGAACACGGAGTCAGCCAGCCATGACACACCACTGCTCTACCTTGCGCGACTGGCGGACCTGCAGAATTCCCGTTGGCTGCTGAGCCCTTAACCCGTGGAGATGCTCACCTGGAACGCCTGCAAGGGTCCTGTAGAAGGAGACGGCAGAAGCAGAGCAAGGACAAAGACACAGACAGAAACAGACAGACAGAACGTATTGGCCAATACGAGAGAGCAACAAGAGAGAAACACACGAGAGGCAGCAAGAAAGCTTACCGTTTTGCGTCTTCCTCCTCGATCCCTGCGTCTGCTGAGAAGGACACCGTGGTCCAGAGAAACCAGCACCCCTGAGAAACGGGAGCTCCGTTTCTCCCACAACCTCGGGAACCTCCGCTCGGACTCGCTCTCTGAGCAAACGGGACGTCCCTTCCTACAACCGAGCGGGCCGTGAGCCGAGAGATTTCCAGACCCGACACTTATCTCCGTGACAGCGATGGCTGCTCCGCTCCCAGACGGACGGTTCTCGCCGCGATTCGACCAAGCTCCTCAGCTCGCTGTTCTCGTTTCCGCTCCATCCCCAGACGAGAGGACATCGGGACCGTTGACTTCTTATCGCTCGCTACCAAGCCCAGTAAAGGGGGAAAAACAAACAAACAACTTAGCGTTTCAGTTGGCAAGAACGCGGCATCGCTTCTCCTCCCCTGTAACGCACCGCAGCCTCCCACCGTCGGCCACCCCCCCCGCTGTCCCTGCAGGAACACAGAGAGAAAGGAGGCCTTGAATCCCTATCCACACTCTGGTGAAAAGACAACTGCCCCTTCACCAGTCCCCAGACCACCAGGCTCCGTGAAACAGCAAGAAGCTCTCTGCCTCAGAAGAATCCGGCAGCCAGGACGCTAGGAGATTTCAAAGCACGCATCTCTTACTCACAGAGCCATGGGAAGGCCAAACCCTGAGGACCCTTCACGTCTCCCGACAATCACGTCCAGGCAGATCAAGTCCATCTCGTATGTTTCTTCTCTGGCCAAGGCTCCGCATTGATTCCTCTGTAAGCACGGCAAAAAAGCCCAGCGTCAGCTCAAACACTAAGGTCTCTGGCTGTGTGAATTCTATCCTTTAGCCCTTTCCCCCTCCCCCCTCTGTATCGGGCCCGCTACAAGAACACGGAGTCAGCCAGCCATGACACACCACTGCTCTACCTTGTGCGACTGGCGGACCTGCAGAATTCCCGTTGGCTGCTGAGCCCTTAACCCGTGGAGATGCTCACCTGGAACGCCTGCAAGGGTCCTGTAGAAGAGGACGGCAGAAGCAGAGCAAGGACAAAGACACAGACAGAAACAGACAGACAGAATGTATTGGCCAATACGAGAGAACAACCAGAGAGAAACACAGGAGAGGCAGCAAGAAAGCTTACCGCTTTGCGTCTTCCTCCTCGATCCCTGCGTCTGCTGAGAAGGACACCGTGGTCCAGAGAAACCAGCACCCCTGACAAACGGGAGCCCCGTTTCACCCACAACCTCGGGAACCTCCGCTCGGACTCGCTCTCTGAGCAAACGGGACGTCCCTTCCTACACCCGAGCGGGCCGTGAGCCGAGAGATTTCCAGACCCGACACTTATCTCCGTGACAGCGATGGCTGCTCCGCTCCCAGACGGACGGTTCTCGCCACGATTCGACCAAGCTCCTCAGCTTGCTGTTCTCGTTTCCGCTCGATCCCCAGATGGGAGGACACCGGGACCGTTGACTTCTTATCGCTCGCTACCAAGCCCAGCAAAGGGGGAAAAACAAACAAACAACTTAGCGTTTCAGTCGGCAAGGACGCAGCATCGCTTCTCCTCCCCTGTAACGCACCGCAGCCTCCCACCGTCGGCCACCCCCTCCCGCTGTCCCTCCAGGAACACAGAGAGAAAGGAGGCCTTGAATCCCAATCCACACTCTGCTGAAACGACAACTGCCCCTTCACCAGTCCCCAGACCACCAGGCTCCGTGAAACAGCAAGAAGCTCTCTGCCTCAGAAGAATCCGGCAGCCAGGACGCTTGAAAATTTCAAAGCACGCATCTCTTACTCACACAGAGCCATGGGAAGGCCAAACCCTGAGGACCCTTCACGTCTCCCGACAATCACGTCCAGGCAGATCAAGTCCATCTCGTATGTTTCTTCTCTGGCCAAGGCTCCGCATTGATTCCTCTGTAAGCGCAGCAAAAAAGCCCAGCGTCAGCTCAAACACTAAGGTCTCTGGCTGTGTGAATTCTATCCTTTAGCCCTTTCCCTCTCTCCCCTCTGTATCGGGCCCGCTACAAGAACACGGAGTCAGCCAGCCATGACACACCACTGCTCTACCTTGCGCGACTGGCGGACCTGCAGAATTCCCGTTGGCTGCTGAGCCCTTAACCCGTGGAGATGCTCACCTGGAACGCCTGCAAGGGTCCTGTAGAAGGAGACGGCAGAAGCAGAGCAAGGACAAAGACACAGACAGAAACAGACAGACAGAACGTATTGGCCAATACGAGAGAGCAACAAGAGAGAAACACACGAGAGGCAGCAAGAAAGCTTACCGTTTTGCGTCTTCCTCCTCGATCCCTGCGTCTGCTGAGAAGGACACCGTGGTCCAGAGAAACCAGCACCCCTGAGAAACGGGAGCTCCGTTTCTCCCACAACCTCGGGAACCTCCGCTCGGACTCGCTCTCTGAGCAAACGGGACGTCCCTTCCTACAACCGAGCGGGCCGTGAGCCGAGAGATTTCCAGACCCGACACTTATCTCCGTGACAGCGATGGCTGCTCCGCTCCCAGACGGACGGTTCTCGCCGCGATTCGACCAAGCTCCTCAGCTCGCTGTTCTCGTTTCCGCTCCATCCCCAGACGAGAGGACATCGGGACCGTTGACTTCTTATCGCTCGCTACCAAGCCCAGTAAAGGGGGAAAAACAAACAAACAACTTAGCGTTTCAGTTGGCAAGAACGCGGCATCGCTTCTCCTCCCCTGTAACGCACCGCAGCCTCCCACCGTCGGCCACCCCCCCCGCTGTCCCTGCAGGAACACAGAGAGAAAGGAGGCCTTGAATCCCTATCCACACTCTGGTGAAAAGACAACTGCCCCTTCACCAGTCCCCAGACCACCAGGCTCCGTGAAACAGCAAGAAGCTCTCTGCCTCAGAAGAATCCGGCAGCCAGGACGCTAGGAGATTTCAAAGCACGCATCTCTTACTCACAGAGCCATGGGAAGGCCAAACCCTGAGGACCCTTCACGTCTCCCGACAATCACGTCCAGGCAGATCAAGTCCATCTCGTATGTTTCTTCTCTGGCCAAGGCTCCGCATTGATTCCTCTGTAAGCACGGCAAAAAAGCCCAGCGTCAGCTCAAACACTAAGGTCTCTGGCTGTGTGAATTCTATCCTTTAGCCCTTTCCCCCTCCCCCCTCTGTATCGGGCCCGCTACAAGAACACGGAGTCAGCCAGCCATGACACACCACTGCTCTACCTTGTGCGACTGGCGGACCTGCAGAATTCCCGTTGGCTGCTGAGCCCTTAACCCGTGGAGATGCTCACCTGGAACGCCTGCAAGGGTCCTGTAGAAGAGGACGGCAGAAGCAGAGCAAGGACAAAGACACAGACAGAAACAGACAGACAGAATGTATTGGCCAATACGAGAGAACAACCAGAGAGAAACACAGGAGAGGCAGCAAGAAAGCTTACCGCTTTGCGTCTTCCTCCTCGATCCCTGCGTCTGCTGAGAAGGACACCGTGGTCCAGAGAAACCAGCACCCCTGACAAACGGGAGCCCCGTTTCACCCACAACCTCGGGAACCTCCGCTCGGACTCGCTCTCTGAGCAAACGGGACGTCCCTTCCTACAACCGAGCGGGCCGTGAGCCGAGAGATTTCCAGACCCGACACTTATCTCCGTGACAGCGATGGCTGCTCAGCTCCCAGACGGACGGTTCTCGCCGCGATTCGACCAAGCTCCTCAGCTCGCTGTTCTCGTTTCCGCTCGATCCCCAGATGGGAGGACACCGGGACCGTTGACTTCTTATCGCTCGCTACCAAGCCCAGCAAAGGGGGAAAAACAAACAAACAACTTAGCGTTTCAGTCGGCAAGAACGCGGCATCGCTTCTCCTCCCCTGTAACGCACCGCAGCCTCCCACCGTCGGCCACCACCTCCCGCTGTCCCTGCAGGAACACGGAGAGAAAGGAGGCCTTTCCTCCTCTCCTCTCTGTATCGGGCCCGCTACTAGAAAACAGAGGCTGCCAGCCATAACACACCACCGCTCTACCTTTTGCGACTGGCGTACCTGCATAATTCCCGTTGGCTTCTGAGCCCTTAACCCGTGGAGATGCTCACCTGGAACGCCTGCAAGGGTCCTTTAGAAGGAGACGGCAGAAGCAGAGCAAGGACAAAGACACAGACAGAAACAGTCAGACAGAACGTATTGGCGAACACGATAGAGCTACAAGAAAGAAACACAGAGGAGGAAGGCAAAAACCTTACCACCTTGCATCTTTTTCCTCAATCCATTTATGTGCTGAGGAGGACACCATGTTCCAGAGAAACTAGTAGCCCTGACAAATGGAAAACCTTTTTTCCCCACAACCAAAGCTACTCATTGGGATCCTCGTCTAGGTCTTTCTCTCTCTGAGCAAACAGGGGAAACCTTTGTGGATCCAGTTTATCAGAGGATAACCTAACCCAAATACTTATCTCAATGGTGTTCACTCTGTTCCCAGCTGGATGGCTCTTGTCTTGCATTAATTTTGCTCATAGTCTCATTTTCTAGCTCTCTTCATCACAGAACTGGAGGAGACTCTAACAGTCGACTTTTTCCCCTGGTTCTCAATCCAGCACTTTAGTAAAAGTGAACACGTTGGCATCTCAGTCAGTAACGTCGCATAACCTGTTCTCACATCTTGGCTGTGTTTAGACTGCATCCCTTTTCCGTAAAAGAGATGCAAATTAGACACAACGCAATTGCAAATGAAGCGGGGATTTAAATCCCTCCCACTTCATTAGCATAAAAATGGCTGCCACTTTTTTCCGGCTCAGAGCTTTGCTGGAAAAAAGCTCCAGGCTAGACGCGGATCTTTCGGCAAATAAAGCCTTTTCCGAAAGATCCCTTATCCCTCTTAAAATGAGGGTGTGTGGGTTAGGAAGGAAGGAAGAAGGGAGGCTGGTAGGGCGCAGACTTGGTGAGATAGAGGTGTGCAATGAGGGTGTGCGGCTTGGGAAGGAAAAAGGGAGGTTGAAAAGTCGCAGGCCTGGCGAGATAGGGATGTGCGGATTGGGAAGGAAGCCAACAGGGAGCTGAGAGGTCCCATGTATGGGGGATGGGCAGGAATAGGGCGCAGGTCGGGGTGAGCTGGGGGGGTGTTGCAGGGAGCAAAATGGGGGACTGATAGCCCCCATGAGTAGAGAAATGGGCTAGGGGGTACATTTTGGTTTGGGTGTTGTGGAGAGGAAGGAAACTGAGGGACCTGAAGGATAAAAATATGGTTGGGCCAGCGTCCTGTGTGAGGCAACGACAGCAGCAGAGACAAGGTTGAGGACAAGGACACAGAGACGAGCATAAAGACACATAGAGAGCCAGAGAGAACGTGCTGGCCAACACGACAAAACAAGGAGAGAGAAACCCACGGGAGGCACACAAACAACTCACCGCCTGGGCTTCTTCCCCTGCAGCCAAGACTCTCCTGATGAGGGCAGCCTCTTCCAGAGAAACGAGCAGAACCCACAAGCGGCGACCTGCTTCTCTCGTAACCCGTAGCCGCTGCTCGGGAACTCCGGCTAGGGCTGGCTCTCAGCATCAGGGCTTCCCTCCCTGGACTCTGGGGAGCCAGGAGCAGAGAAATCTCTAAACCAGACACTCATCTCTTCCCCACAACAAGGTCCGGGCTGCTCGGGTCCAGCTCTTCCAGTCTCTTCTACGGCCGTGGCCGCTGGATCGACTCCTCTGAGAGCGCAGCAGGAAAAGACCAGCGTGAGCTGTCACTGCACTACGGACCATCTGAGTGGGAAATGTACCCTCGCACCAAGCCCCATCTATATCGGACCCACTCCACCAATACCGACTGAGCGGACGATGAAACAACCGCGCTTGAGCGTCCTCTACATCGCGCGATTTGCGTACCAGCATCGTACCTCACGGCTCCCGCGTCCTAACCTGTGGGGGCCCACACCCAGAATTCCTGCCAGCGTCCTGTGCGAGGCGACGACAGCAGCAGAGACAAGGACACAGAGAGACAGAGCGAACGTGCTGGCCAACACGACAAAGCAAGAAGAGAGAAAGCCACGGGAGAAACACAAACAACTCACCGCCTGGGTGTCAGCCCTCTGCAGCCAAGTCTCTCCTCTTCCAGAGAAACAAGCAGAACCCACAAGCGGCAACCTGCTTCTCTCCTAACCAAAGCCACTGCTCGGGAACTCCGGCTAGGGCTGGCTCTCAGCAAACAGGGCCACACACCCCTCCAGGGGAGCCAGGAGCAGAGAAATCTCCAAAACGGACCCTCAGTGCATCCACCATGGTGGCTGCTCCTCGCTCAGCTGGCGTTCTCCCGCCTTGCATCCATCGGACTCCTCAGCTCGCTGCTCTCGCTCCCTTTCATCCCGTGACTGCGGGAGACTTGGGCGGTTGGCTTTTTCTCCCGTTTGTATAACGAGTAGAATAGGGAAAAACAAAGAAGTTAGCTTCTCAGTTGGCAACATCACATTACATCTTCTCACATATTACTCAACGCAGCCTCTCACCATCAGTCAGCCCTTCTCAATGCCACTTCCTGAGTTCGCTGATCTCCCTTTTGGGAACACGAGCACCAGCTGGGGGGGGGGGGGGTGAGCTGAGGTACACATAGGAGGCAGGACAAGGACAGGGACAGGGTGCAGGCTGAGGTGTGCTGGGGAGGGAAATACAAGAGGCAGGGACAGGGCGCAGGATGGGGGGTTTGGGGAGAGAGGAGACTGAGGGAGACACAGGAGGCAGAGCAAGGACAGGGCGTGGGATGGGGGTTGATGGGAAGGAGGGGGCTGAGGGACCCACAAGAGGAAGGACAAGGACAGGGTGTAGCCTAAGGGGTGTTAGGGAAGAAGGAGGTGAGGGAGACACAGGAGGTAGGGACAGGATGTGGGATTCGGGATGATGGGAAAGAAGGGGGCTGAGGAACACACGAGGCAAAACAGGAACATGGTGCAGGCTCGGGGGTGTTGGGTAGGGATGAGGCTGTGGAACACAAAGAGGCAGGAATAGGACAGGGACAGGGTGCAGGCTGGCAGGAGCTGGGGTAGGAGGGGGCTGTGGGCAACACAAGAGGCAGGAACAGTGCCTGGGCAGGGGGTTTTGGTGAGAGGGGGCTGAGGGAGACATAGGAGGCAGAGGAGGCACAAGGCATGGGCTGGGGGTTGCTAGGGAGGGAGGAGGCTGAGGGTCCCACAGGAGGAAGGGCAGGGACAAGGTGCAGGCTGGGAGGTACTGAGGAGAGAGGGAGCTGAGGGACCCATAGGAGGAAGGGCAGAGATAAAGCATGGGCTTGGGCGTGTTGGAGATGGAGGGGACACACAATAGGCAGGGAAAGGGCATAGGTGGGGCATGGTAACTAGGGAGTGGGAAATACAGGAGGCAGATCAGGGAATAGATGCAGGATGACAGGTGCTGGGGAGGAAAGGGGCTGAGAGACATACAGGAGGCAGCGAGAGGGCATGGGCTGTGGGGTGTTGGGTAGGGAGGAGGCTATGGGATGCATAGGAGGCAGGGATAGGGCAGGGACAGGAAGGTGAAGGCTGGGGAGCGAGGGGGGTCTGTGGGACACGAAGGAGGCAGGAAGAGGGTGCAGTCTGGGGATGTGGGGACAGATGGAGTTAAGGGACTCACAGGGACAGGGCATGGGCTAGTGAGCGCTGGGGATTGAGGGGGCTGAGGGACCCACAGGAGACGGGGCAGGGGCAGGCTGGGGGTGATGGGCGGGGGGCTGTGGGACGCAGAGGGGGCAGGGCAGGGGCAGGCTGGGGGTGTTAGGAGGGGGGCTGTGGGACGCAGAGGGGGCGGGGCAGGCTGGGGGTGTTGGGAGGGGGGCTGTGGGATGCAGAGGGGGCGGGGCAGGGGCAGACTAGGGGTGTAGGGCGGTGGGCTGTGGGACACAGAGGGGGCGGGGCAGGGGCAGGCTGGGGCTGATGGGCGGGGGGTGTGGGACGCAGAGGGGACAGGGGCAGGCTGAGGGTGTTGGGAGGGGGGCTGTGGGACGCAGAGGGGGCGGGGCAGGGGCAGGCTGGGGGTGATGGGCGGGGGGCTGTGGGACGCAGAGGGGGCGGGGCAGGGGCAGGCTGGGGGTGATGGGCGGGGGGGGTGGGACGCAGAGGGGGCGGGGGAGGGGCAGGCTGGGGGTGATGGGATGGGGGTGTGGGACGCAGAGGGGGCGGGGCAGGGGCAGGCTGGGGGTGTTGGGCGGGGGGCTGTGGGACGCAGAGGGGGCGGGGCAGGGGCAGGCTGGGGGCGTTGGGCGGGGGGGCTGTGGGACGCAGAGGAGGCGGGGCAGGGGCAGGCTGGGGGTGATGGGCGGGGGGGTGTGGGGCAGGGGCAGGCTGGGGGTGTTGGGCGGGGGGGCTGTGGGACGCAGAGGAGGCGGGGCAGGGGCAGGCTGGGGGTGATGGGCGGGGGGCTGTGGGACGCAGAGGGGGCGGGGCAGGGGCAGTCTGGGGGTGATGGGCGGGGGGCTGTGGGACGCAGAGGGGGCGGGGCAGGGGCAGGCTGGGGATGATGGGCGGGGGGCTGTGGGACGCAGAGGGGGCGGGACAGGGGCAGGCTGGGGGTGATGGGATGGGGGGTGTGGGAAGCAGAGGGGGCGGGGCAGGGGCAGGCTGGGGGTGTTGGGCGGGGGGGTGTGGGACACAGAGGGGGCGGGGCAGCGGCAGGCTGGGGGTGATGGGCGGGGGGCTGTGGGACGCAGAGGGGGCGGGGCAGGGGCAGGCTGGGGGTGTTGGGCGGGGGGCTGTGGGACGCAGAGGGGGCGGAGGAGGGGCAGGCTGGGGGTGTTGGGCGGGGGGCTGTGGGACGCAGAGGGGGCGGGGCAGGGGCAGGCTGGGGGTGTTGGGCGGGGGGGCTGTGGGATGCAGAGGGGGCGGGGCAGGGGCAGGCTGGGGGTGTTGGGCAGGGGCTGTGGGACGCAGAGGGGGCGGGGCAGGCTGGGGGTGTTGGGCGGGGGGGGTGTGGGACACAGAGGGGGCGGGGCAGCGGCAGGCTGGGGGTGATGGGCGGGGGGGCTGTGGGACGCAGAGGGGGCGGGGCAGGGGCAGGCTGGGGGTGATGGGCGGGGGGCTGTGGGACGCAGAGGGGGCGGGGGAGGGGCAGGCTGGGGGTGATGGGTGGGGGGCTGTGGGACGCAGAGGGGGCGGGGCAGGGGCAGGCTGGGGGTGATGGGCGGGGGGCTGTGGGACGCAGAGGGGGCGGGGTAGGGGCAGGCTGGGGGTGTTGGGCGGGGGGCTGTGGGACGCAGAGGGGGCGGGGCAGGGGCAGGCTGGGGGTGTTGGGCGGGGGGCTGTGGGACGCAGAGGGGGCGGGGCAGGGGCAGGCTGGGGGTGATGGGCGGGGGGCTGTGGGACGCAGAGGGGGCGGGGCAGCGGCAGGCTGGGGGTGATGGGCGGGGGGCTGTGGGACGCAGAGGGGGCGGGGCAGGGGCAGGCTGGGGGTGTTGGGCGGGGGGCTGTGGGACGCAGAGGGGGCGGGGCAGGGGCAGGCTGGGGGTGTTGGGCGGGGGGCTGTGGGACGCAGAGGGGGCGGGGCAGGGGCAGGCTGGGGGTGTTGGGCGGGGGGCTGTGGGACGCAGAGGGGGCGGGGCAGGGGCAGGCTGGGGGTGTTGGGCGGGGGGCTGTGGGACGCAGAGGGGGCGGGACAGGGGCAGGCTGGGGGTGATGGGCGGGGGGCTGTGGGACGCAGAGGGGGCGGGACAGGGGCAGGCTGGGGGTGATGGGCGGGGGGCTGTGGGATGCAGAGGGGGCGGGGCAGGGGCAGGCTGGGGGTGTTGGGCGGGGGGCTGTGGGACGCAGAGGGGGCGGGGCAGGGGCAGGCTGGGGGTGTTGGGCGGGGGGCTGTGGGACGCAGAGGGGGCGGGGCAGGGGCAGGCTGGGGGTGTTGGGCGGGGGGGTGTGGGACGCAGAGGGGGCGGGGCAGCGGCAGGCTGGGGGTGATGGACGGGGGGCTGTGGGACGCAGAGGGGGCGGGGCAGGGGCAGGCTGGGGGTGTTGGGTGGGGGGCTGTGGGACGCAGAGGGGGCGGGGCGGGGGCAGGCTGGGGGTGTTGGGCGGGGGGCTGTGGGACGCAGAGGGGGCGGGGCAGGCTGGGGGTGTTGGGCGGGGGGGTGTGGGACACAGAGGGGGCGGGGCAGCGGCAGGCTGGGGGTGATGGACGGGGGGCTGTGGGACGCAGAGGGGGCGGGGCAGCGGCAGGCTGGGGGTGATGGGCGGGGGGGCTGTGGGACGCAGAGGGGGCGGGGCAGGGGCAGGCTGGGGGTGTTGGGCGGGGGGCTGTGGGACGCAGAGGGGGCGGGGCAGGGGCAGGCTGGGGGTGTTGGGCGGGGGGCTGTGGGACGCAGAGGGGCGGGGCAGGGGCCGGATGACGGGGCTGAGGGCCCCACAGGACGCAAGGCAGCGACAGGGCGCGGCTATGACGCGCTGGGAGAGGCGGGGCCAAGGGGGAGACATTCACTGTGACGCGCTGGGCGGGGCTGGGGGGGGAGACATGCTGGGGTGGGGGGGGCTGTGACGCGCTGGGCGGGGCGGGGCCAAGGGGGAGACATTGGCTGTGACGCGCCGGGCGGGGCGGGGCCAAGGGGGAGACTTTGGCTGTGACGCGCCGGGCGGGGCGGGGCCAAGGGGGAGACTTTGGCTGTGACGCGCTGGGCGGGGCGGGGCCAAGGGGGAGACATTGGCTGTGACGCGCCGGGCGGGGCGGGGCCAAGGGGGAGACTTTGGCTGTGACGCGCCGGGCGGGGCCGAGGGGGAGACTTTGGCTGTGACGCGCTGGGCGGGGCGCGACAGGGCTAAGACGCGGAGGCGGGACCAATGGCTGTGACGTGCTGTGCGGGGCGGGGCGAAGGGGGAGACTTTGGCTGTGACGCGCCGGGCGGGGCGGGGCCAAGGGGGAGACTTTGGCTGTGACGGGCGGGGCGGGGCGGGGCTCTGACTGTGAGAACTAGCTTTCCGAGGATGAGCTGGCGCGCAGCGCACCGCGGTTGGCCTCCACTCTGCACGTCACTTCCGCTTCCATCTGTTTCCATTTCCGCCCCGCTCTGCAAACGGACCCGAAATGCGAAGAGCGCCCCCCAGCCCAAGCGCCGGACACTGCCCCGCCCACGTACCGCTAGCCCCGCAGTGGCTGATGGGAGGTGGAGCCGGGCAGCTGAGCCCCCCCGGGCTATGCTGGGGTGGGGGCCTGAGACGCGGGAAACGGGTCTCCCGGCAGCGTGGGGGCAGCCTGGGCCCATGGGGGGGGGGACAAGCAGGTTTCAGCACAGGGAAAGGGGAATAATCTGCACCCCTCCCCCCAGGCTTGGTCATCTGTGACGTAACCCCCCCCCCCCGTGCGCACAGGACACCTCTCTAGCCGAGCTGTGTCTTGGAAGTGGGTTTGCTAGACTGCGCAGGCACAGCCACACCTATCAACACCAGCAGCCACATACCAGCCTGCATGGGGGGGATACAAACGGCACAGCCACAGCTGACCATGCGGGAGGCCTGGAGCAGTGGTAGGCTGAGCACCCACAGCAATGCTTGGGTCCCCCCTTACTGCCAGAGTGGCCGCTTCAGCAACGCCCTGCAGCTATGTCTACACTACATGCTTTTTGCACAACAGCTGTAGCACAAAAAGGAGTTATGCCTGGTAAAAGGAGGTTTATCTTTGCAGGAAAAGCCCTCTCTCCTGCCGTTTTACTGTTGGTTTACTTGTGCAAAAGTGCATTTGAGGGGTGGATGCTCCACGGGTTTTTGAAGTGTAGATGTAGTCTGGGTGTTTCCAAGTAGTGACAACTCCCCTCTACCCCCACCCCCATGGTCAGTTGTGACTCTGCCCTATTTGTATCCCAACCCCATGCTAGCAAATGCCCTACAGCAGAGGTTTCCAACCTTTTTACACCCAAGATCATTTCTTAAATGATAGAACAAGCCAAGATCTACCGCCTCACCCCTTCCTTGAAGTCCCACTCTGCCCTCTCTGTTCTCCTCCTCTCTGTCACTTGCTATCCCCAACCCTTATACTGCTGCTTTTTTCCCCAATTATTCTGTAGGAAGGTCTAGACTGGACCAAATGTCAGAAAAACCCCTTCTTTTGGAAACCCCCTTATTCCTCGTGGAAACAGGAATATAAGGGTTACCAAAAGAGCATGTTTGCTCTTCTGCTAAAAAAAGTGGAAGAACAAACACATCTCTGGATGTGAAAATTTTTCTGGAATACCTCTGGAATCCCAGAAAAACTCCTGCAGTCTAGCTGTACCCTCACTGGGTTGAGACAGGATGTGTGGGCTCTGGGGTGGGAATGAGGGGTTTGGGTATGGGAAGGGGTGAGAGGTGCAAGCTCTGGGAGGGAATTTGGATGCAGAAGGAGGTGGAAAAGGGGATGCTGACTCAGGGAGGGGGCTCCAGGCTGGGGAGTGTTGGGCTCAGGTGGAGGGTTGGCGTGCTGAACAAGCCACAGGCTTGTGGATGTGAGGGTGCAGGAGTTTGGGTTGGGGGTGTGTGAGGGGCTCAAGGCAGGGAGGTTGGGAGTATAATGGGCTCAGGACACAGATTTGTGGTGTGTAGGAGTGTTGTGGGGAAAAGACTGAGGATGTGGGGGTGCAGGAGTTTTGGGGATGTGAGTGGCTCAGGACGGGGGGTTCCAGTGTATGATAGGCTCAAATCTAGGGTCTGGGGGGGGGGGGGGGGTGCAGGAGTGTTATGATGCTGAGGACGGATTGGTTTTTTTTTTAATGTTGGCCAGGCTTCATTTTTAAATAACATACATCAAACACAAAAAGTTTCAGCATTGTTTTTATTTATGAGAACCTGTTTTGATTCAGGAGTCACTGAAAAGTCAGTTGGGGTCACACAAGTGAGATGCAAAAAAAACCAACCAAAAAAGCAACAAAAAAAACACCTCCTCCAAAGCCTCACTAATGTGGCCCCACTGTGCTGGTAGGAGCAGGGGACATGGTTCTGGGGAAGGGTGCTAGTGGGTGCCGGGGCAGAGGACAGGGTGTCAGTGGAGGCATGGGGCAGGGTACTGGGTTGGGGGCAGGACATCCTTGGCATGTGCCTTCTCTCGCCCCCCTCCCCCGCTCCCCCAGAGGAGGGAAGCTCCAGCAACAGCCTCCTCCCAGGACTCCTCCCCCCTCCCTGGTGCAAGCTTCCCCCCCCCCCCCCCCGTCACTCCTCCTTCCTCCCCTTCAGGAGGAAGGGAGCCCCAGTGCGCGCCTCCCTTCCCCTTTCCCCCTAGGAAGGAAGCCCTAGTGCGCACTTCCCCCTGGGACTCCTCCTTCCTCCCCCACAGAGGAGGGGAGCCCCAATGTGTCTTCCCTCCCCCCAGAAGCCCCAGCACACCCCTTCCTCCGGGACTCCTACCTCCTCCTGGCACGCCACAGACCTGGGGGAGGGGAGCAGGCAGTGCACTTCTGGAAACCCCGGAAGTGACGCACAGTTGCCGGACTTCCCTCCACCCCACGGGAAGCCGGCACTACCTCCGTTTTCCGAGGTAGGTAGTGGGGCTTCTTGGGGATGAGGGTATCGGGGGGGGGGGCCCTGAATGCCTCGCGATCGACTGGTCGAGCCCTCCCGCTCAATCAGTTGATTGCGATCGATGGGTTGGTGACCACGGCCCTACAACATAGAAAGCTAAAGGGAAGCAACTTTAATGTGAAGCAAGAAGGACCTGATAATGGGCTGTGGCAAAGCAGATTAAGGTGCAACTAACTGCAATGGGAAAAGTCATAATCCACCAGGGAGAAAACCTGACTCCCCTGGAAAAATAAAACCAGATTCACATAGCCTGTGTTTTCCAGAAACTTGGGCTTGGCACAGGAATTCTGTACTTCCCCATCCCAGGCCTGTTCATTGTCTGGCAGTCTCCAGGGAAGATAAAAGCTAAAGAGTCCTGAACATCACAGCCTTATCTGACCAAACGCACCTCCTATGCATATCTCAGGGTACGTCTACACTACAACACTATTTTGAAATAACTAGTGCTATTACGAAATAAGAACATAACATAAGAACGGCCGTACTGGGTCAGACCAAAGG
Organism: Pelodiscus sinensis; assembly: GCF_049634645.1. NCBI lineage: Eukaryota > Metazoa > Chordata > Testudines > Trionychidae > Pelodiscus > Pelodiscus sinensis. The sequence goes on from NW_027466001.1 coordinate 168,992, forward strand.
TCCATCTACCCCAGTATCCTGTCTACCGACAGTGGCCAGCACCAGGTGCCCCAGAGAGAGCGGACCGAAGACAATGATCAAGCGATTTTGTCTCCTGCCATCCCTCTCCAGCCTCTGACAAACAGAGGACAAGGACACCATTTTATCCCCTGGCTAATAGCCTTTTATGGACCTAACCTCCATGAATTTATCCAGCTTCTCTTTAAACTCTATTATAGTCCTAGCCTTCACAGCCTCCTCTGGCAAGGAGTTCCACAGGTTGACTACACACTGTGTGAAGAAGAACTTTCTTTTATTAGTTTTAAACCTACTACCCATTAATTTCATTCGGTGTCCTCTAGTTCTTCTATTATGGGAACTAATAAATAACTTTTCTTTATCAGCCCTCTCCACACCACTCATGATTTTATATACCTCTATCATATCCCCCCTCAGTCTCCTCTTTTCTAAACTGAAAAGTCCCAGTCGCTTTAACCTCTCCTCATATGGGACCCGTTCCAAACCCCTAATCATTTTAGTTGCCCTTTTCTGAACCCTTTCCAAGGCCAAAATATCTTTTTTGAGGTGAGGAGACCACATCTGTACACAGTATTCAAGATGTGGGCGTACCATAGTTTTATACAGGGGCAGTAAGATATTCTGGGTCTTATTTTCTATCCCTTTCTTAATAATTCCCAGCATCCTATTTGCCTTTTTGACCGCCGCTGCACACTGCGTGGAAGTTTTCAGAGAACTGTCCACGATAACTCCAAGATCCCTTTCCTGATTTGTCGTAGCCAAATTAGCCCCCATCATACCGTACGTATAGTTGGGGTTATTTTTCCCAATGTGCATTACTTTACATTTATCCACATTAAATTTCATTTGCCATTTTGTTGCCCAATCACTCAGTTTGGTGAGATCTTCTTGGAGTCCCTCACAGTCTGCTTCTGTCTTGACTATCCTAAACAGTTTTGTATCATCTGCAAACTTTACAACCTCACTGCTTACCCCTTTCTCCAGATCATTTATGAATAAGTTGAAAAGGATTGGTCCCAGGACTGACCCTTGAGGTACACCACTAGTTACCCCTCTCCAATTTACCATTTATTCCTACCCTTTGTTTCCTGTCTTTTAACCAGTTCTCAATCCAAGAAAGGACCTTCCCTCTTATCCCATGGCCATGGAATTTACACAAGAGCCTTTGGTGAGGGACCTTGTCAAAGGCTTTCTGAAAATCCAAGTATACTATATATACTGGATCCCCCTTATCCGCATGCTTGTTAACCCCTCCAAAGAACTCTAATATATTAGTAAGACAGGATTTCCCTTTACAGAAACCATGTTGACCTTTGTCCAATAAATTATGCTCTTCTACATGCTTCACAATTTTATTCTTTACTATTGTTTCGACTAATTTGCCCGGTACTGAAGTTAGACTTACCGGTCTGTAATTGCCAGGATCGCCTCTAGAGCCCTTTTTAAATATTGGTGTCACGTTGGCTACCTTCCAGTCATTAGGTACGGAAGCCGATTTAAAGGATAGGTTACAAACTACAGATAATAGCTCAGCAATTTCCCATTTTAGTTCTTTTAGAACCCTTGGATGAATGCCATCCGGTCCCGGAGATTTGTTAACATTAAGTTTTTCTATTTGTTCCAAAACCTCTTCTAATGACACTTCAATCCGGGACAGTTCCTCAGATTCACCACCCACAAAGGACGGTGCAGATTCAGGAATCTCCCCAACGTCCTCAGCCGTGAAGACTGAAGCAAAGAAATCATTTAGTTTCTCCGCAATGGCTTTATCGTCCTTGATTGCTCCTTTTATAACTCGATCATCTAGGGGACCCACAGGTTTTTTAGCAGGCTTCCTGCTTCTAATGTACTTAAAAAACATTTTGTAATTTCTTTGAGTTTTTGGCTAGCTGTTCCTCAAAATCTTTTTTTGCTTTTCTTATTACATTTTTACACTTGATTTGACAGTGTTTATGTTCCTTTCTATTTATCTCACTAGGATTGGACTTCCACTTCTTAAAAGATACCTTTTTGTCCCTCACTGCTTCTTTTACATGGTGGTTAAGCCACGGTGACTCTTTTTTAGGTCTCTTGCTATGCTTTTTAATTTGGGGTATACATTTAAGTTGGGCCTCTATTATGGTGTCTTTAAAAAGTTTCCATGCAGCTTGCAGGGACTTTGCTCTAGTCACTGTGCCTTTTAATTTCTGTTTAACTAACCTCCTCATTTTTGTGTAATTCCCCTTTTTGAAATTAAATGCCAGGGTGCTGGACTGCTGAGGTGTTCTTCCCACCACAGGAATGTTGAATGTTATTATATTATGGTCACTATTCGCAAGCGGTCCGGTAACGGTTATATCCTGGACCTGATCCTGCACTCCACTCAGGACTAAATCGAGAATTGCCTCTCCCCTTGTGGGTTCCTGCACCAGCTGCTCCAAGAAGCAGTCATTTAAGCCATTGAGAAATTTTATCTCCGCTTCTCTTCCTGAGGTGACATGTATCCAGTCAATATGGGGGTAATTAAAATCCCCCATTATTATAGAGTTCTTTATTTTGGTAGCCTCTCTAATCTCCCTCAGCATTTCAATGTCAGTATCGCTGTCCTGGTCAGGTGGTCGGTAATATATCCCTACTGCTAATTTCTTATTATTGGAGCATGGAATTACTATCCATAGCGATTCTATTGAACATGTTGATTCACTTAATATTTTTATTTCATTTGATTCTACATTATCTTTCACATACAGTGCCACTCTGCCACCCACCCAGCCTGCTCTATCCTTTCTATATATTTTATATCCCGGTATGATTGTGTCCCACAGATTTTCCTCATTCCACCAGGTTTCAGTGACGCCTATTATGTCAATCTCCTCATTTAATACGAGGTTCTCTAGTTCACCCATCTTATTAGTCAGACTCCTAGCATTTGTGTACAAGAACTTTAGAAATTTGCCACTGGTTATTTGTCTGCCCTTCCCTGACGCATTGGATTCCTTTGTATGCAGTTGTTTGTCTGCTCGGGCCCATGGTTTGCCCTCTCCCCTCCTCTCTTTCTGACTACAGCTTAGAGATTCTCTATCAATGGATTCTCCTCTAAGAGAAGTCTCCTTCCGATTGACGTGCATCTCCGCACCAATCGGCTTTCCCCCATCTCTTAGTTTAAAAACTGCTCTACGGCCTTATTAATGTTTAGTGCCAGCAGTCTCGTTCCACCCTGGTTTAGGTGGAGCCCATTCTTCCTGTATAGGCTCCCCCTCTCCCCAAAGTGTCCCCAGTTCCTAATAAAGCCAAACCCCTCTTCCCTACACCATCGTCTCATCCACGCATTGAGACTCTGAAGCTCTGTCTGCCTGCGTGGAACTGGAAGCATTTCCAAGAATGCCACCATAGAGGTCCTGGATTTCAGTCTCTTTCCTAGCAGCCTAAATTTGGCCTCCAGGACATCTCTCCTACCCTTCCCTACGTCATTGGTACCTACATGTACCACGACCACCGGCTCCTCCCCAGCACTACACATAAGTCTATCTAGATGCCTCGAGAGATCCGCAACCTTCGCACCAGGCAGGCAAGTGACCATACGGTTCTCCTGGTCATCACAAACTCAGCTATCTATGTTTCTAACGATCGAATCACCAACTACTAACACCTGCCTCTTCCGAAGTGGTATTCCCTCGCTCTCAGAGGTATCCTCAGTGTGAGAGGATACCGCAACATCCTCTGGGAGGAGGGTCCCAACAACGGGATGGTTTCCCTCTGCTCCCATTGAATGCTCTGTTCCCTTGAGACTTTCATCCTCCTTAAGAGCACTGGGGCTCTCAGACTGGAGGTGGGACAGTACTACAGTGTCCCGGAAAGTCTCATCAACATATCTCTCTACCTCCCTTAACTCCTCCAGTTCAGCCACCCTGTCCTCCAAAGCCCGAACTCAGTCTCTGAGGGTCAGGAGCTCCTTGCAATGAGTGCACACATACGCCACCCGCCCACAGGGCAGGTAATCATACATGTTACACTCGACGCAATAAACAGGATAGCCCCCACTCTGCTGCTGGGCTTCTGTCTCCATTTTTTTAATGAATAAGTTAAAGTGTAAACAGGGATTCTGTTTAAACCTCTGGAATATAGATTATTCTAAGAGTTGTTTTAAAGAAGGTCACAAGTGCCCTCTAAACTCCCTCTCCAAACTCTCCTGTTAGCTGTTCCTGGTCGCGCTCTCCCTGGTCGCTGAGTCACAGGCTTATATAACTCTGGTAGCCCCTCTCCCTGACTGAGGCTCAGCCAATTAACAGAGGCTTCTAGATTTCAAACCTTTTAGAAGCTCCTTCAAACAGACAAACCAAACAAACAAACAAACAATCCAGACAAACACAAGCTCAGAACACTGCAAATAACTCCCCACACACAAACACACACTCCAGACAGCCACTTACCACAAGGGTCCTGTTTTTAGTCCTCTTTTACCTGGAGAACTCCCTCTCCAAACTCTCCTGTTAGCTGTTCCTGGTCACTGAGTCACAGGCTTATATAGCTCTGGTAGCCCCTCCCCCTGACTGAGGCTCAGCCAATTAACAGAGGCTTCTAGATTTCAAACCTTTTAGAAGCTCCTTCAAACAGACAAACCAAACAAACAATCCAGACAAACACAAGCTCAGCACACTGCAAATAACTCCCCCCCACACAAACACACACTCCAGACAGCCACTTACCACAAGGGTCCCGTTTTTAGTCCTCTTTTACCTGGAGATTTCCCTCTCCAAACTCTCCTGTTAGCTGTTCCTGGTCGCATAACTTAGTCCGCATCTATGCAGCAGGCAATTATTTCGAAATCGTGTCAAATACTGTCAAGCTGGAGGACTTCTTACTCCGATTCCTGTAATTCACATTGTTTGAGGAGTAAGGGAAGTCACAGGAAAAGTGCTCTATTTCAGAATAAATGCTGTATGGATGCTCCTTATTTTGAAATGATACAATTGACGTCACTCAATTTGCATAGCTTATTTCAACTTAAACCCTGCAGTGTAGATGCACCCTTACATTCTATTGTAATACTCTGTGGACAAAATAGACTTTGTGAGGGAATATCTGAAAAAATAGTAGTTCACTACCTAGCACTAGCATGGTGAAACGTATGTAGCAAAGTTATGAAATTCCCCCCATAGGGTGAGGGGCAAAAGCACCCCAAGTTCTCTTCCCCTACTCAGCTCTCTCTCACCTATGCGAAGCAAACAGCTTCTGGACTCTAGAAGCAGCTCCTGACCTGAGAGTTTGGGTGGCAATCTTACTGGAATCTGTGGGAAGGGATTGCAAGAGCCTAGTTAAGTTTAGAAAATATTTTCTCTTTATTTTTTAATAACCCATTTCTTTAATACCTCATTATTTTTACCCATTTAAAACCACTCTCTTCAGTCCACTTTGGTCTATTTCATGGTCATAGCACCTTAAAATTAGTCAGTTTCACTAAGGCAGGCCAGAGGGAGTCTGTACAGAACTCTGCCATCAGAGGACTCACAATCTTTCCTGGCAAACCAAGGAATACATTCTCCTATGTGTAATCCTAGCTCAAAACTCGATAAATCAGTGCAGCTCCATTTCAATGTCATTCCTACTATTGATCCATCTGGTACCTTGGGTCTTCACTCATGTACCAAACACATCAGTGAGTGGGGGTACAATACTTGTTTTAGCTGAAATGGGTGGTTGCCTTATTACTAGAGCCCTGCAAATCCACAGAACCTACTTTATATCTGTGGGTAGCTGCCTCCGTGAATGTAGGTGCAGATACTCATGACTAATTTTCCAGCTGTGGATACAAAATTTTGTACCTGCACAGGGCTCTACTTATTCCCGACACTATTGAACCTGTACTGCGATAGCACAGACTCCTGACTCTAGTCCCTTACCCACAGACTCACTCTTAAGTGCCCAGAATTCCTCAGGCAGCAACAAAGATTTTAATATTTGCTAGCATGACTTGCTAGGACTTTTGAGGGCATGTTCTGCATCACTTTGCAATGCTACTACATGGCACTTTCAACTCACTTTGCCCCTTTTGCTCCACCACATTGCGGGCACATTGTACTGTACAGAGGCCCAGGCAGGCCACACAATAGCTTTAGTTCACAGACTCCAGAAATTTTGTAAATCACATCCTTCAAGAATTCTTTTGGAAACAGAATGAAGGAATGCATAATAGCCAACCCTTGCAAGTACTTACATGCATCACCCATAATTTTGGAGGCCTATTCGTTTAGAGGCCCTTTTGCGTGTTCTGCTGCACTCAGATTACAGTTTCTCAAAATAAAATCACCAAATCCCAGCTACATGCCTACGTTTTTGCAGATTTTGACTAAGATTGGATTTCAAGTTACAGTGCCCATGAGTAACAAATAGATTGTAAGGCCAGAAGGGACTAGGACAACCTAGTCTGACCTCCTGTATAGCACAGACCATATAACTACCCCAAAAATAATTCCCAGACTAGAGCAGACATTTTAGAAAAATGTCCAATTTTGAGTTAAAAATTGCCTGTGACGGAGAATCCATCTGAAGCCTGGTACATGGCTCCAATGGTAAGTGACCCTTGATATTTCTGGTCTGAATATGCCTAGTGTAACTTTGGATTATACTATTCCTTTCTCTACTAGACTGAATATTTGCTAGTCATTTGCCACTCCCAGGATTTGTTCCCCAAATAGGTACTTGTGTACTGACAGGACAACAGGTGATTGATTGTGTGATGGCCAGAAATGTTATATTGAATCACACAGGTCCATCAGTCACAGCTGTTTAGTATCCCCCCTTGTCATTTCCAGCTGCACTTTTGCAGTGATAGGCATTTGGTGCAGATGAATGAGCATTAATCAGGTATCTATCCTGAGCTAAGCTTCAGTGAACATAATTTTAAACTTTAACCACTCAAAGGTTAGTGGTTGCCATACACTACGGGTGCGTAGATCCTTTTGTGCAAAAACTTGCCAGCTGTCTACACTGGCCGCTTGATTTTGCGCAAGAGCACTGACGTTCTACTGTCTGAAATCAGTGCTTCTTGCACAAATGCTTTGATGCTCCTGTTCGGGAAAAAGCCCTCTTGCGGAAATGCTTTTGTGCAAAAGGGCCAGTGTAGACAGGCAGCTAAGACGTTTTGCACAAAAGCAGGCTAAACATAAAAAAGCCCTAGTGGACACTTGACGGCTTCGTAGCCTCAATCAGCTCCCGGACTTCCTGGTAACCCGAGCCCCCTTAAAGCAGATGCAGGCTGCTGAGGTCACAAGGCAGGAGCCCTTCTCTGACCTCTGGCCAGAGGTCTGCCACGTGGCCCCTGCTGTCCAGCAGACACCCCCAAGCACAATGGCAGCTCCAGGTGGGGATCAGCCACCTGCACCCCCAGAACAGGAGGCCCCCAGGGCCAGAAAAAGAAGGGCCCCATCCTGGTCCTCGGGGGAGCTGGAAGCCCTCCTGGACCTCTGGCAGGAGGAGGAGGCCCTGCACGGGACCCGCTCCCGGCGCCGGAACGCGGAGATCTTTGCCCACATGGCCCAGGCACTCACCCAGCAGGGTCATCCAGCAAGTCCAGGCTAAAATAAAGGAGCTGCGCCTGGGCTACGTCTGGGCCAGTGAGGGCCAGAGGGCAGGAACCGACACCTGTCCCCATTACCAAGAGCTCCACACCATCCTGGGCCGGCCAACACCACAGGCACCAGACGTCCTCGTGGACAGCAGCATGCACCCCCTCCCCCCCATCACCAGGACCACCGAGGCGGGGGAAGGAGACATCAGCAGTGCGTCAGAGGACGAGGCCAGCACTGCCACCCTGCAGGCCCCCTCCGGCAGCCCTGATGTGTCTCGTGCATCCTCGGAGGCCGGGGAAGGATCCACTGGTGAGCGTTGCACTTTGCACTCACAAGGGCGGGAGGGGGGGAAGCCAGGCACCGAGAGGGGGGAGGGGAAGAGCATGTCACTCAGGCCACGTGAGCTACATGCTGTGTAGCATTAGGCAGTAAGCAGCACGTGCAACCACGTGCAGCCTGGTGACTGGGCAAGATGTGGCCACGGCAGGCAGCTGCCGGGCACGCCTGGTACCGTGCTGCTCTCTCACATCTGGCAGGACCAGGGGGTAATGGTGGATGCCAGCTGAAACCAGCCAGGGCACCAGGGACTCAGGCCAGAGCCCGCACCTCTGCAAGGGTGCAGCACACTGTCCCATGCCTGGCTGTGAGGCACAGCCAGCTGTTCCTGGGAATACTGCAGCGACACAGGCCTGTGAGCATGGCCCCCACTGAGCTCCTCGCCTGCTCCCGGTGCCTTGGCTGGCTCCCCAAGGGAAGTCCCCACTGTGGCCACATATGTCCCTGGGCTACGTGTGTGAGGGCTAACAAGAGGGGGAGGGAGGGAAGTACTCGGGCCAGCCCTAGGGCCGCGAGTTTTGCTGCAAGGATGGTACACTCCCCAGTCACCCCTGGTTCCATCCAGGAGACATCCCATACGATGGGGATCTGAGAGCTCAGACCACATCTGCCAGATGTGCCCCCAGGCACTGTGTGGGGATTCATCTCGCTCCCTGTCAAACACCATTGATTAGCCCAAAGCCTCACAGCCTCCACCAGCAGGGAGTTCCACAGGTTAACACAACACACACGCCCTCCCACCCTCCACGGGGCCAGGACACAGACCAGTGGTTACAATACATGGAGGAGGACCCTACTCCAGAGGCAGTCCTGTATGCAAACATACAACACGGGGGGAGGGGGGTAACCGAGTGGGCCCAAGCCACACTACTGTGGTGTCACCTGGGCTCAGGGGTGGAGGGCATGAGGAGTGGGGACAGTGGCCGGGCTGCCTGACTGACCTGTCCTTTCTTCTGTTCCCTGCAGCGGGACCAAGCACAAGCCGGGGACCCTCTAGTCCTGCAGCAGCAGCACCCCCCCCAGCCGCCCAACCACCGAGGCAGCGGCTCCGTCTCCAGGACCAGCTCCTTTGGCACCATGTGCAGGCCATGAAGCATGTCAAGGCAGCCATCACTCGGCGTGTGGAGATGGACCTGCAGTGGCTCCAGGAGGCCTGGGGCACCTTCCAGGCCCAGTGCATCTGCATGGCGGATTCAATCGCCACCCTCACCGCTCACATTGGCCATGCCATCCATTATGGCATGGCCTTGCCCCATGCCCCCGCCATCCCTCCCCTAGCACTGCCCCTGCCCCCCTCCCTGTGCAGCCTGCCCCCCATGTGCAGGTTCGTCCCTGCAGGAGTGGTTGCAGGGGCCACCCCTCCCAGTTCAAGGTCTCCACCCCCTCTTCCCCTTGTAAATAAAAAAATACAAGTTTTTTCTGTTCAAAACAAAACTGTGTTTGGTGTTTATTGGGAGGGGAGAGGGGAGGGGAGGGAGTTGTGAAGGGAGACTGAGGTGACCCTACTATAGGGCCTGCGTGAACATGTCCATCAGGGCCTCCCGGATGCGCACCCCATCCTGGTGCGCCTGGCGGATGGCATCTGTGGGGGGCTGTTCATAGGCCTGGCCCTCGGCTGCCATCCACGTGAGGAGGAAGGCCTCCCCACTCTGCTCCACAAGATTGTGGAGCACGCAGCCACTACCTCCGTGGCATTCTGCTGACCCATCTTAAGACGGGTGAGCAAACACCAGAAGCGGGCTTTCAAGCAGCCAAAGGCGCACTCCATGTGATTATGAGCCCGATTGAGGCGGTCGTTGAACCGGGCCTGGTTCTGGTCCGGCTGCCCTGTGTAGGGCCGCATTAGCCAGGGCAGCAGAGGGAAAGCCGTGTCCCCGACGACGTATATGGGCATAGGCACATCCCTGACAGAAAACTCCCGCCGGGGGAAGTAGGTGTCCGACTCCAGCCTGCGAAACAGGCCGGAGTTGCGTAGCATGAAGAAGTCATGTGCCCTGCCGGACCAGCCCGCATAAACATCTAGGAAGCGGCCACGGTGGTCCACGAGGGCCTGGAGTACGATCGAGAAGTACCCCTTCCTGTTCATAAAATGGGCTGCTCAATGCTCTGGGGCCCGGATGGAGATGTGGGTTGCATCCAGGGCTCCACCACAGTTAGGGAACCCGAGGGCAGCGAAGCTGGCCACGGTAGCATCCACGTTGCGCAGGTGGATGACTCTTGGGAACAGGACATCGTTGATGGCGTGGACAACCTGTAGAAGGGTGCAGAGAAACACAGGGGAACGCATCACAAGGCAGGGTGCGTGTACGCTCCCTTAGGCCCCCCCCGTGATGTCCTCTGTGTTCACACACACACACCCACCCACCCACCCAGGGCCCCCTCGCCCCACGGTCTCCCCCCCCAGCAGGCTTGTGCAAGGGAGGGACAGCCCAAACCCCTGGGTGACCCAGCCTAGAATCTTGGCTGCCCCTGGCCATGGAGTGCAACATCCTCCCCCTACCCTACTCTCCACTCCCCCTGGGACTTACCTCCATCACGACGACACCGATGGCGGATCTGCCCACCCCGAACTGGTGTGCCACCGATCGGTAGCTGTCCGGGGTGGCCAGCTTCCAAAGTGCGATGGTGACCCTCTTGTTGACGGGGATGGGTGCCCACAGCTGGGTGGTGGCTCTCTGGAGCGCAGGGGTGAGCCAGGCACACAGCTCCAGGAATGTCCGCTTTCACATGCGGAAGTTCCGGAACCATTGCTGGTCGTCCCATTGCCCCAGGACCAGCCAGCCCCACCAGACCGTACTGGTGTCCAGTCTCCTCAGTGGCCTCTCCACGCTAGGGTGGGGATGCCATGGCCTCCCTGGTGAGGGAGTCCAAAGTGATCTGTGCCTCCAGGTCCTGGAACAGGAGGGCAGCAGCCTGGACCACCTGCTGCAGGTACTCCAAAATGGCCGGCAGGGGCCAGAGCAGGTACATGGCCACCCCTGGCTCCATGGCAGAAAAAACAAGGAAGAGGAGAGGAAAAAAAAAAAAAACAAGCAAAAGCACTAAGTGACAAAAGGCAGTGGTGACCAAAAAGGCAGAGGGCACCCACCAAAACTGCTACGGCTGACAGTCCCTGCAAGAGGTCCTGTAGCACGCAGCAGGGGAGGAACGGGTGTCCAGGGAGATCCCTTTAACCACGTGTCTCAAAGGAGCTCCAGCTCCTGGAAAGGGCTAGTGCCCTTTTGCCCTCTTCAAAATGGTTCTGGGCTTCTGCTTTTGTGCAAAAGCATCCCGCCAATGTAGACGCGCTTTTGCGCAAAAGTGCATCATTATAATGATAACTCCAGGACCAATCTAGATGCGCTTTTGCAGAAATACTTTTAACGGAAAAACTTTTTTGTTAAAAGTATTTCCGCAAAATCATGCCAGTCTAGACGTAGCCCACCTGAGGTATATGTGTTAGACTTTATAGACTTTAAGGTCAGAAGGGACCATTATGATCATCTAGTCTGACCCCCTGCACAGTGCAGGCCACAGATTCTCACCCACTCACTGCTAGAATAATCCTCTCACCTATATCTCAGATATTGAAGCCTTCAAATACTTTGAAGACCCCAAGATGCAGAAAATCCTCCAGCTGTGATCTGTACCCCATGCTACATATGAAAGCAAAAAACCTCCAGGGCCTCTGCCAATCTACCCTGGAGGAAAATTCCTTCCCGACCCCAAATATGGCCATCAGCTAAACCCTGAGCATGTGGGCAAGACTCACCAGCCAGACACCCAGAAAATTCTCTATAGTAACTCCTATCATCCCTCCATTGACCTGTTTACCACTGATAATGAATGGTCAATCAGTTACCAAGATCATGTTATCTCATCAAACCATCCCCATCATAAACCCATCTAGTTTAATCTTGAAGCCAGATAGGTCTTTTGCCCCCACTACTTCCCTTGGAAGGCCGTTCCAGAACCTCACTCCTCTAATGGTTAGAAACCTTTGTCTAATCTCAAGTCTAAACTTCCTACTAGCCAGCTTATATCCATTTATTCTTGTGTCCACATTGGTATTAAGCTTAAATAATTCCTCTCCCTCCCTGGTATTTATCCCTCTAATATATTTAAAGAGAACAATCATGTCCCCCCTCAGCCTTCTTTTGGTCAAGGTAAACAAGCCAAGCTCCTTGAGTCTCCTTTCATAAGACAGGTTTTCCATTCCTCGGATCATCCTAGTGGCCCTTCTTTGTACCTGTTCCAGTTTGAATTCATTCTTCTTAAACATGGGAGACCAGAACTGCACACAGTATTCCAAATGAGTTCTCCCCAATGCCTTGTATAACGGCACTACCACCTCCTTATCCCTACTGGAAATACCTCGCTTAATACATCCCAAGACCGTATTAGCCTTTTTCATGGCCATGTCACAATGGTGGCTCATAGTCATCCTCTAATCAATCAGGACTCCGAGGTCCTTCTCCTCCTCCATTACTTCCAACTAATGCGTCCCCAGATTATAACTAAAATTCTTGTTATTAATCCCTAAATGCATAACCTTACACTTCTCACTATTAAATTTCATCCTATTGCTATCACTCCAATTTACAAAGTCATCCAGATCTTTCTGTATGCTATCCCGATCCTTTTCTGAATTGGCAATACCTCCCAACTTTGTGTCATCCACAAATTTTATCAGGACACTTCCACTTTTGGTGCCAAGGTCAGCGATAAAAAGATTAAATAAAATTGGCCCCAAAACTGATTCCTGAGGAACTCCGCTAGTAACCTTCCTCCAACCTGACAGTTCACCTTTCAATATTACCCACTTTAGTCTCCCCTTTAACCAGTTACTTATCCACCTCTCAACTTTCGTATTAATCTCTATCTTTTCCAATTTAACCAATAATTCCCCATGTGGTACTGTATCCAATGCCTTACTAAAGTCGAGGTAGAATAGATCCACTGCATTTCCTTTATCTAAAAAATCTGTTACTTTCTCAAAAAAGGAGGTCAGGTTGGTTTGGCACGATCTACCTTTTATAAAACCATGTTGTAATTTGTCCCAATTGCCATTAGCCTCAATGTCTCTAACTGCTTTCTCCTTCAAAATTTTTTCCAAGATCTTGCATACTACAGATGTCAAACTAACAGGCCAGGCCTATAGTTACCCGGGTTGCTTTTTTTCCCTTTCTTAAAAATAGGAACTATATTAGCAATTCTCCAATCAAATGGTACAACCCCAGAGTTTAGAGATCATTAGCAAAATTTTTTAATTAGACTTGCAATTTCATGTGCCAGTTCCTTTAATATTCTTGGATGAAGATTATCTGGGCCCCCCAATTTACTCCCATTAAGCTGTTCAAGTTTGGCTTTTACCTCGGATATGGTAATATCTACCTCCATATCCTTATTCCCATTTTTTAATATTACCATTATCCCTAAGCTCTTCATTAGCCTCATTAAAGACTGAAAAAGTATTTGTTTAGATATTGGGCCATTCCTAGATTATCCTTAACCTCCACTCCATCCTTAGTAATTAGTAGTCCTACTTTTTTTTTTTTTTCCTATTTATATGGCTATAAAACCTTTTACTATTGGTTTTAATTCTCTTTGCAAGGTCCAACTCTACCTGACTTTTAGCCTGTCTCACTTTGTCCCTACATGCTCTAACCTCAATAAGGTAGCTTTCTTATTGTTGACCAACTAAGTTCATTAGCTGCTTAGCTGTGTACATAAAGTTGGTAGAATCTGTGAACCTCAAAAAAGGCGGGTTTTTCTTTTTAAGGTGAGGCATTGGCTGCCTCTCCAAAATTACCTTAAATGTGGATCACTAAGTCGTCAAGCATTGCCAGGAGGTATACCAGGTTTCAAGGCAATCTTTATTCATCATAACCAATAAGAGACAAAACCTAGCTTTATAATTCAAGAATTAATATTATAACTCTGATGTAATCATCCGTGTAGAAAAGATACATTACAGAACTGTTTCAGTCATAAGTTTGTGATGGATGCATTTGATTAAGTTCTAAGAAAGATCCTGAGCCAGCTTCCTCCAGTTTCTCTCATACACTTGTTAAAAAAAGTCTCCCAATTAGTCTGCTCCCGCTTTTTTCTCCTTCCCATTTTAACTTTTAAAAATATCAGTGGCTGGAGGACAATTAAAACAGATGGGAATCCCTGGGCATAAAGAGCATTTCACCTGCTTCTGAGTACAGCAGCAAGGGATTATGCATGCATTGATCCGAGGAACACAGAGCAGCAGCAGATGCTTAAAAACTTTTCATAGCTCTTGATAACCAGACAAAAACTAGCTATTTTCTCTAATGGTACAATGATTGCAAAGCATAAGGCCAGCATGTACATCCCAAGAAGCATTCAGGAATCTAGGATCCTAGTCTTTAAAGCAAATGCAGCACTGAGCTTCTGCATGACATCTGCATGGCTCAGACCACAATGTTCTTTTTTAGTAGTCCCATAGTTTTCTTTCACATATTTTGCAAATGGTGTTAGCAGTGCTCTAGCAGGAGTACCATCCTTCCGTGTTGGTTGGCACAGGACCAAAGGTCCCTTACAGTATGCACAAACAAAGCGTTCTGTGTCCAGTGACTTGGAATGGCGCCCAATCCTAAAACAAAAAGTCAATTTAATGCCTGAGCCTGGAGATACCTTGGAATAATCACTTAAAGGTGCAAATTGTTCACTTTCAGACTAAGTGTACTTAACAGTACAGCGTTATTTCAAAATACCTGATTTCAAAATAGTTAATTTGAAATAAGATATTTTTAAATAACGCGCACACAAAATCCATTTCAAAATAGCATTTTGCTATTTCGAAATAGCGCGTCCACACTGAGTGGCCTCTGAATTGCATTTAAGGCTGGCTGGAACCAGTTCCGGCAGGGCACCAGGTCAGGACTTACTGTGAGGAGCTGCTACCTGAGGCTATCTGAGGCCTGTGCTTAAAGGGACTCTCCCCCCCCCACCAGCCAGTTCTCAGGTTTCCCTGCTTTCTTGTCTTCCTCAATGAGGAACAGCAAAGCATTTGTCTCTGTGTGCTCTGGTTGCCCTCACTCCGGACACCACAGCACTCTGCAATATGGAGCCAGAGCTGCTCCTGGGCACTCTGGTGCTTCTACTGGATGCGTTGCTGCAAGCCTGGCTGCACTTTCTGCAGGCTGCCATCCGGGATGTTGATCGGGGAGCTGTCAGTATCCAGGAGGCCCTGTGGGAGAGCTTCCATCCTGAGGAGCACTAAAAGACTCCCTAGTCTGCCCCACTGGGGGCTTGTGCCTCATTCCTCCCTCACGTCCTTCCACTTACCCCTCCCTAACCCCCCTTCCTGATGTCAAATAAAATACATGTATTTTCAGAGTGGTAGAAATGTAGCCGTGTTAGTCTGGTGTAGCTGAAACAAAATACAGGTCTATGTAGCACTTTAAAGACTAACAAGATGGTTTATTAGATGATGAGCTTTCGTGGGCCAGACCCACTTCCTCAGATCAAATAATGGAAGAAAATAGTCACAACCATATATACCAAAGGATACAATTTAAAAAAAATGAACACACATGAAAAGAACAAATCACATTACAGAACAGAAGGGGGATGTGGGGGGGGGGGGGGAGGGGAGAAGGAGGTGAATGCCAGTGAGTTAATGATATTAGAGGTGGGGAAGGGGAGATGTCTGTGAGTTAATAGAATTAGAGGTGATAATGGGGGAAGCTATCTTTGTAATGGGTAAGATAGCTGGGGTCTTTGTTAAGTCCCGTGCGGAGAGTGTCGAATTTTAGCATGAATGTCAGTTCAGAGGATTCCCTTTCAAGTGCAGATTTGAATGTCTTCTGAAGTAGGATGCAGGTTAGCAGGTCATTCAGACAGTGTCCTTTCTGGTTGAAATGACAAGCAACTGTTTTTTCTTTGTGATCCTGTCTAATGTCTGTTTTGTGGGCACTGATTCTTTGGCGAAGTGTCTGAGACGTTTGTCCAATGTACATAGCAGACGGACACTTTCGGCATATGATAGCATAGATTATATTTCTGGAGGCGCAGGAATATGTATTCTTGATCTTATAACTCACTCTTATTCCTCAACTCCCGTCCCCTTTTACCCCTTCTCTACTTACTCTACATCGATGACATCTTTATGATCTGGATGCATGGCCAAGAAACACTGGAGACATTCCACAGAGATTTCAACAACCTACACCCCACCATTAACCTCAGCCTGGACCATTCCACACGAGAGATCCATTTCCTGGACACCACAGTACAAATCAACAATGGAAAATTAGACACCACCCTCTACAGAAAACCCACTGACTCATACAGTTACCTACATGCTTCCAGCTCCCATCCAGAACACACCATACGATCCATCATCTATAGCCAAGCCCTTTGATACAACCGCATCTGCTCTAATCCCACAGAGACCAGAAACTTCAGGATCTCTACCAAGCATTTATAAACCTCAACTACCCACCCGAAGAAATAAAAAAGCAAATTGAAAGAGCCAAACGAATACCTAGAAACCATCTACTACAAGACAGACCCAAGAAAACCAACAATAGAACACCACTTGTCATCACCTACAGCTCCCAACTTAAACCTGTCCAACACATTATCAATAGATTACAGCCTATACTGGAACAGGACACTAAACTCCAAGAAGTTCTGGAAGACAGACCCATAGTCTCCTATAAACAACCACCTAACCTCAAGATGATTCTTACCAACAACCACAGGACATACCACACTAATACCAACCCTGGTACTTTCCCTTGCAACAAACCCCGCTGCCAGCTTTGCCCACATATTCACTCTGCTGACACCATTACTGGGCCTAACCAAGTGAGTTATAAGATCAAGAATACATATTCCTGCGCCTCCAGAAATATAATCTATGCTATCATGTGTCGAAAGTGTCCGTCTGCTATGTACATTGGACAAACGTCTCAGACACTTCGCCAAAGAATCAATGCCCACAAAACAGACATTAGACAGGATCACAAAGAAAAAACAGTTGCTTGTCATTTCAACCAGAAAGGACACTGTCTGAATGACCTGCTAACCTGCATCCTACTTCAGAAGACATTCAAATCTGCACTTGAAAGGGAATCCTCTGAACTGGCATTCATGCTAAAATTCGACACTCTCCACACGGGACTTAACAAAGACCCCAGCTATCTTACCCATTACAAAGATAGCTTCCCCCATTATCACCTCTAATTCTATTAACTCACAGACATCTCCCCTTCCCCACCTCTAATATCATTAACTCACTGGCATTCACCTCCTTCCCCCCCCCCCCCCACATCCCCCTTCTGTTCTGTAATGTGATTTGTCCTTTTCATGTGTGTTCATTTTTTTTAAATTGTATCCTTTGGTATATATGGTTGTGACTATTTTCTTCCATTATTTGATCTGAGGAAGTGGGTTTGGCCCACGAAAGCTCATCATCTAATAAACCATCTTGTTAGTCTTTAAAGTGCTACATAGACCTGTATTTTGTTTCATGTATTTTCATGAACACAAACTCTCTTTATTTAACAAAACTGGGGAGGACGGGGATGAAACTCTGGTGAGACTGGGGAAAGGAGAAGAGAGGGTGGGAGAGGGGAGGGGGAAACCTGGGAGGAGGGAGCTAGAAGGGGGAAGCAAGGGGAAGAAAGGAGAGAGGAAGCTCAGGGTTGGGGCTCTCGCCAGACCAACTTGATTTTCGTGTGAACCTGCTCTTGAGTTCGCATGTGGCCTTTGGTGGCCAGGCTGGCAGCTATCCTGCAATAGATGGCCGTGGTCCTCCATCTAGTGTGGAGATCATGGACTTTGGGGGCATCCCCCCAAACCTGAATAAGGTCCATGATCTCCACCCTGGACCAGGAAGGCGCCTGCCTTCTCTGGGCCCTGGCAGGCTCCTGGGAGCTGGCAGACTACTCCTGGGGAGCAGTGGAGGGCTGGCTGCCAGTGGTTTGCTGGCTCATGTTTTGGGGCCACTGGATCAGGGCAGTGACTGCTGGCTCTGGGCTGGCAGGCTTGGAGCTGGCACAGGCACTGTGGCCAAAGTCTACCCCTTTAAGGGCTCCAGGGAGTGGGGGAGGGAAAGGAGAGTTCTTGGTTGAGGCCAGAGTGGCCACCCTGGGAAGGTGGGAGGCCCCCTATTTCGAAATAAGTGTCTACACAGCACTTATTTCAAAATAGCTATTTCGAATTTGGCATTATTCCTTGTAGAATGAGGTTTACCAAATTCGAAATAAGCACTCCGCTATATCGAATTAATTTTGAAATAGTGGTTTGGCTGTATAGACGCTAGGAAAGGTATTTTGAAATAAGGGCTATTATTTCAAAATAACTTTTCTGTGTAGACATATCCTTATTGATTTATACCCATGATGTAGTCTCTGTTCAGTGCTCATATTTTCCTGGATGCCAAAAAACCTAGATATCCCTTATCCAGATGCCAAGAAGGAGCCTTCAGTTTCTTCCTGATAACTTCTACAGTGTTATATGACGGTAATACAAAGTTTAACAGCACATTACAATATATGGAAGCGGAAAAGTTCAGTTGAATACCAAAAAACCAAGGTTACTTACCTGTAACTGTTGTTCTTTGAGATGTGTTGCTCATGTCCATTCAACTGAGGTGCGCCCGCGCAGTGTGCAGAGTTTCCAGAGCAGTTTTTCCCCTAGTGGTACCCGTTGGGCCGGCAGGTCACCCCCCTGGAGTGGCGCTGTTATAGCGGAGCATAAGTACCCCTGCCGGCCCTCCCCCCCCCTCAGTTCCTTCTTGCCAGAGACTCAGAAGTAGGGGAGGCGGGGGGGGGGGGGGGAGGGAATCGAATGGATACAAGCAATACATCTTGAAGAACAACAGTTACAGGTAAAATAGTGATAGAGATGCAGCCGTGTTAGTCTGGTCTAGCTGAAACAAAAGACAGGACTATGCAGCACTTTAAAGACTAACAAGATGGTTTATTAGGTGATGAGCGTTCGTGGGCCAGACCCACTTCCTCAACACCTAATAAAGCATCTTGTTAGTCTTTAAAGTGCTCCATAGTCCTGTCTTTTGTTTCAAAAGTTATAGGTAAGTAACCTTGTTTTTTAGTTTGAGTGGTTGTTCATGTCCATTCGAATGAGGTGACGTCCAAGCTATACCACTGGAGGCGGGGTCGGAGCCACCTCTTAGCGAAAACAGAGCACGGACATGGGTACGTAACCAAGAACCAAAACTTTAATTGAGAACGCAACCAGCAGAACATAGTACAGGAACTCAGGAGAGGTATGTACAGCGGATAAATAATACAGCAATCTGCCTCCTTTTTTTTTTTTTTTTTTTAAACAGAATGGAACCTAACACAGTGGAACCCAACGTGGCATCCTCCCTCGCCTGTTGGGTGAGCATGTAATGCTCTCTGAACGTATGAATGGAGGACGATGTGGCCGCTCTACAGATCTCAAGTATCGGGACTTAGGCCCCAAAGGCCACGGATGAAGCATGTGCCCTAGTGGAATGTGCTGACACTTGGGGCGGCTCCCTGTGCACCAAAGCATAGCATTCCCGAATACAAGAGGAGATCCATACCAACAATCTTTGGGCCAACACTGGCAGCCCTTTCACTCGTTCAGCATAGGCAATAAACAATTGTGATGACCTACAAAAGGGTTTTGTTCTATCTATATAAAACGCCAAGGTCCTCTTTGCATCCAGGGAATGCAACGCCTGCTCCTTAGGGGAGCAGTGTGGTTTGGGAAAGAAAACCAGGAAGTATGTGTCCTGGGACATGTGTAAGGCCAACACCACCTTCCGGAGACATGCTGTGTGGGGGCGCAGCCTCACCTTATCTGGTGAAAAAACCAAGTATGGTGGCTCCACTGTCAGGGCACGCAGCCCCAGTAGGGTGCCGGGGCTGGTGCCTGGAGTGGCGGCACCTGGGCCGGAAGCAGCATCGTTGGAGGCTGGAGCAGTGCCGGTGCGGTGCCACCGGTGGTCATGGGGCAGATGTCGGCGCTCCCCGCGCCAACCCGGACTGGCTTCGCACGCCTGGTGCCAGCAGCAACAGTTGGTCTCTCGACTCTACCGGTGCTGGCCACATGCCTGGAAGCAGGGACTTCTTTGGTGACCCTGAATCCTCCGTTGCCGAAGTCAAGGACCTCTCAGAGGAAATGGTAGACGGAGGTGAAGCTGTCAGCTCGATCAACTCTTGAGCAGCCTCAAAGGTCTCTGGTGTGGAAGGGCGATGGGTCGGGACCGACACCGGGCTTCTAGCCCTATGTGAGGCCGTCTCCCTATGCCGGTTCCTATCACCATGCATTTTCTGGCCAGGCGACCTCCCTCTGGAGACTAGATTTCTTTGGTGCTGGGGACTGGGAATGGTGCCACAGTGCCGACCTCCTCAGTGCCGCGGTATGGGGCAGGGTGGAATGGGTGTCCCGAACTGATGCCGGTGTGCTACACACCAAAGCTTCCCCTGAAGGCACGGGTTGAAGCGCCGATTCCATCAGGAGCCCCTTTAAGTGGGAATCATGCTCCCTCTTGGTGTGAGGCTTAAACCCCCTGCAGATTTTACAGGAATCAGTGAGATGAGACTCCCCCAGGCACTTGAGGAATTCGTGGTGGGGGTTTCCTTCCAGCATAGGCTTAGCACAAGATTTGAAGCCCTACGGGCCTGGCATCCCCGCCCCCGAGGGGGTGGGGAAAGTGAAAAGTCTTATCAACTAAGCTCTTAACAACTACTTAAAACACTACTAACAATAAGAACTGCCAACGGGCAAGAGAGAATAGCTGGGATCTGCACAAGGCAGCAAGCTCCAACGGTCACGGGCAGTAAGGAGGAACTGAGGAGGGGGAGGGCCGGCAGGGGTACTTATGCTCTGCTATAGCGGCACCACTCCAGGGGGCAACCTGCTGGCCCGAAGGGTACTGCTGGGGAAAAAATGCTCCGGGAACTGTGCACATGGTGCACGCACGCCTCATTCGAATGGACATGAGCAACCACTTGAAGAAGAACTCATACTTCAGTGATATTCATTTTAATTTTTAGTTCAATAAAACCACCTATTTTTTTAAGATTACATGAAGCTGTGCAGAACTTCAATCAACCACACTGAAGTGATGCAGAAGCTGGGGGGCCTGCCATAGAATTTAATTTGCTGTGGAGTCAAGAGAATTTTGACTGGGCAAAAAGCGGGTATGGAAGAAAATCGAGTCATCCAGTACTATTTCTTCACAAGCACAGCACTGTTCCCCACAATACTTTTTCTAGATCTCTGCTCAATTTTCAAACATCCAAGTAGTCCCACCAGCTCTGTACCACTTACAATGGGATAAGCAAAGGTTTAGACAATCTCAATGAGCAGCTTAGTTTTTCTATTTGTGTTTCAAATAAGTTTCTTGGTAAAAGGTGAGCTCAGAGTACCACAGCTCCTGCATTACACTCCCAATAGCAAAGTAGGGAGAGATCCAAATAGTCTCATAATATGAACATTGAGTTTAATGTTTATCTTGTTTCCTTAATATTGTTCCACTATTACTTTCTCTATGTAAAAAGCATTATAAGCCTGGTCTACACTTCCATGGACCATCAATGTAAGTTACACAACTTCAGTTATGTTAATAATTTAGCTGAAGTTGATGTACTTAAGATCCACTTACCACAGTGTGGCAGACACTTTCCCATTGACTCTGCTTATACTTCTCGCTCTTGCTAAGCACTGGAGTTGACAGGAGAGTGCTCAGTAGTCTATTTATTTTTTATATATTATATACAATAAATCAACCTGTCGATCTGGTGGGTAAACATGCCCCTAGTTACTGAAGAGAAAATAAGGAATCAAGATTGGAAAGGTAGGTGTGTCCCTCAGAAGATCAAAGGGGTCAGAAATATTGAAAACTCTGAGTATCCCAGAAGAAAACCTTTTGTTCCATGTGGAACACCAGCTATTAAGGGTTGGGGCTATCAGGGACTCAGTGTGCTTACAGGATGGAGACTGAGCAAGCAGTTTAATTATTATAAAATAGATTGAGGGTTTTAAGGGACAGCTGCAGTGTGTTGTGCATGAGTCTCCGACATCAAAAGGGCTGGGCTGGGGTGGGGATCCTTGCCTAGAGCAAGTCATGTCATTTGCTCACTCTGTTCTGGGCTTTATGCAGAAATCAAGGTGACATTATCTGTCTTGTGTTTTGCAGAAGGTATGACTAGATTATCAGTGAAACACTTGAAGAGGAGGAAGGTGATCAGGAACAGTCAACATGGATTCACCAAGGGTAAGTCATGCCTGACTAACCTAATTACCTTCTATGATGAGATAATAGGCTCTGTGGATAAGGGGAAAGCAAAGGATGTGATATCAAAAGTTTTGCTAAAGTCAAGATATATGATCTCCCATAGTATTCTTGCCAACAAGTTAAAGTATGGATTGGATGAATGGACTATACAGAGAATAGAAAGCTGGCTAGATCATCAGGCTCAACACAATGTGATCCATGATGCATGTCCAGCTGGCAGCTAATATACAGTGAAGTGTCGCAGGAATTGATTCTGGGGCGTTTTGTTCAACTTAGATTTTCAGAAAGTTTTTGAAAAAGCGGCTCACCAAAAGTCTCTGGAGAAAGGGGTAAATGGTGTCAAAATTTGCAGATGATACTAAACTGCTCAAGATGGCAAAATCCAAAGCAGACTCTGAAGAGCTTCAAAAGGATCTCAAAAAGTAGGTGAAAGGAAAACAAAATGACAAATGAATTTTACAATGCAAAGTAATACACATTGGAAAACATAATCCCAATTGTAAATACAAGATGATGGGGACTAAATTAGCTATTACCATTCAAGAGAAAGATCTTGAAGTCACTGTGAAGAGTTCTCTGAAAACATCCACGCAATGTGCAGCAGCAGTCAGAAAAAGCAAACAATGTTTGAAATAATTAAAAAAAGGGTTAGATAATAAAACAGAGATATCTTGATGCCTCTATAAATTCATGCTATGCTCACATCATGAATACTGAATGCAGATGTGGTTGTCTCATCTCAAAAAAGATATCTTGGTACTGGAAAGATATCGTGTCAACCTGCAGTCTGAGCCGGCCCCGAACTGTGTGGCCGAGGCACTGCTGAGAAGCCTCAACCCCAGTGCTGCCTCCTCCCACTGCAGCCTAACCTGCTGCAGGAAGGAGGGAGCGCTCTCCAGCGGCTACAGGGGGTGGGAGTAGGGGCAAGGCTGAGCTCCATCCCCTGTGCTGCTGCAGCACATGTGCCACAGCTTGCCGACCCTGAATTAGGGAGTGGGGCTTGGAACTGCCTCACGGGCTGGATTAGAGTCCTAGGGGGCCGGATCCGGCCCACTGAGCAGCTTTTTCCCCACCCCTGCATTAACAGGAGTTTTGTGAGCAAGACATGAGAAGTCATTGTTCCACTCTAGTCTGCACTGATCAGGCCTCAACTGGAGTATTGTATCCAGTTCTGGGCACCACATTTCAGGAAAGACGTGGAGAAATTGGAGAACATCTAGAAAAGAGCAACAAAAATGATGAAATATATAGAAAACATAAACCATGAGAGAAGATTCA
The DNA here is from genome assembly GCF_049634645.1 of Pelodiscus sinensis. Lineage (NCBI taxonomy): Eukaryota > Metazoa > Chordata > Testudines > Trionychidae > Pelodiscus > Pelodiscus sinensis. Next base: position 192,425 of record NW_027466001.1, read on the forward strand.
AAGAATTGGATTCGTTTAGTTTGGAAAAGACTAAAAGAGGAAACATGGTAACTGCTTTCAAGTACTTACATGTTGCTACAAGGACGAGGTAGAAATTTTTTTCTCCTTAATCTCTCATGATAGAGCAAGAAGCAATGGGCTTAAATTGCAGCAAGAGAGGTTTAGGTTGGAGATTAGGAAAAACTTCCTGTCATGGTGGTTAAGTCCTCGAATAAATTGCCTAGGGAGGTTGTGGAACCTCCATCATTGGAGACATTTAAGAACAAATTAGACTGATGGTGGTCAGGAATGGTCTAGATGGTGCTTTGTACAGCTGTGAAAGCAGGGGACTGATTTGATGTCTTGAGGTCTGTGACGGGGTGGGGCCCGCCTACCCCCCCGAAACGGGCCCACCCCGCACTGATCCGGCGGTTGCCCTCTCGCTGCTGGGGGCCGCCCGACGCGAACTACGCGCGTGCCGGCTGTGTAGCGCGGCCGCGCGTCTGGTGAGCGGCAGGGCAGGAGACGTTGCTAGGCAACGTCAGACGCAGTGCGTCAGGAAAATGGTGGCCGGCAATGACGTCAGGGGAGGAGGAGGAGCTGGACGAGGTGGGGAGGATACAAGAGGGGAGAAGCAGGGCAAACAGGGAGGAGGGGAGAGGGAGTAGGCAAAAAAGCACGGGAAGCATAGGGAGACGTAGGTGGGGTGGAAGTAGCCCAGGGCAGGGCGAGGAGCCGGCGCACTGGCGGGTTTCGGGGGCGGACCCCCCCTGGTGGGACAGATCCCCAGTGATACTGTCCTTAGGGCCCTGGGCTGGGGTCTGGGAGCGAGGGTGGGCCCAGACCCCCCACCCCACATATCCCGGCGGAATAGACGTGTGGACTGTGGACAATTAAGCACTCGGGAACGGGGCAAGGTAGCACAAGGAAGAGGGGGTGGGACTTGAACCCCCACAAGGTCCCTTCCAGTTGTAAGATGGAAGAACTCCATTCAGTGATACAGGCTGGGCACCAACTGTCTAAATCAGCAGGAGGAGGACCACCTGGGGATTACTGTGGATGAGAAGCCTGATATGAGTTAACAGTGTGCCCTTATTGCCCTGAAGGCTAATGGCAAACTGGGCTTCATTAATAGGAGCATTGCCAGCAGATTTAGAGAAGTGATTATTCCCCTTTATTTGGCACTGGTGAGGCCACATCTCGAGTACTGTGTCGTTTTGGGCCCCCCACCACAGAAAAGATGTGGACACATTGGAGAAAGTCCAACAGAGGGCAACAAAAATGATTAGGGAGCTTGATCACATGACTTATAAGCAGAGGCTGAGGGAACTGCTCTTCCTTAGTTTTGCAGAAGAGAAGAGTGAGGGGGGATTTTATAGCAGCCTTCAATTACCTGACAGGGGGAGGCTGTTCTCAGTGGTGACAGATAACAGAAAAAGGAGCAATGGTGTCCTCTAGGTTGGATATTAGGGAAAAACTATTTCACTAGCAGGATGGTGAAGCACCGGAATGGATTACCTAGAGAGGTGATGGAATCTCCAGGTTTTTAAGGCCTGGCTTGAAAAAGCCCTGACTTGGATGATTTAGTTGGGGTTGGTCCTGCTTTGAGCAAGAGGTTGGACTTGATGACCTCCTGAGGTCTCTTCCAACTCTAATTTTCTATGATTACATGTCTTTTTCTGGCCTTGAAAGTTATGAATTTTTCAAATCCTCACTGATTTCCAGACTGCTCACCAAAAAGAACTTGCCTCTTAACTATCTTTTCTCAACTAAGCCATTAAAAAGAGAACAAGCAGGGGGGAGGCAGGTTTGTCATAAGTATAATTGCATATGGGTGCAGGAGGGAAATGCTGCCTGGAAGCCAGTATCAAGAGGATCAGTCTGGGATTCTTTATGGGATTAGAAAAGGGAAGATAAAGCAATAAAAAGAATGCTCAGTTCATGGAGGTGAGACCTTTAATTCTCAAAGTGCTTTAAGAATTAAAAGGTCTAATTTTAATTTAAAGTTAAAGTTAACATTTGAGCAAAGGCAAGTAAATAGTACTCACGTGGTTTTGCACAGAGAACACTGATAAGTGAACTTGTATTTAATCTCATAGTTGTGGCACTGTGTCACCACTGGCAACTCTGGATGAACCACAGTTGATTTCTTAGCATAGAATCTCCAAAACTGTCCATGGCCATCTCGAATTCCATTGATTACCCACGTGGCTGCATGGCAAATCTCATGGATCAATGTGTCTCGAAGCCGGTCTTGGAGGAAGGCAAGAGAGAAGATAAATTAAGTACATTGCCATTAAAAAGTCAGGTTTCCCATCCTTCATTGGCAGGGCCCTACCAAATTCATGGTTCACTTAGGTGAATTTTACAGTCATGGGTCTTCAGTTGGTGGAGGCTCCCAGAAGTGGAGTAGTTGCAATCTCCCCTGTGCTACTGTGAAGGACCCAAACAGGGGCTCCTAACTGCTAGTTAATGTCAGGGTGAGTGATGGATTAATGCATGGGTCCAGACAACTTAAAAAAGGGTGTCTCAGCTTCAGCAGGAGCCATGAGGTGGAAGCTCAGAGCCCTAGCAGGCACTGTGTGGGCTAAAGCCCTGAGATCAGGTGCTCTGAGTCCCAGCAGAAGCCACGGACGCTGAAGCCTCAAGCCTGGGTACCCCACATCCCAACTGGAGTTACAGAGAGGAAGAGGCTGGAAGCATGGAGCTCAGTCAGGAGCTGGGGTGGGGGGAGCAAAAGCCCCAAGGGCAAGCATCTCCTCTGAATCCAGGAATGAGCTGAGTGAGGTGTAATCCCTGAGTTCCAGCTAGAGACCAGGCATCCTCCAGCCCCGGCAGGAGGTGCTAGGCGGGAACAGCATCAAGGGGGAAGAAGAGAGAAGGGTGAAGAGCCCAGGCTTTGAGTCTGAGCAAAGCCCATGAGCCCTGAGCTCTGGCAGGAACTGCAAGGGATGGAGGGGCCAGCAGCAGCAATCCTAGAATTCAGGTTTCCTGAATTCAAGCAGGAGCCACTGGGAGCAGGGGACAGACAAAAACCCCAGAGCTTGAGTGCCCAAAGCTCTGGCAGGAACCAGAGAGAAAGTGTGTGGAGGGGAAGCAAATCAGAGCTCAGGCTTCCTGAGTTACAGTGGAGGGAGGGAACAGGAGCCCTAAGTGCCCAGAGCCCCAGCAGGAACTGTAGAGCAAAGGGAAGCAGCGGCAGCAATCCCACCATCTGGAGTCTCAAACCCAGGCAAGCATCACTGGGGGAGTCCCAAGGGTTCCCAGCCCCTGCGGGGGAGGAGGTGGGTGGGCAGAGAGGAGCAGCAGCCTGGAGTCACAGCAGAAGCTGTGGAAGGCAGCAGCCCACAGTCTAGGGTCCCTGAGCCAGTTCAGGAGCCTGAAGCCCAGCTCTGAGGCTGCTGTGGGTTTGATCTCCCTCCAATAACAGATGAGCAGGGGAAGGATAAGTCCTGTCTCTCTCCAGACTGACTGATTCCTGGGAGATCATATTTCAAGGGGCAAGATTAATGTCACAGTGTGACATTTTATACAGCCATGAAATTGGTAAGGCCCTATTCCTTGGCTTTATTATTGTAAAAGCTACCACCTGGACAGTACAAGTGCAAGCTTCCCCATACAATGCCACTCTTCTGGCCCAAGTGTGATAAGGTAATTTCATTTCCATATATTCAGGGTGTCTAAGGAGACTAACTGTAATGAGAATCACTTGTGTTGTAATCTCCCTGTTTTTAAAAACACATTAAATACAGGAGCCAACAAATATCTGTCAGATGACAAATTTTGGTTGCTACTGATTCTAACATAGCAGCCTATTGGTATTTCACTTTTCTATCAGCAATTCTGATCAGGCTTGTCATCCTTACAACATCTGACCCACTGTTGTCATGATATATTCCTAGAAGGTGGCATAGAATATATTACTGGAAAACTAATAGCTCACTGATCATTATTTTTTGTACGCAATATATTATGCATGGGGGATTCTGTGCCACTGCACAATGCAGTGTTTTGCAGAAAGAACGGTTACTTACCTCGCAACTGTTGTTCTTCAAGATGTGTTGCTCATGTCCATTCCATGTGAGTGTGCATGCGCAGCGTGCACGTGTCGTCGGAAATTTTTCCCTTAGCAGTACCTGTTGGGCCAGCAGGGGAGCCCCCTACAGTGGCACCACTATACCAGCCAATATATACCCTTGCTGGCCCTCCACCCCTCGGTTCCTTCTTATTGGACCACTAGGAAGAAGGGGAGGCAGGCGGGATTTGGAATGGACACGAGCAACACATCTCGAAGAACAGCAGCTATGAGGTAAACATCCGTTCTTTCTTCTCTGAGTGATTGCTCGTGTCCACTCCATGTACATGACTCCAAAGGAGAAACCCCAGGAGGTGGTGTCAGAATTTTATCCTTCCACTGATTGGAGGACAGCCCTGCCCAAGGCAGCATTCTCTCTTGCCTGATGTACCAGTGCATAGCAATTGGCAAAGATGTGGACAGAGGACCACATGGTGGCTCTGCAGATGTTCGGGATCGAGACCTGAGCTACAAAGGCTGCAGAGAAGGCTTGAGTTCTGGTAGAGTGGAACCCCGCCCAGCCCGTAGCACTCGCTAATACAAGCCATGATCCAGGAGAAGATCCTTTGCGCAAAAACTGGCTGGCTTTTCGACCGCTCTGCAATGGCAACTAAGACCTGAGGCAACCTACAGACGGGCTTCGTTCTCTCTAAATAAAAGGCATCCTGACATCCCAAGTGTGCAATGCCTGTTCCTTACCCAATGTGCGTGGCTTGGGGTACAAAACTGTCAGGAAAACGTACTCCGACATATGGAAGTTAGACAGCACCTTCGGAAAGAAGGTGGGGTGGGGGTGCAATCTGACATTGTCCTTGAAGAAATCTGTATAAGGAGGGTCCGAGATAAGGGCCCTTAGCTCGGATACACACCTGGCCGACATGATAGCCACCGGAAAGGATACCTTATAGGACAGGTGCAGCAATGAGCACGTTGCCAGGGTACAAAGGGAGGTCCCATATGTTTAGACAGGACCAGGTTGAGGTCCCACTGGGGTACAGGTTGCTGAATGTGCAGGTAAAGCCTGTCCAGGCCCTTCAAAAATCTGTTCACCATTGCGTCTGCAAAGAGGGTCTTACCCCTAGCACTCGCATGGAAAGCGGAGATAGCCACTAGGTGAACCTTATCTGAGAAGGAGGCCACTCCCTGCTGCTTAAGATCCAGAAGGTAGTCCAGGACCAGTGGGACTGGGGCAACCATAGCGATATCACCCTCTGGATAGTTCAGACATAGAAGCGCTTCCACTTGGCCAGGTATGTAGCCCTAGAAGACGGTTTCCTACTCCCCAGCAGTACCTCTTGCGCCCAAGCCAAACACTGAAGCTCCACTGCTGTCAGCCACAGAGCTTCCATGCCATAAGGTGCAGGGACTGCACGTCTGAGTGGCGAAGCCTGCTGAAGTTCTGCGTGATCAGGTCGGAGACCAGCAGGAGAGCGACTGGCCTCTCGCACGACAGGTTCAGGAGGGTCGAGAACCAGTGCTGTCTGGGCCATGCAGACACAATAGCAAGCAGGGAAGCCCTGAATTTCTGCACCCACAGCAACATTTGGTGGACCAGCAGGAATGCATAGAGTAGACCCCCAGGATAGGAGATAAGTAACTCAACTCCCAGAGAGCCCCTCCCCAGCCCCATGAGAGAACAGAACCTTGAGCACTACCTGTTCTGACGGGTAGCGAACATGTCCCGAAGGGGAAACCCCCTCTAAGGGACCACTCATGGCCAGAGAAAGACCTGCTCAGCGAGTCCACCAAAGTGTTCTGGGACCCTGGGAGATAGGAGGCCAACAGGTGAATATCTGCCCAGATACAGAGATCTCACAGGTGAAGGGCCTTCCGACACAGATGAGAGCAGACCCTTGCCATATAATATATGAGACCGCCAACATATTGGTCAGATAGGATGAGAACTGACCTGCCCGAGTGGAGGGAGGAAGACAGCATGGCGAGGCAGACTGCCCGCAGCTCCCTGACATCGATGTGCAGGGAGAGGTAGTCCCGGGACCACATACCTTTTATCTGCATGTCTCCAAGGTGGGCCCCCAAACTGGTGTCTGATGCATCCATCATAAGCCGGAGGGTAAGTAGAGGCCTGGAGGACAGGACTCTAGTGCAGACCTCCTCCTCCCAGATCCACCAGACCAGGGAGCAAGACATTGGAGGGACCTGTCACCACTCTGTCCCATGGGTGAAAGGATGAGTTGTGGGTCCGCACAAGCCACATCTGCAGACGGAGCATGCAGAACCTGGAGTATTGGGTGACGTAGGTGAATGGCCCTGGCTATGGTTATCAGGAATGCCTCCATGTCCCGGATGGCGGACCTGTTTACCAGGAACCGGGACCTGGGGAGGGAAGCCTTGGTTGAGGTGGAGTCCAGATTGGCGCCCACAAACTCTATCACTAGAGTGGGTACCAAGGTTGATTTGGACACATTCAAGAGCAGTCCCAACTCCCAAAAGAGATCTTGAACCAAGGTGATGTGGATCTGCACTTGGTTCGCCGTGCACCCTCATAAAAGCCAGTCGTCCAGGTAGGATGCCTCATTTTCTCAGAGTGGTGGTGAACAGAATAGGAGCCCTTGCCCAAAACCCCAGAGGGAACCGCCTCTGTCCCCCCCAAGGCGAGGAGCTGAAGAACCTCCTCCTGAAAGAGAAACTCATGAGGGGTCCCTGAAGAGGACAGGGGAGGGGGATGGGAGGGAGGGGCAAAATGGAAGGGGATGATGTACCCCTTCCCACTGTTTCTAGGACCCAACAGTCAAAGATAATGGACTCCCAGGCCTGGTGCAAAGGGAATGGGCAGTCCCAGAAAGGGGGGGGGGCATGAGGCTGGTAAGCTGTCCTCGGGCATACCCTCAAAATCCTTGACGGGGCCCCAAGGACTTACTGGGCAGGCCCTGACTTTGGTCATTGGCCGGCTGGGAACAGTGTCTGCCAGACCCAAACCAAATCCGAAGCAAAGGGGAGGAGGAGCACCCATGGGGACAACCATCTCGAAGAACTCCAGTTACTGCAGGGTGAGTAACCTTCCCTTCTTCTTCGAGGACCGTCCCCATGGATGCTCCACTTTTAGGTGACTACAGAGCAGTATCAGTGCTTGGAGATGGGACCTTTGAAAGGCTTGTTTTGGCTACTTAAAGTATTGAGCGGCCAAATCTAGTGTGAGTGTCTGCATACGATTGGATGGCATAGTGCTAAGTGAAAGTGTGAGTGGAAGCCCATTTGGCTACTCCGTGGGGATACCGCGGAGGAAGGCTGCGGAGGCAGCTATTGCCCTTATGGAATGGCCATGGACAGATGAAGGAGACTGTTTGCTGGATAGGGCGTGTGATGCCACGGGCAACATCGCACCCACGCTGGTATCGATTCCCCACCCAATGACTGTCAGACGTCCCTTCAAGTTCCGCAGGAGTCCCCTATTTATTAACAGACTGCTACATACTTCCGGGTCAATACATCTTGCCCTGTAAGATCAGCCCCACAGCACTAGCTGAATCCCTCCTGCTAACACAACACGCAGTAAAGGAAGGGGGACCTGGGCCCACCCTCACTCCAGGTCCCGACCCAGCGCCCTAAAGACAGGGAACTCTTCCCCGGCTTGGTTGGTGGGGTGTTACCCGTAAACGCACCAACCCTCAGGGATCCACTCAGCCCTACCCTGGGTCACTTCCTTCCCCCATGGTCCCTGTGGGTCGCTGTTCACCTATCTGTCCGACAGGTTACCTTTCCTCCCCCCTTCTTCCTCTGCCATTCTCCCTTTTATAGCCCTCTCCCCACACACCTTCCTCCCTGTGCCTGCGTCGGCCCCTCCCCCTGCATCCATCGTGGGGCGCCCTCTGACGTGGGAGCGTTCACACTACCCCGCAAGTGCCACCCACTCCCACGACCGCCGCATCCTGTATGTGCACCTCAGGTGGGGCACTCCCCTGCGGCCCCTCCCTGCTATGCGAGCAGGGGCCGTCCCCCTTCTGGGATGGCGTGGCGCTTGGTGCATGAGCCACAGGAGCAGCGCCACTGCTTCTTTTCTGCTGTGGCCCTTGCTGCGCTATCCCTGCCGTCCCCCTGCCGAGACTCTAGGTGTATCTGCCCCCTCACAGGGTGTAAGCCAGTCTTATACAGTCTGAGATCCACTTGGACAATCTCTGTTTAGAGATTGGTAGTTCCTGAGATCTCTCTGTGGAAGAGACAAACAAGCAAGGAATTTTGTGGAACGAGCATGTTCCTTGCAAATAAAAGGCCATGGCCCTGCATACATTGAGGGTATGAAGAGCCCTTTCTCTGTTGTCACTTTGAGGTCTGGGGAAGACAGGTAAGTAAACTGGTTCATTACAATGGAATGCGGCATGGTTTGGAGGACCATTTGTCCTTGTGGAAACAGCATAGGTCGGGCTGGTCATAAGCATGCCCAACTCTCCAACCCTTTGTGTGGAGGTTATAGCCACAAGGAAAGCCACCTTCATAGATAAGTGGAGAAGGAAGCATGTAGCTAGTGGTTCAAACCGTTTGCCCATTAGCGCCCTTAGTACAAGGTTAAGGTCCCATGCGGGGACTGGTTCTTTAGTTGGTGGAAATGTATTTTGCAGACCTGGTAGAAATCTCTTGCTTGATGGATGTGTGAAAATTGAATGATCCTGTAAGGGCAGGTGGAAGGCAGATATGGCTGCAAGGTAGACTCTGATGGAGCTGAGTGATAGATCTGAGTTGTGAAGGTGTAGTAAGTAGGTAAGTATGAGAGGGATTACAGTCTGAGTGGTGGTGCAGTGTGTAGTGGAGCACCAACTGGAGAAATGCTGCCACTTTTGAGTATAAGTTTTCCCCACTGCATGCCTGCAGCTGTTTGTGAGAATAATTTGAACTTTGGGAGGACGCTGGATCTCTGTCGTGATTAGCTAGCAAGGAGACACGTGAGCAGGTGAAGATACTCGATGGCAGGGTAGCGAATCTTCCTGTTCTGTTGCGTGAGCAGTGACGGAACAGGAGGGAAGCGATGTGGGGGAAGCCTGGCCACGTGTAGAAGGGCTGGATAACCACGTCTGTCTGGGCTACCGTGGCACTAGCAGTATCACTTTGGCTCTGTACTGTTTTATTTTGAGAATCACCCTCGGTACGAGAGGAAATGGTGGAAATGTGTAGGATAGAGATGCATCCTATCTGATGTTGAACGCATCCCTCAGAGAGCTGGGATCCAATCCTGCTTTGGAGCAACAGTGAGGGCACCATGAGTTTCTGTGTGTTGCAAAGAGATCCACCCTAGGGAACCCCCATCTGCAGAACAGATGATTGATGGCTGACTGCTGATCTCCCACTCGTGACTGAGGGAGAAGTTTCTGCTGAGATTGTCCGCTAACATGTTGTCTTTGCCTGGGATATATGTGGCTATGAGGTGAATGTGCCAAGGGATGCACCATTCCCATTTCTGTACTGCAGTGGTCTCCAACTTTAAGCACAAGATCACTTTTTGGATTTAAGTGCAATCCAGCATCTACCTCAGACCCAAATATCCTTGGCCCCACCTCCTTCGTGCCCCTTCTCTGAAGCTCTGCCTCTGTTCACTCCATCCTTCCTCTTTCCTCCCTCCCTTTCACCAGGCAGGGGCAGAGGGTTGAGACACAGGCTCTGGTCTTGGGCTAAGGCACCTGGAGTGTGAGAGGGGCTCCGAGCTGGGGCAGGGGTTGGGATGCAGGAGGGGATTCAGGGTACAGGCTCTGTAAGGGAGTTTGGGTTCCAGGGGCTCAGGGCTAGGACAGGGGCCTGGAGTGGAGGGGGTTCATAACTGGGGCAGAGGTTCAGAGCTGGCTCCAGCTGGACACTGCTTACCTCAGGTGGCTCCTCGGTGGTTGTGCAGTGGAGCTAAGGCAGGCTCACCCCTGCCCTGGCCCTGCACCACTCTCAAAAGCAGCCAGCAATCTCCCTCCGTCCCAAACCCTGTTGTGTCCCCCTACCCTCCATTCTGTGGAGACAGAATACAGGGTAGGAGGGGAGTACGCGGACATCAGTGCCCCTCCTCTCCCTTTCCTGTTCTCCATAGCAAGCAGGAGGCTCCTGTGAGTAGGACAGCTCCAAAGCAAAGAACAAGAGAAACACAGCAGTGGGGGATGCATACCGGACTGCATCCTTCCTGTATAGGCTCCCCCTATTCCAAAAGTGACCCCAGTTCCTAATAAATCTAAACCCCTCCTCCCTACACCATCGTCTCATCCAGGCATTGAGACTCTGAAGTTCTGCCTGCCTACCTGGCACTGCGCATGGAACTGGAAGCATTTCTGAGAATGCCACCATAGAGGTCCTGGATGTCAGTCTCTTTCCTAGTAGCCTAAATTTGGCCTCCAGGAGATCTCTCCCACGCATCCCTATGTCACTGGTATCTACATGCAACAACCACTGGCTCCTCCCCAGCACTACACATAAGTCTATCTAGATGCCTCGAGAGATCCACAACCTTCACACCAGGCAGGCAAGTCACTATACAGTTCTCCCAGTCATGACAAACCCAACTATCTACATTTCTAATGATTGAATCACCACTACTAACACCTGCCTCTTCCTAACAAATGGGATTCCCTCCTCTGGAGAGGTATCCTCAGTGCTAGAGGATAACATCCTTTGGAAGGAGGGTCTCGACTATGGGATGGTTTCCCATTGACTGATCTTTTCCCCCGAGCCTTTCATCCTCCTTAACAGTGCTGGGGCTGTCAGATTGGAGGTGGGACGGTACTACAGTGTCCCGGAAAGACTCATCAACATACCTCTCTGCCTCCCTTAGCTCCTCCAATTCAGCCACCCTGGCCTCCAAAGCCCGAACTCTGTCTCTGAGGGTCAGAAGCTCCTTGCACTGGGTGTACATACATGCTAGCTGCTCACAGGGCAGGTAATCATACATGTTACACTCAACCGCAATAACCATGATAGCCCCCACTCTGCTGCTGGGCTTCTGTCTGCATTTTCTCCTATGAATAAAATTTTCTCCTATGAATAAAATTTGATTATAGATGGGGGTTATTTAAATGTGTGGGATATAGTTTAAAGTTTTACATTTAAAGAAGGTCAGAAGTAACTGGCGTCCTCTAAGCGCCCCCTCTAAACTACCCTCTCAAAACTCCCTCCTGTTAGCAATAACCCTCGTCACAAGCTCCCTGGTCACTTACTAGCAGGGTTTATAAAGCTCTGGCCTTCCTGATAGCTCCTCCCTCTGACTATGGCTTGACCAATGAGCAGAGAGTTTTAGATTTCAAATCCTAATTAAGGCACAGAGCCTATAACTGCCAGCCCGAGCACACGGCCTTTCAAAAGAAACACTATGAATCTGAGGAAGTGTCTGAGTGGTGGGTGTATTGCGACGTGGAAACAAGCATCCTGAAGGTTGAGGGTGGTCAGCCAATCTCCTTTCTTGAGGGCAGGTATGACTGTGGCGAGGGTCACCATTTTGTAGTGTTGATAACGTACGTACCGATTTAATCTCCTGAGATCTAGTATAGGTCTGCAACCCCCTGATTTCTTGGTTGTGAGGAAGTAGTGAGAATAAAAACCTCTTCTCCTGTGCTCAAAGGGCGCCTCTTCTATGGCTCCCAATTGCAGGAGACATTGTGCCTCTTGAATGAGCACATCTCATGTGAGAAGGGTCCCTGAAGTGGGATGGGGATGGTGGATAAAGGTGGGTGGTGGAAGTAAAATGGATTACGTAACTCGTGTTGATGATCTCGAGAACCCACTTGTCAGTCGTAATGGATCGCCAGGCAGGAGAGAATGCTGCTAGTCTGGAGCCAAATGTGGTATAAGGCTTGGATTGCCGCCCTGGATGTATGGGGGCTGTCCAACCCTCGACCAAGACTTCAAAATGACTGATGTGCTGGAGCTTGTTGTATGAAGGGTTGGTCTGATGATTGTCTTTGTCTGCGTTGTCTTGAATGCCATCTGTTGTCATATTGTCTAGTGTGATTGAAAGGCGTCGGTTTGTATTTATATGTAAATTGTCTATTTTGCTTTCTTCTATTGGCAGGACGATGGATGCATGCTCATCACCACTGCAGAGCTCTAGAAGCTGTATCTGCGGAATCAAGGGCAGACTGAAGTGCAGTTCTAGAGATCAGATAACCTTTCTTCATCAAAACTTTGTATTGCTCTCTTTTGTTGTCTGGTATACTTTCAATAAAAGTCAACAGTTGGTCAAAGATGTGGTGCATGTATTTGGAAAGAAGCACCACATAGTTGGTGATGTGGAGCTGGAGGCTGGTGGAGGAGTATGATCTCTTGCCCATGGCATCAAGCCTCTTCCATTCTTTGTCATATGGGGTTGATCGCATAGTCTGCTGTTTACCCCTTTGGTTCGCCACCTCTACCACTACAGAGTTTGGAGAGGGGTGAGTGAAGAGGAATTCTGCACCCTTTGGGGCGACATAGTATTTTTGATCAAGTCTCTGATGTAGGTGGAATTGTCACTGGAGTCCTTCCAGAGAAGCTTAGCTGGATCTATCAATGCCTCATTCATGGGTACCGAGACCCTAGTTTGTACTGAGGAGTGAAGAATATTAGTTAGCTTCTGCTGTGTGTCAGTAGGAGTGGAGAGGGATATTTCTAGTTTGTTGGTTACCCTCTTAAAAAGGTCCTGAAAGGCCTTGAAATCATACCCCAAACTCATGAGCGATGGGGGCATAAGTGTGCCTGCCAATGAGGATGGAGAAAAGTGTGTAGGTGGGGGGAGTGGGAGGGTTGCTCCACCCCTGTGGCATCCACGTCATCTTTGCCTTAGGAAAGTTCAGACCTATCTAATGAATGGAGGCTGGGAAGGCGAGGTCTGGCAGAAAAGTGGTATTGGTGTCCTGGTTGGGGACGGGGCTGCTGTCTGAATGGTGCCCACGGGTCCCAATACGGCAAATCTGGAGGCATGAGTGGCAGCACCCCCTGCTGTTGCCACTGTTGGAGCTGCACCAGTTTTGGTGAGGTGGTCTTGGACACTCGAGCTTGAGGTAAGTCTTCCTTCTCAGAGTCACTAAACTGTGCTGATACAGGCAGGAGTACCCAAAAAAGAGTTAACTGCCCCCCTTAATAGCGTAGAGGCAGCAGTATGAGATTTTGCGTTTGGCAGTTTCCTCATCGGGGATGTAGACCCCGAGGAAGTGTGAGACCTCTTCCTCACTGAGGGAGATTTTCCCTTGGGTTTTGAGCTTGCAGCTGAAAGTACCCTTTCACCAGTCTCTGCTGTTGGTGCACTATGCCTGAGAAGTGAGTTTGGAAGACAGTCTGAGGGAGATTTCAAGGCTTTCTCCATTTGTAAAATGTGAAATTGAAGCTGTCTGGCTTGCCATGTGCACTTAGTCAATTTCTTCCAATGCTGGCAGCGCTCTGTATCGTGATCTTGCCCCAGGAAGCAGATACACTGAGAGTGGCCATCTGCTACAGATATGGACAGACCACAGTCCAAACACCTTTTAAACCTAGGCAAGCTGGGCATGTCCTGAGTAGTATATGTGGAAACAAGGCAGCCGCTATCAAAGCAGAGCTGCGGGAAGCAGCGAAAGGCCACCTGATGGAAAAAACTCGTCATCTTTTTTTTTTCCCCAGGCTGAGTAACGCCAATAACAGAAATAGTTGAAAGGGACTAACCAAACAGAAGACTTTTCTTTCGAACTGTGCTGGGGGTATATTTGCTAATTTACAGTGCCAGGTAGGGGGAGGGAGGGGAAATTAGCCAGCCTTACCACCTCGGTTCCTGCGGGCATTCACCGCCCCAGACCAGCCTCCGGGCAGGGGAGCGCTCACTTCGTGGTTCCTGCGCAGGTGAGTAAAAACCCCCCCTGTATTCCCTGTGCACGAGTATAGCCCGTGGGGGAAGGGGGGGGGGGTTTCGGGGTTTGTAAAAACAAATATAACCCGCATGTTATATTCGCTAAAATACGGTAAGTGTGCGAAGGCAACTGCTGAGCTGTGCCCAAAACCGGTGATGGTCAGAGAAGAACTGAGGAGCTGGCTGGCCACAGATGTGTATTATCGATTCCAGGCATCTTGGGCCTGAGCCTCATGCGTGTGGCCAGCCAGGGGGGCACTGCCACTACCAATCTCTGACTGGTGGGCACAGCAGTGCTGGCGCACCTAAAGATGGAGCACCCACAGGGACACTCCTCCAAGAAGGGACTGTGGTTACTCAGTGATATAAGAGCAGTGCTCACAAGAGCAGCCTAACCATTGCCAGTTTGGGGGTTGGAATCCTAGCAAGAGTTTTGAGGATGGATTTAAAGGTGGATAACAAAGGAGCTTTGCAGATATTCCTGGGGAGCATCTCCCAGGCAGAAGCAGAATTATGGACGAAAGCACCAAGGGACCCATTAGAAAATTTAACAAGTGGGCATCGGAAGCTGGCACCACAGGCTAACTGGAGGCAACCTTCAGTGACTCAGTTGGGAACAAGACATGACAGGGAGGGTGGGAATTGGCTAGAAAGTCTCAGAATATAAGTAGTTTATGCATGATCCAAAAGAGAAAGGGAAAACTGTGGAGAGGTTTAAAGACTGTAGAAACAGTGTCAAATCAACAGTCTTTGTAAATTATCTTTTACAGCAGCATTCTGAATTAATATGAGCAGGTCAAGACTGCATTTGTCAAGGAGGAAGAGGATGCTGCAGTAATCCAGACATGAGATGATGAGAGCATGGATGAAGTTTTAACTGTGAGGATGCATAGAAAAGGCTGCATCCTAGAGCTGTTGCAGAAAAAAATATGCTTTCCCCCTATTTAGTATACCCTCTTTCCCTTACCTGCAGAGTCACAGACTTTCTCTGAGAGCTCTATCCGAGCATAGCGTTGTACCTCTGGACTTTTTGTTTGTCCAGTCACACAGTATCCAGCTGTCTTCCGCATCTTTTTGTTCCAGATGATTTCCATTTTCTCTGGCAACTGAAACAAAATCAAGAAACAGTGAATTTTAACTACCCAGGGTTGCTGTGCAGGAATTTAAATTTGAGCCCTTTTGGAGGGGGCACATCTTGTGCCCAGGCTGCAGCCTGCAGCTTGACCTGTAAGCTTCTGTTGCAGCCTCTGTGCTGGAGGAGCTCATTCTCTCTCACAGCCCCCTGAAAGGAGCTCACTCTCTGCCCCTCCAATGTCCCCAGGAGGAGATCTCTTCACATGTGCGCCCATCCCTAGCTGTAGCTCCAGGACTGGAGGAGTTATGTGCCCTCAATGATTAACTGGATGAGGGGCTCCTCTGGCTTGGCTCATATCTTTCTCAGATACTTAAACTTTTTCCCTTGTGTGTGTAACATCAGAGCCCTTCATAACATACCTTGCTGGGAAACAACATCTTTGTTCATACCCTTTAGACAGATAGTGGAAAGTTAGATGTGAGAAATTCACTTTCTCTTCTCTACCGCTCCTTAGAGGCTGAAGAAGTTCATTATCTTTATAGTATGAAACAGCCACATAGTAGTAATGTTCTTCAGAGAAAATGACAGCAAGCCAAAAAAGCACTCTTCAAATTATATCCCTCAAGTAACAGTACAGAGAAAAGAAGAAAAATCTCAAATCTCTAGATATCAAGTCCTTATATGACTTCCTTGCCATAGTCACCTTGACAGTCTCTTCCTCAGGTATTCAGAGAGAGATGTCTCCCTCCTCTCTCTCACACAACAAAGTTATTAAGATCCCAGATCCAAGGTTGTAGCCCCTATTTGCTAAATCCGTTTTCTGAACCCACAATGAGGGCTGAAGCCTACCCCAGAAGATTCTCTAACAAGGTATTAAATGTCCTTCACTGATGCTTAATGGGGGTGTTTCAAATGACTAACTACTTAATCTCTGATCCCTTGTTACTCCAAAATATCAGCAGAAAATAACCATCTTTTTCAGAATTCTAGTATTGCTGGTATGCTTAGTGCATGTCTTCACTGCACAGCTAACCTGAAGTCTTATCATGTTTAAAGTTCACACTCCACCAGCCACAGAAGAAAAACTTCTGATCTAGTTTTGAGGTGCTTTAAACACAGGTTAGTTTATACAGGTAGGGCTATAGGTTAAAATCTAGGCTTCCCTTTCACTTGCCCTGTACCCTGCCAATTCTGCAGCTAGGATGCACGCAAACATCACTCTAGTCCTGATGGTTCTGCAATATCCTTCCAACAGTTTCCTATAAAGGAAAGATTAGTTCTTAAAATTCACTTGAAAAGACTCTTAGAACATCTCAGTACAGAGAGGAAGTTACTTACCGTGTTCAATAATGATGGTTCTTCAAGATGTGTATCTCTGTGGTTGCTCCACTGGAGGTGTCAGTGAGTCCCTGTGCTGGTGATCAGAGATTTTCAGTAGCAGTGCTCAGTTGTACATGTGCAGTAGCTGTCTCATGGTGCAGCTGGCGCCTAATATAGTGTACATGTGATGCAACCCCCTCCATTCCTTCTCTGCCTTAGAGTTCAGTAGATCCAATCCGACAAGGAGGGGGCAAGGGTGCGTAATGGAACACCCCACAGGGACACAAATCTCAAAGAACCATTGTTACTGCACAAGGTGTGTAACTGATGACTAATTCTAGTGGTGTTCCTTTGGGTGCTCCATTCCAGGTGACTATAGAACAAAGTCTCTGTAAGGATGATAGAGCTTCAGAGTTATATTTGGCAGTGGATGAAAGCACAGCTAGGCCGACAATGGTATGGGAAATGGGTCCACTTGTGATGGCATAATGTTTTGCAAAACTGCACTCTGAAGTCTGAGTTGTGGCCCTGTAGATGTCTGTTAAGGGACATTATTTAGTCCCTTAACCTAAGTTGAGGTTGCCATGGCCCAAGTAGAATGGGTTTTGACTCCCATAGGGAAGTGTTTGTTGTGAATTATGTATCATGTACATGTAAAGGTAAAGATCCACTTAGACAGTCATTGCAGGGAGATCACCAAGCCTTCATTCATCTAAAGAAATGGGTTCTGCCCATGAAAGCTCATGATCCCATCTACATTTTTTGTTAGTCTTAAGTTTTACCGAGCCTTTGGACTGCTCAACTGTACAAAAGAACAGCTGTGGTGTGTAACTTGCGGAATGACTTGGCCTTATCCAAGTAGAAGGTGACAGTTTGTTTAACATCCAGCATATGAATGCTCGATTCATGTGGGTCCTTATGCAGTTTGGGGTAGAATGCAGGTAGGTATATGGGTTGATTAATGTGGAAGGCAGAGGCTACTTTAAGCAAAAAGGTGGGAAGTGGTTGTAGCATGATCTTGTCTTTAGCAAATAATGTATAAGGGAGTTTCATTTTCCAACTCATCTAGCCAACATGATTGCTACCAGAAGAAGGGAGCATGTAGATAAAGGAGAGTCATGTAAGAATTCTGAGGACAGTTGAGGTCCTATGTATTTGGTTTTGGAAGGTCATAATGGGTGCAAGATGAACTTTAAGTGAACTTATGGACAGACAAGATTCTTAAGATCCAAAACGTAATCCAAAAGGTGGGTTGGGAAGTCCTGATCAAGGACAGTTGTTTGTGTTGGCACTATAGAATCTTTTCCACTTCTGCAGGTATTTCTGGTAGTGGATTGACAACTATTCAGTAACACCTTTTACTCTCTCTGAGCAGATTTCTTCCCCATGTTTCAACCACAAAGGAGAGACACTTTGAGGTGACACATCTCTGGGTTTTGGTGCAGCATGAAGCCTTTGTGCTGCAATAGAAGATTCAGAGATGCAAGAAGTGGGTGAAGATCACATACTGTGATCCATGGGAGGTAAGGGAACCAAGTCTGTCTGGGCCATGTCAGGACAATGAGAATGATGTATGCATTGTCCATCTGTATCTTGTGAATGACTTGCAGGATCAACAGTATTGGCAGAAAGGTGTATAGAAGTATGAGGAACATGTTCCCCAACAATCCAGGTTTGAGGCCCACTCTGGGGCAGAAATGCAGGCATTTGTGGTTCACTGGTGACACAAATATGTTGATTTCTGGATAACACCATTTGCAGAATATCATTCTGAGGCATGCTGGGATTTCCCATTCTTCTTATTGTAGCCTGGGAAGGAGTTTTAGTAAAATTTGGATGGGTTAGGCTTACTAATTGGACCAGATAAATCTAGGTTCGTCCTCTATTCCAAGTTACAGTTCAGTGGAACCATAAGATTCCTTCTCTTGAGGGCCGGCAGGTGACTGACAGCAACCACACTAACTCAGGAAATGAAATAGAAAACAATGTTATTGCTAAAGGAACGACTATAATGCTTACCACAACAAAGACAGCAGCAAGAACACAAATCACTTGAATTCCTTCCCAAAAGATCATTAACACAATCAGATTAAAACTTATCTGGCTGTGTCTACACTGGCGCGTTCTTGCGCCAAAGCAGCCGCTCTTGCGCAAAAACTTGCTGCCTGTCTACACTGTCCGTGTGTTCTTGCGCAAGTAAACTGATGTTCTACTGTATAAAATCAGGGCTTCTTGCGCAAGAACTATGATGCTCCCACTCAGGAATAAGCCCTTTTGTGCAACTGTTCTTCCGCAAGAGGCCAGTGTAGACAGGCAACATGAATTTCTTTTGCAAGAAAGCCCTATGGTTAAAATGGCCATCAGAGCTTTCTTGCGCAAGAGAGTGTCTACACTGGCATGGATGCTCTTGCGCAAAAGTGTTCTTAAGGAGGATGAAAGTCTCAAGGGAACAGAGCATTTAATGGGAGCAGAGGGAAACCATCCCGTAGTTGGGACCCTCCTCCCAGAGGATGTTGCGGTATCCTCTTGCACTGCGGATACCTCTGATGGGGAGGGAATGCCAGCTAGGAAGAGGCAGGTGTTAGTAGTGGGTGATTCGATCGTTAGAAACATAGATAGTTGGGTTTGTGATGACCGGGAGAACCGTATGGTCACTTGCCTGCCTGGTGCAAAGGTTGCGGATCTCTCGAGGCATCTAGACAGACTTATGTGTAGTGCTGGGGAGGAGCCGGTGGTCGTGGTACATGTAGGTACCAATGATGTAAGGAAGGGTAGGAGAGATGTCCTGGAGGCCAAATTTAGGCTGCTAGGAAAGAGAGTGAAATCCAGGACCTCTATGGTGGCGTTCTCGGAAATGCTTCCAGTTCCACGTGCAGGACCAGGTAGGCAGGCAGAGCTTCAGAGTCTCAATGCGTGGATGAGACGATGGTGTAGGGAAGAGGGGTTTAGATTTATTAGGAACTGGGGACACTTTTGGGAGAGGGGGAGCCTATACAGGAAGGATAGGCTCCACCTAAACCAGGGTGGAACCAGACTGCTGGCACTAAACATTAATAAGGCCGTAGAGCAGTTTTTAAACTAAGAGATGGGGGAAAGCTGATTGGTGTGGAGATGCACGTAAATCGGAGAGAGACTTCTCTTAGAGGAGAATCCATTGATAGAGATTCTCTAAGCTGTAGTCGGAAAGAGAGGAGGGAAGAGGGCAAACCATTGGCCAGAGCTGACAAACAACCGCATACAAAGGAATCCAATGCATCAGGGAAGGGCAGACAAATAACCAGTGGCAAATTTTTAAAGTGCTTGTACACAAATGCTAGGAGTCTGACTAATAAGATGGGTGAACTACAGTACCTTGTATTAAAGGAGGAGATTGACATAATAGGCATCACTGAAACCTGGTGGAATGAGGAAAATCTGTGGGACACAATCATACCGGGATATAAAATATATAGAAAGGATCGAGCACGCCGAGTGGGTGGTGGAGTGGCACTGTATGTGAAAGATAATGTAGAATCAAATGAAATAAAAATATTAAGTGAATCAACATGTTCCATAGAATCGCTATGGATAGAAATTCCAAGCTCCAATAAGAAGAAATTAGCAGTAGGGATATATTACCGACCACCTGACCAGGACAGCAATACTGACATAGAAATGCTGAGGGAGATTAGAGAGGCTACCAAAATAGAGAACTCTATAATAATGGGGGATTTTAATTACCCCCATATTGACTGGATACATGTCACCTCAGGAAGAGAAGCGGAGATAAAATTTCTCAATGGCTTAAATGACTGCTTCTTGGAGCAGCTAGTGCAGGAACCCACAAGGGGAGAGGCAATTCTCGATTTAGTCCTGAGTGGAGTGCAGGATCAGGTCCAGGATATAACCATTACAGGACCGCTTGGGAATAGTGACCATAATATAATAACATTCAACATTCCTGTGGTGGGAAGAACACCTCAGCAGTCCAGCACCCTGGCATTTAATTTCAAAAAGGGGAATTACACAAAAATGAGGAGGTTAGTTAAACAGGAATTAAAAGGCACAGTGACTAGAGCCAAATCCCTGAAAGCTGCATGGAAACTTTTTAAAGACACCATAATAGAGGCCCAACTTAAATGTATACCCCAAATTAAAAAACATAGCAAGAGACCTAAAAGAGAGTCACCGTGGCTTAACCACCATGTAAAAGAAGCAGTGAGGGACAAAAAGGTATCTTTTAAGAAGTGGAAGTCCAATCCTAGTGAGATAAATAGAAAGGAACATAAACACTGCCAAATCAAGTGTAAACATGTAATAAGAAAAGCAAAAAAAGATTGAGGAACAGCTAGCCAAAAACTCAAAAAGAAATAACAATGTTTTTTAAGTACATTAGAAGCAGGATGCCTGCTAAAAAGCCTGTGGGTCCCCTAGATGATCGAGCTATAAAAGGAGCAATCAAGGACGATAAAGCCATTGCGGAGAAACTAAATGATTTCTTTGCTTCAGTCTTCACGGCTGAGGACGTTGGGGAGATTCCTGAATCTGCACCGTCCTTTGTGGGTGATGAATCTGAGGAACTGTCCCGGATTGAAGTGTCATTAGAGGAGGTTTTGGAAAAAATAGAAAAACTTAATGTTAACAAATCTCCGGGACCGGATGGCATTCATCCAAGGGGTCTAAAAGAACTTAAATGGGAAATTGCTGAGCTATTATCTGTGGTTTGTAACCTATCCTTTAAATCGGCTTCCATACCTAATGACTGGAAGGTAGCCAACGTGACACCAATATTTAAAAAGGGCTCTAAAGGCGATCCTGGCAATTACAGACCGGTAAGTCTAACTTCAGTACCGGGCAAATTAGTCGAAACAATAGTAAAGAATAAAATTGTGAAGCATGTAGAAGAGCATAATTTATTGGACAAAGGTCAACATGGTTTCTGTAAAGGGAAATCCTGTCTTACTAATCTATTAGAGTTCTTTTAAGGGATGTCTGAGTTCCTGGACTCGGCATGAGCTGGAATTGAGCCAGGCTGCCATCCCACCTGGCTCCTAATACACTTTAAATGCAGAGCCGCAGCAGGGGTAGGTCCAGGACCCAGTGCAAGCCAGTATTGAGCTGGGCTGCTGGTCAGCCTGCTAAAAAATTTACTGGCAAGGGGTGGGGGCAAATGTGTGCAGTCTATATTAACCTATAAGCTTTTGCTTATCAGTTAATCAATTATACTATTACATCCCGGCTGTTCTAGACTGGCCGTTTGAATTTCTGCAAGAACACTGACGATCTCATGTAAGATCGTCAGTGTTCTTGCAGAAATACTGTGCTGCTCCCGTTCGGGCAAAAGCCCTCTTGCGCAAATCATTTGCGCAAGAGGGCCAGTGTAAACAGCACAGTAATGTTTTCCGCAAAAAAGCCCTGATCGCGAAAACGGCGATAGGGGCTTTTTTGCGGAAAACCGCGTCTAGATTGGCCACGGACACTTTTCCGCAAAAAGTGCTTTTGCGGAAAAGCATCTTGCCAATCTAGACGTGCTTTTCTGAAAATGCTTTTAACGGAAAACTTTTCCGTTAAAAGCATTTTCGGAAAATCATGCCAGTGTAGATGTAGCCCCCTAGTTCCAAGTTAGATTTCTGTTTGCTGATTTGGAGACCTAGCTAGTGAAAGAGGAAAATTACCACCCCCCTGGTGTTATTTGGTGTTTCTACTATGCACATCTTTTAAGAAGAATTGAGAGGCAGTAGATAGAGCAAAGGGTAGAACTCAGTACTGGTAGTGATTAGATCCTATTATGAATATGAGGAAATGTCTGTGAGCAGGATGAATTGTAATATGGAAATGTGCATCTTGGAGGTTGAGGGGAGAAAACCAGCCATCCCCTCCCCACATGAACTGGTATAATTCTGACCCAGGTGACCATCTTGAATCTGTGGTTACATAAAAATTAGTTGAGCTTTTGGAGATCTAAGATAAGTCTCCATCCATGCTTAGTAAAATATGTGCAAATGATGCCCAAATATAGGGTTGGGGATTCTATTAGGACTGGTGCTGGGTAATGAGCATTCAGAGACTCTCACCAAACCTTCACAACTTTGGTTTTGAGGTAGTTGGCTGGATAGGTACAGACTGATTGAGGAATCCTGCCTCCTCTGAGATCACTGTTTCATTCTGGGTTGGTCAAACTGTTGCTATCTTTGGTGGTGGAAAGATGTCTTGAAGCTTCTGGTATGGGATATAGCGCTATTGTTTGTTAGGTAGAGTGTAAATACCTAGATTGTTTAATATTTCCAGAGAGTCCTTCATGGAGGTGAAGACGTGCATCCTATCAGAAAGGAGGGTCCTCTACTTTGAGCTACAGCTCTTTGGGATTCCTGAGACCTGTAGCCAGGATGCCCTCTACATGACAATAGTCGTGGTTGTAGTTCGAGCAGCTGTATCTTTGATGTTCATAGCCTCCTGGAGAGCTGTTTGGGCTACTGTGCAATCCTCTTTAAGAATGAATTGCAGTAAAGGGTGTTTTTATTCTGTCAAGTCGTCCATGCGTTTCTGTAGCGTGCAATAGTTGGAGTAGTTGTAGTTAGCAAGAAGCACAGAATAACGGGCAATTTGAAATTGAAGGGTCGAGGATGAATATATTTTCCAGCCAAAAAGATCTAGATGTTTGTGCTCATTGCCATGCAGTGTGAGCAAAATTGTGGTTGTTTTGTGCAGCAATGCACGGCATCTATACAATGAGCAAATCTGGTTGAGAAAGTGAAAATAAAAAAGTCCATGCTTTTGGTGGTCACAAAATATTTTCCATCAGCACGTTTGTGGGTGGCGGTGCTAAAACAGGAGTTTGCCAGATGGTTTCTATTGATTCCATAACAGCTTTGTCTATAGAAAGGGCAATTTTTGTAGCCGTGGAGAGGTAGGGAATTTGTAACATCTTGTGCTGTTTCTTCTGTACCTCCTAAAAGGCAATTTCTTGGCTAGGTGGCTACTCTTTTGCACAGACTGAATGGACGCTCTCTCTCACTCAGTCTGGACACTCTTTCAAAAAAACAGATCACTTTTTCAATGCACTTTTGCAGTGTGCACGCTCTTTCACAAGAAGTTTTTTTGGAAGATCTCTTCCAAAAAAACCTCCTTTCCAAAGAAGCCTATAGTCTAGATGGAGCCGTAGTACTGGACTCTTTGCTTCCAACAAACAACAGAAGTAGGAGTCTGCTTAAGATGTCTCAGTTAGGGTCCATTGCTACATAAGAGCAAGAAGCATTCCAATGCAATGGGGGCTATACAAATACCTAGGAATAAGAATGAAGGCTCCATAAGGGACCAGGTCCACCCAAAGATTCTAAAATCCAATTTACATATAAGCAACAGACATAGTTACTCTGAGATGTTACATGACTATGAATGGGAAGGGAGATAGCTCACACTAAGCAAGTTTGATGACCCCCAGACTAAACCTATGTTAAAACCCTTTTTAAAATCCTCATATATTGGACCTGATTAGAATAAAAGCACCTTATTAAAAGATTGAGCTTCATCCCCATTAGTAGCCAGAAGCAAAAAGCAATGATTTCAAAGAGAAAGCGTTAGCAGAACAACAGTGTTTTCATGGTCCAGAAATGTATTTACAAAAGATACCTTTTGCTCAAAGATGGTACAGTTATAAAGGGTGTAGAGCTTCTGTGCCAACTCCTCCTTCTTCTTCCTGAAAGTTCTCACATATTGGGATGCTGGGTTTGACAGCTCTTGTAAGAAACAGCCTGGTACTCCACAGAGATTCCAACTGCATGAAAACGACAGCAAAAAAAGCACACTGTCGTCACAGAAGTCTTACTTTTAAAAAAGTTATCTACCTTATAGTAACTATGGTTCTTTGAGAAGTCTTTGTGGATCCCATTCTAGATGTGAATGTTCCCCATGCATTAGACTGGAATCTTTTGAACAGCAGTCAGCCATGTATGTTTGTCCTTATGCCCTACATCTAAGGACATAAAGGTCAGAGGAGCTGCAAACATTTCTCAGTTCACTTGCTAAACCAGAAACCCAAATAACAAGTACTCTGAAAAACTGGGGGATGAAAGGCTAGTTATGGGATTCAGAGATGGTAATATCTTTGGGTACTATAAATTAAGTAACTAATTTGAAATTGGGTCCTCCATAGTGAAGCCTAGTCATTGGGCTAAGAGGCAGTATAGACTGGGTTTCAATCTCTCCTGTTGAAATTGTTCAACTTTGTATAAATAGCCCTTGGATCAGGGACTTGAACTAGGGTCTCCTGTGTCCTAGGTAAGTGCCTAGGCACTAGGCTGTACAGTCACTCTCATGCACTCTGACCCAATGTCTGTTCATGAAAATGGCACACAATGATTGGGCCAGGAAGAGTTAGTGAGGATGACACACTAACCTGTGTAACTCTCAAATCTCTTCTCCATAGCAGGGAGAGGGGGTAAGAGGAGAGGGGACTAAATCCAAGTTCTCCACATCCCAGAATACATTAACCTTTGATTTTCCTCCATCACCCCCTAAGCATTTTTTTAAATCTAGTTCTGCTTTGCTTTTGACAAATCTCTCAAACTGAACATTTTCACATTGGGTCAAACAAAACATTTAGTTTTGATACTTATGGTGAAGGGGTGTGTGTGTGTGTAACACCATTTTCTAGATGTTCCAGCTATTTAGTTAGCTAAAATCTTCTCTTATTAGTTGTAAACTCTTTAGACCTAACCCTAACTGCCTTGCCTGTAAAGGTTAAAACCACAGACAGACAGTCCCAGAGTATGTCTGGAATGCTTAGGGGCAGCAGGAAAAGTTGACAGGAGGCCAAGAGAGCCAATGAAAACAAAGCATAGGCTTTTGAATTGGAAGCAGAAGACCTTCCTGTTCCAGCCAGGGAAGAGTTCCTGAAGGACTAGGGAGGAGCTAGGAATGGAGAATCCATGTCTAGGAATGGACTAAAGACGGGTCTACACTACAAGGACTGGTTGAGCTAAGCTACGCAATGTGAGTTATGTTAGTAGCATAACTCAAATCAAAGTAGCTCAGATCTACTTATGGCAGGGTCCACACTGCACAGGGTTGATAGAAAAAACTGTCAACTTCCCTTAATCATCTTGTTGTGCTAGAGCACTGGAGTCAACAGGAGAGTGCTTGGCAGTTGATTTAGTGCAGGGCTACTCAACATGCTGGCCGCATGTAGCCCACCACCTGTTTGTTTATATCTCGCAGCGTGGTTTGGGTTTACACGGGGTTCAACATGCAGCCCGTGGGTGGGATCCTTTGAACACGGCCTCCAGTGGGAACACACTCCACAACAGCGAGTTAATATAATGATCTTCTGTTGATATGAGTTTTAGTAGTTAAATTCCTGGATTATCATTGCTCGTTAAAAGTACTGTCATATGGGTGGAAATCGGGTAAATACTGCATTTTATTAATACCAGCTTAAATGGGACCTGCATGTTGTATAGTCTTGCCTTAATCTCAGTATTCATGCTCAGTGTGGAAGAAGTTATTTGCATATATTTACATATATATTTGCAAGTCTATGTAACCATGCTTAAGTTGCAGCTCTCGGCATATGCTGTATCACTGTGGCCCCCGGGGCTTCCAAAGTTGAGTAGCCCTGATTTTGTGGGTCTTTACTAGATTCACTAAATCAACTGCCAGTGGCTTGATTACTGAACCATCAAACCACTCTGCAGTGGAGATAAATGCTAAGTCTTGAAACTACAGAAATGTGAATAGAACAGGTGTGGCGGACGCAGCTGAGGGCATCCGCTCAGGGCGAATTGCTCAAATCCGGGGCTCCTTACAGCCCCCAGACTGGTGACCTCTCCAAACAGACCACAAACTAGTCCCACAGAGCGCTTCAGTAGCCTGCCTGAAGCCTCACGAGCAAAACCCCTCCAACACACCAGCAATATCCGTGCCCCGGGCCTCATACACAGGTGGTGGTGGGGGGGGGGGTCCTAGCACCCAATCCCACCTACGCTGAACAAGTTCTGTCCGGTTCCAAGAAACCAGCCACAGATCCCTGGTCAATTTATCCTTTGGACCTTACCCACAAATCATGCTGGGCCAATCCTTTAGCATCTAACATCTAAAGGTTTATTATAACAATAAAGAAAAGCATGAGAGTAAGGTTGTTGAAGAATCATAGAATCATAGGACTGGAAGGGACCTCGAGAGGTCATCGAGTCCAGCCCCCCGCCCTCAAGGCAGGACCAAGCTCCGTCTACACCATCCCTGACAGATGTCTATCTAACCTGTTCTTAAATATCTCCAGAGAGGGAGATTCCACCACCTCCCTTGGCAATTTATTCCAATATTTGACCACCCTGACAGTTAGGAATTTTTTCCTAATGTCCAATCTAAACCTCCCCTGCTGCACTTTAAGCCCATTACTCCTTGTCCTGTCCTCAGAAACCAAGAGGAACAAATTTTCTCCTTCCTCCTTGTGACACTCTTTTAGATATTTGAAAACGGCTATCATGTCCCCCCCCCTTAATCTTCTTTTTTCCAAACTAAACAAGCCCAGTTCATGAAGCCTGGCTTCATAGGTCATGTTCTCTAGACCTTTAATCATTCTTGTCGCTCTTCTCTGTACCCTTTCCAATTTCTCCACATCTTTCTTGAAATGTGGCGCCCAGAACTGGACACAGTACTCCAGCTGAGGCCTAACTAGTGCAGAGTAGAGCGGCAGAATGACTTCACGAGTTTTGCTTACAACACACCTGTTGATACAACCTAGAATCATATTTGCTTTTTTTGCAACAGCATTACACTGTTGACTCATATTCAATTTGTGGTCCACTATGACCCCTAGATCCCTTTCCGCCATGCTCCTTCCTAGACAGTCGCTTCCCATCTTGTATGTATGGAACTGATTGTTCCTTCCTAAGTGGAGCACTTTGCATTTCTCTTTATTAAACTTCATCCTGTTTACCTCTGACCATTTCTCTAACTTGCTAAGGTCATTTTGAATTATGTCCCTATCCTCCAAAGAAGTTGCAACCCCACCCAGTTTGGTACATTACATGCATCGAATCTCCCAGTTCTCGATGCAGGCTCTAGCAGAGATTTTACAGCTGCTGGTTTAAAAGTCCTTGTTGAGCATCCTAGGATCAGGATGGGTCCACAGGTCTTTCTGGCTCTTCGATCCCTGCATTGCTGCCTCTGGGATGAAGTGCTGAGCTGAAGACCAAGATGGCGGCGACCATATGGCCTCTTTATACATCCTTCCTTCCTGGTCTCCTCTTGGCTGCAGCAGGTCACCTGGCCAGCGGCCAATCTCTGAGTTCCATGCAGGCAGCTCTCAGGTGTCAGCCCTCATTCTTTAGGCGTGTCCTTGGCCCATTGAGTGCCATTGTCCCACAAGGCCTCGCTAATTAGCATATCCATAGGCCAGGCCCTGCCCAATGCTCAACCACATGCAGGGAAATATTCAGTATGCATACAAGTACATGCTTATAATTGCACACACAGACATTATACAAACACATGAACAGCGTGCATAGGATTAGCAGACAGTGAGCTTCTATTCAACACCACACATGGCCCCTCTTTTCTATCATTTTCTGGGGCCAACACCCCCACCTATGGGTGCAGCAGCGATCTGGCTGCTCCCTTCAAAATCCAGTAACGTGACACCTCCAACACAAAATTGATGCAGGAAGTGATGCCAGTAACATCACTGAGGGCATCATAGGCCTCCCCATGCTTTGGCACTGTGTCATCACATGTTCTAACCCAATGGCAGAAATAACAGTACAGAGCTGAATGAGAGTATGAGAACCCAGTGAGCCTAAAATAGGCTTCATTATTGCAAGGTCTGCCCTATTGACAACCATGTCCTTGCACTGTCTCACCAACCCAAGGTAGAACTTGGTAAAAACCACAGCTACTTGGATCTGCTTCTGCGGCATGATCCATAACTGTGTCAGGTGATTTTGCCCCGAGCTGAAGAAAATAATGAATTTATCCAGGCCAGCTCTGGCAACTCTCTGAACAACAATTAACATTGTGTGAATGCCGAACTCCTGAGAGATTAGGTGAAGACACAGGGGGAGGGCTAAAGGTCACTCTACTGAGAGCAAGAGAAGGGCTGGGAACCAATGCTGATGAAGCCATGCTGGAGCTATCAGGATTACAGAGGCCTGAAATTCCCTGACTCTCAGAATTACCCTATGGATTAGCAGGAAGGGGGTGGGGGAGAGGGCGTACAGGAGGCCCCGAGGCCAAGGGATCATGAAAGCATCTCCCAGAAACCCCAGGCTGTGGTTGAATAAGGAGCAAAAACGGGGACACTTCCTGTTGCTGCGGGTTGCAAACAGGTCCAGGTGGGGAAACCCCTACCTGCAGAAAACAGACAGGGCTATGTCCATCCTGAGGGACCACTCGTGCCTCTCGAAGGACCTGCTGAGGTGATCTGCCAACCCGTTCTGGGTCCTAAGAAGGTAAGCGGCCACTGGGTGAATACCATGAGCCATGCAGAACTCCCAGAGGAGGAGAGCCTCCCTACACATGGGACAGGACTGAGCACCACTGTCTGTTTATATAAAACATTGCTGCCATGTTGTCCATCAAAATCAAAACGCACTTGTTTCGAAGCTGCAGCAAGAAAATACTGCATGCGAGGCAAATAATTCTCAACTCCCTGACATAGATATGAAGGGAAGGGTCTGTGGGGCCCCACATACCTTGTGTCTGTAGCTTCCCGAGGTGGGCTCCCCAGCCCGTATTGGAAGCGTTCATCACCAACTGAATGGACAGGGAAGGACTGAGGAACAGCATGCCTTCGCAGACCATCTCCTAAAAAGCCATTAGTTGAGGGATCTCAACACATCTGCAGGCACCGTTACCACTGTGTCCATATACTGGGTGGTGGGTCTGTGCCAGCCATAGCTGGAGCAACTGTAACCTGAGCCTGGCATGCTGTACCATGTAAGTGCAGGCCACCATGAGCCCCAGCAGCCTCAATGCAATAGTGGACCATCATGGTAGGGAACAACTGGAGCTGCAGGATGGCCTCCTTTAATGTCATGAAGTGCCCCATGGGCAGGGAGGACCACCAGGGTGGATTTGGCCTCCTTTAGGATATGTGGTTGATTACCTGGGACTGGGAGGAGCCTCTTATAAGCCAATTGTCCAGATAAACAGATAAACCTGGACCCATTGCTTCCTCAGGAAAGTGGCTACTACTGTCATACCCTTTATAAAAACCTTGGGGGCTGCTATAATGATCATAACCCACCATAAAACAGAGGAATCACCTGTGTGCAGGTGCGATGGAAATGTGAAAATAGGTGTCTTTGAGATCAAGGGCAGCGTATCAGTCTCCCATGGCTAGGGAAGGAATGATGGAGGCCAATGTTACCATTTTGAACTTTGACTTTACTACAAAAGTATTTAGATCTCTCAGGTCCAGAATAGGGCAGAAGCCGCCCTTGGCCTTTGGGACGAGGAAGTAGTGGGAGTAGAAACCCTTTCCCCTGAGGTCAAGGGGACCTCCTCTACCACCCCTAGATCAAGAAGCTTCTGCACTTCCACCCTGAGAAGATGCTTGTGAGAGGGGTCCCTGAAGAGTAATGGGGAAGGAGGATGGGAAGAGGACTGGGAATGGAAGGGGATGAAGTAACCCCTTCTCACCATAACCAGGACCCAGCAGTCCATTGTGATGTGTGACCATACATGATAGAAGGGGAAAAGGTGATTGGTAAAAGGCCTCTGATCTAAGACTGGTGCGCTGTCCTCACTCACATCTTCAAAGACTCGGCCTAGGGCCCTGGGACTTCCTGGAGAGGCCCGTCCCCCAGTCGGAAGACAAGTGGAAAGGATGCCCGCCGCTTCTATTGGTATTATTACGGCCCCTGCGTTTACAGAAATCAGATTCATTGCTCTGCTAGAAAAGGTGGGACGGGGCCCCTCTGTGGGGCAGGAGTATGGATGCCTAGGGACCTGAGAGTTGCCCTAGAGTCCTTCAAGCCCATGGAGGCTAGTATCGGTCTGTTCCAAAAATAAGCCCCCCTGCTCAAAGGGCAGGTCCTGAATCATGTTCTGGATTTCTGGTGGAATGCCAGACATGTGTAGCCATATGCCCCTGCATAGGACCAGGCCTGTCGCCATAATACAGGCTGCCGTGCTGCGGAGTCCAGGACTGCCTGAAGTTCCGCCCGGGACACCACCTTGCCCTCATCAGACAAGGCCCTAAATGTCTGCTTCGAGTCACTAAATTTGTCTATAGCTGCCCACAAGTTGAAGGTATACCTTCTCAGGAGGACTTACTGTTTAGCAATCCTGAGTAGGAGACCCCCTGAGGCACAGGCCTTATGACCCAACGGCTGTGTCTAGACTGCATCCCTTTTTCGTAAAAGGGATGCAGTCTAGACACAGCCAACAGGTCTGACTGCTTGGCCTCCCTGTTCTTGGGGGTAGGAGCAGGTTGGCCCTGACGCTTGTGATGGTTAGCAGCCTGCACCACTATCAAGCCCTGATGTGAGAACAGGTGCTCATGGGGGACAAAGTACCACTGTTCTGCCCTCTTGTCCATAGTAGATGCTAGCGTCTGCCAGAGAGCCTTGGTGATTTTGCCCACCGTCTTATTCAAGGGCAAGGCCACGAGACAGCACCTTGACTGTCAGGTTGGAATCCTTGGAGGCCCTCTCAAGCTGGACCCTGAGACTTTGGGCCAGTCTCCAGTGGAGTTCTTGATGGGCCTGGGAGTCCATGGCCAGCACTGATGAGAAGGCCAACCCTACAGCCTCATCAAGGGAGGATGACGAGAACTCGCGTACCGTTGAGTCCTCCAGTTCGTGTGGCCACTCGGATGCCCAAGAGGGGGCAGATTGTCCCAACGGCCCTTGATCACTGCCACCCTCCAACGAGGGCTGAGGGAATTCACCATGTACTGCCGAGGCCTGTGGGGCCAGGACATTAGGCAATGGGGTGGCCAAAGGTAGGGCCTGGTTTCCCAGATGCGAGGATCCTGCTGTGGAGGGAGGACTCCCTTGGGCCTGGTGGTACACCCATGGGGTCCACAATGGCCACTGGTCTGGATGTTGCCACTGCAGAGGCCATGTCTGCGACTGACCCGAGACACTATCATGGCATTCGCAGTGCCGGAAGTGAGCAGCACCAGGACCTGGATCAGTGCCAGGACCTAGAATGGCGCTGAGAGCAGGAACAAGAGAGAACCGCTCTAACTCCATGTTGGAATCCATTGAGTAATTGGACTCTGACCAAGGTGGGGCTGAGGCTGGATCTGGGGTTTAGTGCCTCTCTGTGTCCTGAACCATGGATGCGGGGCTTGCCATACTGCCACACTGATGGTGGGGGCATCAGGTGCTCCGGTGCAGCGGACTGGGCTGCCAGGATAAGCATGCTAGACGCTGAGCTCTCCTTGGACTCCGGAGAGAGTGAGGTTATTGGTACCAAAGGGCCTGGTGCCAGCATAGACATGAGCGCCGGGGAGTGCAGCACTGCATGGGGCACCAGTGCCATGAGCGGTGCAGGCCTACCCAAGTCCGGTGCTGATGACAAGGTATGGGCCCTGGGCCAGTCCCAGCGCTCCGGAGGTGGCAAGGACAAATCAACAGTCAGCTCAATTAATTCCCGCGCACTCGAACGTGTCTGGAGTGGTGGGCCTTTTGACCAGAACCAGCTCCTTCCCTGCACCATGGCTCTTGGACACACTGAACTGGCCATACTCTAGCCCAGGAGCAGCAGACCTTGCAGCTGGTGCGGATGTGACAGCGTGCCCCAACTGGGGTGCACTGCAGGCGCATGCCGGGGTGGAAACCTGCCCCTCTCCGCCCTCCTCTTCTTGTGCGGCACTGGTGATTATGGTCAGTGCTGCACCGCAAGTGCTGGATGAAGCGCTGACTCCATCAAGAGTATCTTCAAGTGCGTCTCTCTCTCTTGCGCTGAGTCTGGGGTTTAAAATTGCGGCAGATTCTGCAGTTACTCGGGATGCGGGCCTAACCCAGACACTTGAGGAATTAATTGTGCAAGTCATCACAGGGCATAGGCTTGGTACAGTCAGCACAGGACGAAAAGCTGTGAGGCCCTGGCATGCCCCGTGAGCTGGGAGGAAAGGGGATGCAACAGGCGAGCCCCAACCTAAAACAAACTCATCTAACTCTAGCTAAACCACTATTTAACAGGAAAAGCAACTTGGAAAGAACAAAGGGGATTCAACTAGGTGCTAACTAACTCTAAAGACTTGTGAATACCTCTGAAAGCACTCTTGCCAGCAAGCAAGAAAGGCGCTTCAACAACGGTCATGGGCGGTAAAAAGAAACTGAGGGGGATGGAGGGCCAGTGGGGGTATACATGCACCAATATAGTGGTGCCACTCCAGGGGGCTTCCCTGCTGGTCCAACAGGTACCGCTAAGGGAAAACTCTCCAACAATCTGTGCATGCGGTGCGTGTACACTTAAGTGGAATGGACATGAGCAAGAGCTCAAAAAAGAAAGGCCATTGATGAGGCCTACACCTGGATCAAATGGACAGACAATGATCGGCTGCACTTTCGCTATGTCGTAACAAGTACGAATACACATAGTGATCCTCTGGGCAGATGAAAGGGCTATCATGTACATGGTACTGCAACAAGCAATTGATTAGACTTCTTAAATGGCTTAGTACGCTAAACATAAAAGGCTAAGGCATGCTTGAAATTCAGAGAATTTAGGTATCTCTCTCAAAGGGTGAGGTGAGGGTTAGGGTAAAATATTGACAGGAAAATGTCTTGCGACACATGAAAATGAGAAATCATTTTCAGAAGGAATGAAGGATGGGGTCTCAACTGAACCTTATCTTTAAAAAAAACCCAGTGGGTTCAAACATTAACGCTTTTAGTTCGGAAACTCGTCTGGCTGAAGGGATCACTACCAAAACTACAACCTTCATAGACAAATACAACAAAGAATAAGTAGCTAACGGCTCGAACAGTGGCACCATTAGCTTTGACAATATCAGGTTTAGGTTCCATTGGGGGTACTGAGTCCCTCACGTGATGATATAAGATGACGACCTGGATCCTTCTGCACTGCAGGAATGCTGCTACCACTGCCATGCACTTCGTAAAGCTCCTTGGTGGGGCAGACAGGTCAAAAGGTGTCTGAACTGATAGTGGGACCTGCCCACAATGAAATGAAAGAACCTTCTTAGAGCCGCAACTATGGGCACATGAAAATAAGCATTCCTCAGACTGAGGGCAGTGTACAAGTCCCCAGGATCCAGGGAAGGGATAATTGAGGACAAGGATACCATATGGAATTTTAACTTTTTCAGGTATCTGTTTAGACCATGTAGGTCTAATATGGGACCATAACCCAACCTTGCCTTTCAGGATAAGGAAATAAAGGAAATAAAACCATGAACCCCTGAATTGCAGAGGGACCTCCTCTACTGCCCCTACCCTAGAGGAGTGTCTGCACCTCCTATCACAGGAGTTGCTCGTGAAAGGGGTCTCTGAAAAGCGATGGGGTAGGGGTATGGAAAGGTGAGGTAACCAGAAGCTGGACAGAATATCCCATCTTTATCATGTATAGAACCCATTTGTCCGAGATGACCTGAGTCCAGGCATGGTAAAAATGAGAATTGGTCCCCAAACACAGAGACAGGATCCAAGAGGTAGAAAGGTTCGTTGCACTCGGGGGCATCTTAAAAAGTTCTTTCTAGGCCCTTGGCAACTGCCTGGAAGACAGGGCCTGATTATTACTGCCCCCACTTCCACTACTATGGGGGGGGGGGGGGGCAATGGCAACTTTGCCAGCTACCCGTTCTGTTCTACTCCTGTCTGACAGGGAGGATAGTATTGATGTGGCAGAGTTGGCTTGAAGTACCTCTGAGTCATAGGAGTTTTAAGACCGAAGGACTTTAACCATGTATCCTTTAAACCATGAAACCTGGAATTAGTTTGTTCTGTAAACAAGCTGGAACCATCAAACAGAAGGTCCTGTATTGTACTTTGGACATCTGGAGGGATTCTAAACACCTGAAGCCAAGAGTTGCATCTCATAACTATGCCTGTGGCCACAGATTGGACTGCTACAGCATGTAGGGCTGCCTGAAGGGAGGAGTGGGAAATTACCTTCCCCTCCTCTATGAGGGCCGCAAACTCAGTACTACATTCTGATGGGAGAAGTTCCTTAAATTTCTCCATGGTCGCCCATGTATTGTAATTATATTAAGCTAACACTGCGTGTTGGTTAGCAACCTTTAATTGGAAGCTACCCAGTGAGTAAACCAACAGATCCAGCCTCTTAGGGTGTGTCTAGACTACATCCCTCTTTTGCAGAGGCATGTAAATTAGACACTTCGAAATTGCAAATGAAGCCGGGATTTGAATGTCATGGCGCTCTTTCGAAAAAGCGCTATTTTGAAAGTGAAACCCCAGTATAGACGCAGTTCTTTCGAAAGATCCTATAAAAAATGAGGGTACGTCTAGACTACATCCCTTTTTCGGTAAAGGGATGTAAGTTAGGCACGTCGATATTGCAAATGAAACCGGGATTTAAATATCCCGCGCTTCATTTTCACAATGGTGGCTGATGCTTTTTTCTAAAATGGGGCTTTTTCGAAAACTCCTCCGGCACTTTAGATGGGAATCTTTCGAAAATAAAACCCTTTTTGAAAGATCCTGTACTCTTCAAAAAATGCCGGGTTTTTTTCCGAAAAAGCCCAGTTTCGGAAAAAAGCAGCAGCTGCCATTATGCAAATGAAGCACGGGGCTATTTAAATCCCAGCTTAATTTGCAATATCGACATGCCTAACTTACATTCCTTTACCGAAAAAGGGATGTAGTCTAGACACAGCCTGAGGTTTACAGGATCTTTTGAAAAAGGCTTCTATTTTCAAAAGAACCATGTGTAGACTGAGGTTTCACTTTCAAAACAGAGTTATGAAAGAGCGCCATGACGCAAATATGCAAACGAAGCATGGGAAATTCAAATCCTGGCTTCATTTTCAATTTCAAAGTGTCTAATTTACATCCTGGAGCTTCAGGAGGTAGCCGAGTTAGTCTGTTACAGAAAAAAAACAACAAATGGTCTGGTGGCACTTTATAGACTAACAAAACATGTAGATGGTATCATGAGCTGATGACCGGAGTATGAGTGGGGGATATGAAAACTCAAAATAAATAAAGGGGGGGGGGGCGCGAAAAAGAAAAAAAGGAAGGGGGATGTGAGACAGGGCATCATTAAATATCTGAAGAATGGGTACTTAAACCTAAGTAGATCAAAGTAAATAGATAGTTGCTGTTGGCACCTTCAGTGGTTATAAAGTAGATAATGTCCTAGTCAACCCATACGATTAAGTCCATCAGCATGTGAACTGAATTTGTGTATGAAGTATGATTCAAGTGCTTCCCTGTGGATCTGGCTTGTAGAGCTGGCCTGTGACAAGACCGCCACCAGCAGGTCTGTTAAAGTATGGTTAGGTAAGCAGAAATGTTCACCAACAGATTTTTCCGTGTTCCCTTTACGTATATCCGATTTGTGTCCATTGATCCTTTCCCGCAGGGACCATCCAGTTTGTCCAATATATATAGCAGTGGGGCACTGTTGGAATTTGATGGCATAGATCAAATTGCTGGGTGAGCAGTCAAATGACCCTTTGATTGTGTGGCTTATGTTGTTTGCTCTGGCGATGAATTCATCAGTGTAGATATATGGGCAGAATTGACATCTTTTCTGGTTGCAGGGCTGGGTTCCTGGAGGCTTATGATGTGGTTGTGTGGCATAGTTATCAGAAAGAATGTGCTTCAGTTTAGGGCAGTGGTCACCAACCAGTAGATAGTGATCTACTGGTAGATCTTAGAGCCTCTGACAAGTGATCCTGACTGTTTTGGCCCAGTGGCTATCAAGTGCCAGCACTTCAGCTGCCCCTCCCCCCACTGCTGCTCATCTCCTGCCCTTTGCCTTGGAGCTGCCCTTCCCCTGTGGAGCCTCCTGTTTTCTGTGCAGGGCAAGGCAGGGCAGGGCGAGGAGGGGTGCTGATGTTAAGGTGCCCCCTCCCACTCTGTATCCTTTCTCCACAAAGCAGAAAGGGGGCACTACAGTGCTTGGGATGGAGTTTGCTGGGTACTTTAAGGAGTGGTCCATGGCCAGGGCAGGGGTGAGCCTGCCTTAGCCCCACTGCATTACCAACCAGGAGCCACCAGAGCTATGCAGTGCCCAGCTAGAGCCCATATCCCGAACTCCTACCCCAGTCATGAACCCACTGCTGCACCCCAAGCTCTGAGCACCCCTGCATCCAAACACTGTCCCAGAGCCTGCATCTAGAACTCCCTCCTACATCCTAACTTCCTGCCCCAAGAGCAGCTCAGAGCCCCTCACACACACTCCAGATCCTTTAATCAAGACCAGAACCTGCATTCCAACCCTCTGCCACAGCCTGATGAAAGTGAGTAAGGATGGGCAAGAGAGGGAGGATGGAATGAGGGGAGGGGGTGGGGGGGAAGGAGGCAGGCGGGGCAAGGGTATTTATATTTGAGGTAGATCTTGGATTTGCACTTGAATTCAAAGAGTGATCTCCTGCTTAAAATGGTTGGAGATCACTGGGTTAGGGGGTCGTGAAACAGGAGCGGTCGACAAAGGCTTCCCTTGTCAACCGATCTGCGTCTTGACTCGTGCACTGTACTGACGATCAGCTAAGCTGGCACAGCGCGGTGGCCATTTTTATTTTAATGAATCCGGGGATATTTAAATCCCTGATTCATTGACTATGCTGGGTAGCCTATTTTACATGCCTCTGTCGGCAGAGGCATGTAGTCTAGACGTACCCTGAGAGTGAGGGATCATTTTCTAAGATGGATTGTAGATTGTGTATAATGCGTTGGAGGGGTCTGAGTTGTGGACTGTAGGTAACAAACAACAAGAGGAGTTCTGTTATTTTCTCTTTTGGGTCTGTCTTGAAGTAATTCATGTCTGAGTGTTTTTTTGGCTCTGTCGATTTGTTTTTTCACTTCCCCAGGTGGGTATTTCAGTTTTAGGAATGCTTTGTAACGATCCTATAGGTGATGGGCTCTGTCTGTGGGGTTGGAGCAAATCCGGTTGTATTGTAGGGCTTGGCTGTATACAATCAACTGAAAAATGTGTCTCGGATGGAAGCTGGAAGCATGAAGGTAAGTATAGCAGTTGGTGGGTTTTCGATATAGGGTGGTGGAAATTTGTTCATTATTTAACTGTATTATAGTGTCCAGGAAGTAGATTTCCCTTGTGGATTGGTCTAGGCTGAGGTTGATAGTAGGGTGGAAGTTGTTGAAATCCTTGTGGAATTCTTCAAGAGTGTCTTTTCCATGAGTCCATATGATGAAGATGTCATTGATGTAGAGTAAGAAAAGTAGAGGTATTAGAGGGCAAGAGCTGAGGAAACGTTATTCAAGGTCAGCCATAAAGATGTTGGCATATTGTGGTGCCATGCGGGTGCCCATGGCTGTGCTGCCGATTTGGAGATGGAAATTGTTTCTGAATTGGAAGTAGTTGTGGGTGAGGACAAAGTCACAGAGCTCTGTAATCAGGTGTACAGTGTTGTTATCGGAGATGGTGTTTCTGATGATCTGTAATCCGTCTTCGTGTAGAATGTTCGTGTAGAGGGCTTCTACATTCATGGTGGCCAGAATGGTATTTTCAGGAAGATTATTGATGTTTTGGAGTTTCCTCAGGAAGTCAGTGGTGTTGCGGAGGTAGGTAGGAATGTTGGTAGCATAGGGTCTGAGGAGGGAGTCGATATAGCCAGATAATCCTGTTGTAAGTGTGCCGATGCTGGAGATGATGGGCTGTCCGGGATTACCAGGTTTGTGTATTTTGGGTAGTAGATAGAAAGTTCCGGGTCAGGGATTTGGGGGGGAGGGGGGGTGTTAGCACAACGTTGTTCCTGAGTAGCATCACAGTTTCATGAGCAGTTTTTTCATTTTTCTTGGTATTCTTTAGTGGGGTCACAGGAGAGAGGCCTGTAGAATCTGGTATTGGTGAGTTGTCTGATCACCTCCTGTTCATAATCTGTCCTGTTCATGACTACAGCTCCTCCTTTGCCAGCTTCTTGGATTATGATGTTAGGATTGGTTTTGAGGCTGTGAATAGCATTGTGTTCTGCATGACTGAGGTTGTATGCAATATGTTGTTGTTTGCTGATAATGCCAGTTTGAGCGCGTTTGCGGAAGCAGTCAATATAGAAATCCAGACTTTCGTTACGTCTGTTGGTGGGGGTCCACACAGAAGCCGCCTTCTTGTGGGAATGGCGTGGGGGAGCAGTGAGGTCAATATGTTGTATATCAGTGTGTTGGAAATATTCCTTCAGGCGGAGGCACCGAAAAATAGGATTCCAGATCCCCATAGAACTGAATAATATTTGTGGGTGTGGTGGGGCAGAAGAAGAGTCCATGGGATAGGACAGATTCTTCTGCTGGGCTGAGAGAGTGATTGGATAGGTTGATGATGATGTTGGGTGAGTTGAAAGGCATGTAGCAGTTTGGACAGTTTATTGTCCTTTTTCTTCTGAAGAGAGATGAAGTGGTCCTTGTAGGTGGTTTGTTGAATAGTAGTAAAGTGTTGAAGAGGTGAAATGTGTGTGGAGGCTTGCTTTTTTATGATAGTTCCTAATGTAGAGCATTTCTGGGTAGAGTTCTTTCTACTGCTGCTCAGTACAGCTTGGACATCTGCCAAGCAGGCTGCCTACAGTTCCAACATCCAAATGCCATGCCATCGGGTGTAGCATGGTTGGGTTGGCATAGTAAGTCCTCTCCCTATTCTGAGTCAAGAGTTGTTGCCTTGGGAGAAGTGGTGGACATGACTTGCAATAACATGGAGTACCAACTTGAAGGACTCAATCAGGTTCAATGAAAATGACCTGTACCCTGTCTTACTGGATTTTCCTCAATATCCTCTGTAATAGGGGTTCTGTTGGAGAAAATGTGTACTTGACAGCCTCCAGCTATCACATGAGAGCACTCCCTCTGGAGCAGAAGTCTTTGTACTTTTTGTTCATATTTGATACAAATAGCTCTGTGATTTTGAAATCCTCATACCCAAAACACCTCCTGTAGATTTTGGTTGTGCAGCTCCCACACATGTTCTGTGGAATACTGTACAAAGGGTACGCCACAGTGTTTGGCAGATGCACAGAGGTCAGAATATTCTACATAAACAGGGCTCGCCAAGCGGTGGCAAGCCCCACTCGCCAGCTGCACTGTTTCACGCCATTCTGCGTTCTGTGCATGTGCAGATTGCTCTGCGCTGGCTCTTCTGGGTTGCAATCTACTCGCCACGGGCAAGTAGATTACATTATTTGTCGAGCCCTGTACATAAGTATGGTAAAAGTTCCAAATGGTGACAGCTTCTGATCATAGTTCTGAGAATTACACTTCTCCCTGATTCATAGACTACTAGGACTGGAAGGGACCTTGAGAGGTCATCAAGTCCAGTCCCCTGCCCTCATGGCAGGACCAAATACTGTCTAGACCATCCCTGATAGACATTTATCTAACCTACTCTTAAATATCTCCAGAGATGGAGATTCCACAACCTCCCTGGGCAATTTATTCCAGTGTTTGACTACCCTGACCGTTAGGAACTTTTTCCTAATGTCCAACCTAAATCTCCCTTGCTGCAGTTTAAGCCCATTGCTACTGCTTCTATCCCCAGAGGCCAAGTTTTCTCCCTCCTCCTTATGACACCCTTTTAGATACCTTAGATTTAGATTGTTAAAGTAATATAGCACAATCACATTGCTGGATACATCTAGACCCGTGGTCCCCAGCACGGTGCACTTGCATGTGCCTGCCAGGTGCTCGGGGCTGGCGTGGCCCCGGCCCCGGGCGCGCGGCGCTTGCAGGGGGGGGAGCGCCGGCCCCGGGCGCGCGGCGCTTGCAGGGGGGGGAGCGCCGGCCCCGGGCGCGCGGCGCTTGCAGGGGGGAGGGGAAAGCGCCGGCCCTGTCCCGGGCGCACGGCGCTTACGGGGTGAGCACCGGCCCCGGGCGCGCGGCTGGGGGGGGGGGGCACCCCCGGGTGCGCAAGTGTCCCCGCCCCCTGGTACCCGGCGGGCGAACAGCCACGCCCCCTGGCACCCGACAACCTCAAAAGGTTGGGGACCACTGATCTAGACTAACTGGCTGGAGCCCGCTTGGATACTAGTGGCAAACATTTGCTAAGTGTCTTAGTAGGTTCAAGGACAGTGCAGTCGATTGGAAGTGCCAGTCTACTCAGTCCAGTGTGTGCAGGATGTCTAGCAGTCTATGTGGAGTTTCATGGACCTCTTCCAAGGCAATCTGTAGCCTTTTGAGCAACTCCTAGAAAGACTTAGGAGCCTTAAGACATGGCAGGAAAGCTGGAATCACTGCCTCATATGGAGAGGACAACGACACGATCAGCAACGTGGTGTTCACCTATTCTGATTGTTGTAGCTGTTGGGTAGGCTACTAGTATCACGGGTCTTCTGGGTCACAGTACTATCATTGTGGGACTTCAAACCTTGGTGCCTGGCCCCATGGTGATGGGTACCAATACGTGAAGAGAGGGTAATCTGTTCTTTTGAGAATACTAAGATACCCTGAAGACACCTGAAACACTATATAGACTTCACTCCCAGAGCTGCCTCTTGGGGAGTAGTCAGAATATAGGCCATATTCATTTCAACCTTTTGACTCTGACTTCAAATCCAAAATGGGAGAGAGTCAGTATCCGCAGAGGTGGGAATCACCTGACTACTCATTGATGGTACCAGTGACATTCTAGCTTGGAATCTGGAAGTGGTGGCACAGAGGCTGTTGTTGGTGTCCAAGTACTACTCACAGTACCAGGAGCTGGCACAGTCTTGCTGTTCAGTTAGTTACCAGGCTGGTCTATCCTCATACCAGACAGTCCCACTATGGAACTTTCTTGGCTTGGTATGAGATGGGGACTTTGGTTTCATTGAGGATATGAAAATGGAACTCCCCCTCCTTGCCTTATTGGAGTGCCTATGTCTCCCTTCCCTCCCCTCCCTATTCACCTTGACTCTGCTCATCCAAGTCTCTCATAGCCAGTTGGGAGAGGATGGAGAGTCCTGGAACTGTACTCAACAGGTTGCTCTTACCTTTTTGAGGCCAAGGTACTAGGCTGGGGAGAGAATGTGTCTCCCATCAGTTGTCTAGAGTTTCATGGGCCTTCTTCATGATCAGATTTGGAACTTCCTTTACTGCTTTGTCCTGTTGCACTTGGTCTGAATGTGGTTTTCCTCAGACAGTACAGACAGGCACCATAGTAGACTGTGACCAGGAAGAGCTTGCGGCACTGCATGAAGTTTCAGCAAAAAAATTTTGTTTGGTTGTTTTTTGGTTGTTTTTTAAAGTAGAATCACTCCTCCAAATGTTAGGGAGATGAACTTCAAATGATTAGATAAATAATTAAAGCTACATATTCAAAATTATTTACAATTTATTTATAGGAAAAAGCTGAAGTAGTAGTCAGCATGAACACTGACACTTCATCCTAAACAATGAGTGGTAAGACTGAAGTAAAGATGTCAGCCATCCATCGGCCCCTCCTTAAAACTCTTGGTATAGGGCACAAAAAGTGGAGGTGCCCAAGTAGACCAAAACAGATACTACTAGGGAAAAAAATCTCCAGTCCTGGGCACATGTAGTGCACTTCACAGAACATCAATCACTTGAAGAACAAGTATGATACTCCATTATAGTCAGAGACTAAATAAACTCAATCTGTTTAGTTCATCCAAGAAAAGATTAAGAAAGCTCTAATTTTCAAATTAAAGAGCTAAGACAGAACAATGGTTAGAAACTAAAATTAAACAAATTAAGACTAGAAATTAGGTGATTTTTTTTAAAGTGTAATTAACCTGAGTGATCAACCACTAGAAGAACCTACCACTAAGGATGTTACAATTCATTTAATCAAGTAAACGTGTAACTGCTGAAAATTTCAGCATTTACATGCTTATAAGTGGGGAGGTGGGGGGGAAGAGGGAGAGGGAAGCAGACAGGCATGTCCTCAGGAGCCTGTGTGAAACCATGAAGGTTAACCGATGAGCCTAGTGTCACTAGACTCATTGGTTAATCGTGTACACAGTTACACTTTCATATCCCAACTACCTACCTACAGATTCTCCATTATTTGAAGATTTTTTTAAAAGACTGGATATCTTTCTAAAAAGATAAATTATATAGCTCAAACAGAAATTACAGGATTGGTAGAGAGTATACTGTGTGAGGTTCTTCAGTGTGTGTTATGATCAGCTAGTTTGACCTCCTGCATAATGTTCCTTTTAAGCCTTAAAATCTATAAGCACTATATAAATCAAATGGTATGTCAGCTTTCTTCAGTTCCAGTTACTTTACTTCCAAAGAAATACAGCAAAGAGAGGCAGTTCAGAGACTGATGACAAGACAATTAGAGGCATGGAAACACTTCCATTTCAAGAAAGACCTAAAAATATTAGGGTTGTTTCACGACCAGGCCAAAAAAGGGAGTGTAAGAGAGGTTTTTAAATAAATAATACAGAGAAGGAAACTTGAGAACCTATAAATCTATAAAAACAAAACAAATTAAACAATGCACAAGTAATCTGTGGAACTCAATGTCATGATGGTAGGATCCTTTGTGGAACGCTTCTTTTTGCCACATGGCTCCTTGAAACTGCTGGAACTACATGTGGTACTTTTTTGGGGGAGGGGGGAAAGAGAGGTGGGGAGGCGCTGTTCGTTAAAGGAATTGTGCTTGGTGACTTTCACAGAAGAACATTTTGAGCTAGCTCAGGTTCTTGAATCAATTAGTTCTGGATCTGGTTAACCTAATTTTTCAGCTCCTTTTGGAGAAGCTTTTACAGGCATTACATTTTACTGAATGCCCTTTTCCCCAAGATATAAAAGTGGAAGAGAAGCATTAGTCAAGGAAAGCAACAATTCAAATTAGGAAAAATAGGGAGGGAAAACCTTAATTCCCAACCTAAAGACAGCTGCAGTAGGGGAAAAACAGTTACCTACCTTTCATAACTGTTGTTCTTAGAGACATGTTACTTATATCCTTTCTATTCTAGGTGCACATTGCCTTAGAGGTAGCCACATGGTCAGCAGTGGCACCCTCTGGATTGCTGCACTCATGCATCGATAGTATTAGGTGCCACCAGCCCTACACCCTTTCAGTTCTTTCTTGCCAACAACTCCAACAGAGGGGCAGGAGGGCAGATAAAGGAATGAAAATGATACCAAGTGGCTACTGAAAATTTTGATGTATTAATTTTCTTTTTATTTGATTTCATATTAAATTAACATTTAAAATAGGGTTGCCAGGTGTCTGGCTTTGAACCGGACAGTCCAGTATTTGAGCTCTCTGTTTGGGAAACAAATTGAGAAAATATA
Source organism: Pelodiscus sinensis (assembly GCF_049634645.1). Classification (NCBI taxonomy): domain Eukaryota; kingdom Metazoa; phylum Chordata; order Testudines; family Trionychidae; genus Pelodiscus; species Pelodiscus sinensis. The sequence goes on from NW_027466001.1 coordinate 235,978, forward strand.
AGTGTCCGATAGTTTCTAAATAAGATGTAATGTAGATTGTGATGTAATGTCAAGTATGTCCAGTATTTTTGTTGAAACCATCTTGCAACCCTAATTTAAAATCATATACCTTGTTAATTATCCCTTATTTAAGTATGATAACTTCCATAATATTTAAAATTGTATATGGTGGCACACATCAGAACAAGCACATAGGACTTCAATACTGGTGCACAAGACAAAACTCACTCTACTCATGGATGGAAAATCTTAGAGGAAACACTGTTCCTGACCCATTTGTTATACTCTAAGAACACTAAAAGATAGAGAAAAGAAAGATGTACCTTTCCTCTGTCTCAGATGAATGTATACTAGAGACTGATTTGCTCTTAGGAATCCTCAGAGAAGGCATTACACTGGAAGGTGTTTCTTTAGATGAAGAGGATTCTGATTTTGATGTCACAATTCTCTTTTTCCTAACAGAGTGTTGTGCACTGTCACAGGGAAGCTTGATGTTTTCCTGTTCTGCAAGCACAAATCAAAACATCAAACAACCAATTAAAACAAATAACATGAAATTCCACCAACAAACACAGACTAGAGAGACTAGAAACTGGATCACAAATGAGTACAGGCAGTCCCCGAGTTACGCGGATCCGACTTACGTTGGATCCTCAGTTACCAACGGGGCCCTCCCTCTCCCTGGTCTCCAGCAGACCAGGGAGAGGAAGCAAAGCAGCTGAACACGCGGGCAGCGGACAGCCCAGACGCATCTGGGCTGTCAGCTGGCCGCGTGCTCCGCGGCTTTGCTCTGCTCTGCTCCCCGTCCCCCTGGTCTGCAGACCAGGGGGACGGGGAGCAAAGCAGAGCAGAGCAGAGCAAAGCGGCGGAATACGCGGCCAGCTGACAGCCCAGATGCGTCTGGGCTGTCAGCTGGCTGCGTGTTCCGCCGCTTTGCTCTGCTCTGCGTCCCCCTGGCCTGCAGACCAGGGGGACGGGGAGCAAAGCCGCGGAGCCCGAGGGCAGCAGGATAGCCACAGCGTGTCTGGGCTGTCCCGCTGCCCCCATGCTCCGTGGCTTTGCTCCGGACGCCTGTGGTACAGCAGCTGGGGCGCTGCCGGTTGGTCCTGTAGCGCCACTCTGGGTGCCACTGGACCAACCCAGCAGCACCCCAGCTGCTCTGCCCCAGGTGTCCCCAAGTCAGCCGCTGCTGAGACTGACCAGTGGCTGACTACAGGAAGCCCCTGCCCCGGGCTTCCTGGAATCAGCCGCTGATCAGTTTCAGCTGCAGCTGACTTGGGGATGCCTGGGGTTCTTAAGTTGAATCTGTATGTAAGTCAGAACTGGCCTCCAGATTCAGCCACTGTTGAAACTGATCAGTTTCAGCAGCGGCTGAACCTGGACGCCAGTTCCGACTTACATACAGATTCAACTTAAGAACAAACCTACAGTCCCTATCTTGTACGTAACCCGGGGACTGCCTGTATGCAGTAAGCTGCATTCCTCATTCAATATACCCATCTTCAGAGGTGTCTGCATAAATTCACAAGATTGCCTTCACAACACAACAACAGCAACACACATTGTTGATGAACAGGATATATTTGTCTCAATAGAGCTTCTCTACTACCACTAAAAATATTAATTGGTATATTTATATTCTGTAGAAAAATTACTTCAGTACTGGAAAAATCACTGATCTGTAGAGCACTAACATTGTTCAAACCAGATGCAAAAAGCACTTTGGAATTGTGCACTCTCTCTTGTACATACACACATCATTACAATGGAATTACAGCAAAAGTAGTCATCAGAAACTTTACAGACAATAGACAATTATCTCCAAACCAAATATTACAGACCCAGAAAATTCTGACTGAAAGTTGCACTGAACAGTAAACCAAACATGCTATGGTATGGAAGTGCTTAGATAATGCATTCAAACATCTGAATTCTGACCTCTACAGAAGCCTGGAATAACAAATTAGTTATGAGTAAGACATTTTAGAGTTTATGGTACCAGATTAAATGAAAAATAGTTGCTTCCCTTACAGCAGGTATTACGTATTCCACTCCTGTGCACAGATTTTTTTGGCCAGCAATAGTCATTGTGTCTGTGCCTGTGTTCTAAGTGCCATCATGTCTCCTCCACCAACATGCAAAAAAAGGTAGAATGGGGCAGTAGATTTGCCCAATACAGGATTTAGAAGGTATAGGATTCCCCAGAAGCATTGTTAAAAGGTTGGAATACACATGGACAACATCTTGAACAGTTGCTGTAAAGAGAGTAACATTTCCTTCCAGATTACAGAGGGAGACTTCAGAACTTTTATTTATGCTAAAATTTGACACGTTGCAAATGGGCCTTAATTGAGATGATAATTATCTTACACATTACAAAGACAGCCTCCCCACCTTTTGATATTTGTAGTGACCCCAGATTAGCCACTTAATTGACTCTTACAATAAGCCTTTTCCTCCTTCCTTGTCACTCTCCCCTCTCGCCCCCACCTTCTGTTCTATGTAGCTGAATTGTCAGTTGGTAATTTTTTTTTACTTTTTTCATTGTATTCATTGGTCATGCCAATTTGCTTTCAGAATATGATCTGAAGAAGTGAGTTTGCCCCACGAAAGCTAATCACCTGATAAACTATCCTGTTAGTCTTAAAGTGCTACATGACTGCTTTTTTTGTTTTACCAAGATCAGACTAACATTGCTACCTCTCTGTTACGTTTCCTTCTGAGAGTTGCCTATACATATTCCATTCTTGCAAGCAGTGACTGATATAAAGGTGGTGGTTACTCAGATCTACTTAAATAAGGATTGCAACAACGCTCTACCAAAGTGGGCAACCGATCTAGTGACTGCATAGTGTGTGGGGAAAGTGCAGAGTAGCGACATGGTCCTCCATACACACATTTCCTGGGTGGGAACCTGCGCCAGTAACTCCCCTGAAGAAGCCTAAGCCCTGGTGGTGTGTGCAATTATTGGAAGAGCATGCATCCCTGCCTGGTAGTAGCACGCACACATGTAGGACAAGATCCACGATGAAATCCATTGGGAAGAAACAAGAGGACCTTTCATTCTGTCTGCCACAAATAACTGGACATACTTTCAGAATGGTTTCATTCTCTTGATGTAGAAGGCTAATGCTCTGTAGAGATCCAACTAGTAAAGCCTTTTCTCCCTGATGCTCACATGCAGCTTAGGTTACAATACTGGAAGATCTTCCAGTTTATGTGAAACTAGGAGACAACCTTCTGAAGACAAGTCAGGTGAGGCCTGAGCTGAACTTTGGACTTATGGAACACAGAGTACAAGGGCTCCAATGTTAGGGCCCTGCTTTCAGACGCCTTCCCGGCTGTTATCACTACTAAAAACATCACCCTTTAGGAGAGAGAAAACAGACAGCATGTCGCCAAAGGTTTAAAGGCCATTCCTGTAAACCTGGACAGGACCCAAGCCAGGATAGGCTGTCAGAGCTGCCCATATAGCCTGTCGAGACTTCTAAGGAAACAGCGGACCATCCAGTTAGCAAAGACCTAGCAACCCTCTGCGCCAGGGTGGAAGGCAAAGATGGCAGTCAAGTGAACCCAGATTAATGATATGGAGAGCCCCTGCCGCTTGAGATGGAGAAGACAGCCCAGAATAAGTGGATCAGTGGAGAATGTCGATGACAGTGCTGCAGTGACCAGATTGAAAACCACTTCCACTTGGCAAGGTAGCTAGCTCTCATAAGATGGCTTCCTACTTCAAAGGAAAACTTGTCTAACTTGATCTGAGCAAGAAAGTGCTGCAGGATTCAGCCATGCAGCTTCCCAGTTGTGAGGTGCAGTCCTCTAGGTTTGGGTGCCTGAGACTGCTAGTAAAATCAGGAAGAACGGCAAGGTGAATAGAGTGTCCATGGACATTTTCAGCAGAGATGTGTACCAGGGTTGGGGGGGCCAAGCTGGAGCTATCAATATCACTGAAGCTTATTGTAAGGGAGCCGGGACAGCTCTGCCTTGACAATAAATGGTGATGTCTGACTTGATCACAGTGCAGATCCCTAACAAGCAAAATCCAGACCTGTCTCAAGTCTGGTGCACATAAGCCAGCAGATCCAGAGCAGTGATTAGTCCCCTTTATTCGGCTCTGGTGAGGCCACATCTGGAGTATTATGTCCAGTTCTGGGCCCCCCACTACAGAAATGATGTGGACGCATTGGAGAGGGTCCAGCGGAGGGTGACCACAATGATGAGGGGGCTGGAGCACATGAACTATGAGGAGAGGCAGAGGGATCTGTGTTTGTTTAGTCTGCAGAGGAGAAGAGTGAGGGGGGATTTGAGAGCAGCCTTCAACTTCCTGAAGGGAGGTTCCAAACAGGCTGGAGAGAGACTGTTCACAGTAGTGACGGATGCAGAACAAGGAGCAATAGTCTCAAGTTACAGTGAGGGAGGTCTAGGTTGGATATTAGGAAAAACTATTTCACTAGGAGGGTAGTGAAGTACTGGGATGAATTACCTAGGGAGGTGGTAGAATCTCCATCCCCAGAGGTTTTTAAGTCTCGGCTTGAGAAAGCCCTGGCTGGCTTGATTTAGTTGGCGTTGGTCCTGCCTTGGGCAGGGGGCTGGACTTGACCTCCTGAGGTCTCTTCCAGCTCTATGAGTCTATGATTCTAAGCACACAGGCAAGGCTGGGATTAAAGGGGGAGGAAGCTTTGAGAGGCAGGAATTTTTGCATAATAATGCAGATTAAGCAGCACAGCAAGACACACAACAATCAAGCTTGTACTGGTACTTCTGTTTTTGATAAACAAAAGTTACAGGTGCAGCCATAAAACTTAATCACACACACAGTTTTTGCACATCCTGAGTATCAGGATGTACCCCAAATAAGGGCATTGGGTATTGTAGGTATCTTACATAATACATTATTAATTGGTAAATACTAAAACAACCAAGTCTCACTTTGCTATAAAATGGGCTTAGTAAGAGGAATCAATGGGAGTGAGAGAGAAGGATTGACCCATAGGCCCTGCTCGTTGTAACTAGTTTCCAGCTTTGAGAGGGACATAAGCAAGCTATAGTGGGATATTGTCCCTAATTTCTGGGTCAAGAGAACTAATGAGAGGGAGGCAGTGATGGTATGGCAGATCCAGAAATCACACTTATTGCAGTCATGCCAGACCTATGAGAGACAGCTCACTCTTACTCTAGACCAGTGGTCTCCAACCTTTTTACACCCAAGATCACTTTTTAAATGACAGAACAAGCCAAGATCTACCACCCTGCCCCTTCCTTGAAGCCCCGCCCCCTCTATTCTCCTCCTCTCCATCACTTGCTATCCCCAATCCTTATATTGCTGCTTTTTTTTAAAAAAAAATCTGTAGGAAGAGGTTTTTCCAACATTTGGCCTGTCTAGACTGGACCAAATGTCAGAAAAAAACCCTTCTTTTGGAAACCACCTTATTCCTTGTGGGAAGAGGAATATAGGGGTGACTGAAAGATCATGTTTGCTCTTCCACTAAAAGAAGTGGAAGAACAAACGCATCCCTGGATGCAGAAGAGTTTTTATGGGATATCTCCGGAATCCTGAAAAACTCCTGCAGTCTAGCCATACCCTTGCTAGGTTGAGACAGGATGTGTAGGCTCCAGGGTGGGAATGAGGGATTTGGGTGTGGGAAGGGGTGAGAGGTGCAAGCTCTGGGAGGAAATCTGGATGCAGGAGGAGGTACATAAGGGAACGCTGGCTCAGGGAGGGGGCTCCAGGCCGGGCAGTGTTGGGGTCAGATATAGGGTTAGGGTACTAAGCAAGCCACAGACTTCTGGATGTGAAGGTTCAGGAATTTGGGTTGGGGTATGTGAGGGGCTCATGGTAGGGGGTTCCAGTGTATGATAGGCTCAGATGTAGGGTCTGGGGGAAAGGAGAGTACAGGAGTGTTATGATGCTGTGACAGGGTTTGAGGTGCAGGAGGGAGTACAAGATCTGGCCTAGATGGCTTTGGGGTACAGGACAGTGCTCAGTGTGGTAGGGGATTGGTGTTCAGGCTTATCTGGGTGGCTCACTGCTGGGGCTGGTGAAGAGGGGCTCCCCTCCACTGGCCATAGCAGCTTCAGGGCTTAGGGAGAGAAATTTATTCCTGCTGCAGCCCTGAGCTCCTGCACTGGACTTAATGGGAATCTGCATGGCCATGCAGCTTTGGGAAATTTATGGTCCTCTTCTAATACTGACTTTGGATCTGACCTTTATCTGCTATATCCATGGGGTCTAACACTCTAGCCACATGTGGTTGGTTGAATGTGGTTACTTGGCTTGAACAATGTGGCTATCTGCCCAGTTGACTGTGGCTAGTACACTATAGCATAGTCACTCTAGTGGCTACTGCTTCAGAACTGATTGGACATCACGATGCTAGATGATCCCTCAATACATTGTTGAAAACAAATAAAAGGAAACTAATAGGCAGCAGATTCAAATTAAATAAAAGGAAGTATTTCTTCACACAATGCACAGTCAGCCTGTGGAACTCTTTGCCAGAAGATGTTGTGAGGGCCATAACTATAACAGATTCAAAAAGAACTAGAAACATTTATGGACGACAGGTCCATCAATGGCTGTTTGTCGGGATGGGTAAGGATGGTGTCTGTAGCCTCTGTTTGCCAGAAGCTGTGAATGAATGACAGAGATCGCTTGATGTTTATCTGTTCTTTTCATTCTCTCCGGGGAACATGGTACTGGTCACTGTCAGAAGGCAGGCCACTGGGCTAAACAAACCTTGGTTTAACCCACTATGGTCGTTCTTATACTACTGATATGAGATTTCCTTAATTTCCCACTTTTGTGGTTATTTCCTTTCCTCCTGAAGTCTATCTAGGCAATTAGCCTCTGTCTCTAGTTGGAATTTGTCCTGCTTTGGGTGGGGGTTGGGCTAGATGACCTCCTGAGGTATCTTCCAACCCTAATCTTCTATGATTCTAATATCTGTTCTTAACAATCCCTAACCTTAACCACCAACGGTAAAAGACCCTGACCACAGAAGAAATGTAATCACGTAAAGCACACACATGCTTAGGAAATAAAAAGAAATAAAATAATACTAAATTAAAACCAGAATAACTAAAAGGATGATAGCTATGATTTCAGCAGGCATCACACTGGACTGTCTGGAACCACGAGCAGTGAAGAAGATGCTGTAGTGATGGTGAGTTGCACCTGCTTGTATGATCTCACACAGGTGCACAATAAGGTATAGTGCACAGCACAGACTCAGATACTGCTGGTTAAAATCTCCAATTGAGCACGCATGTACCAGGATGGTGCATTAATCCATTTGGATATATTTGCTACAATGAATCTCTTAATTAAGAGATTAAAATAGGGAACATATTCTCCCGTGGGTTCAAAGGGAGGTTTAATGACTAAGTAATATTGTGTGGGACTTGACTCCTTGAGTTAAAAGAACCCACACCTAGATTAATTAACCCCTTCAAGAATCTTTTTACTAGATCATAGATAAATGAAATCTTTGCTCAGGTGTGCTATGCAAGATGGCTGCAAGATGTACTTGGACTGACAATATGAGAGAGCTCAAGAAATTTCAAATGAACTATGTACTCAGGGATAGACTGAACAGCAGCTGAAGCTGGGCTATGTTAATGGTGTGCGCTCACAAAGAACACTCCACTTATGATCATAACAAAGGCAAGTTGACTGTTTCCTGAAATTTAAAAGAATCCCTCCACAAACAGACCAAATCCAGATCTATCGAAGTTCTATAGAGCGGAGAGAGTCTAGAAATACAGGCTCTTCTAGATCAATCAGTCTGGAATTGCAGAGAGAGACAGATAAACTGAAAAAACAACAAATAGCCTGGTAGCACTTTATAGACTAACAAAACATGTAGATGGTATCATGAGCTTTCATGGACACAGCCCACTTCTTCAGATGACCGGAATGTTGGATGACAGATAAGCCCTTTGTAATAGGAAAAGAATATATGAGAACTCCTGTTGTCTCTCTCAGGCTCCACAATTTTTCATTGAATAATAGAACTGGAAGGGACCTTGAGAGGACATCTAGTCCAGTTCCCTGCCCTCACGGCAGGACCAAGAACCTTATAGATGCCTATCTACCCTGATCTTAAATATTTCCAGTGATGCAGATTCCACAACCTTCCTAGGTAATGTATTCCAGTGTTTAATCACTCTGATAGTTAGGAAGTTTTTCTTAATGTCCAACCTAAACCTTCTTTGCTTCAATTTAAGCCCATTGCTTTTTCTCCAGTCATCAAAGGCCAAGAAGAACAATTTTTCTCCTTCCTCCTTTTAATGTCCTTTTAGGTAATTGAAAACTGCTATCATGTCCCCTCTCATTCTACTCTTTGCCAAACTTAACAAACCCAACTCTTTCAGTCTTCCCTCATATGTCATGTCCTCTAGGCCTTTAATTATTTTTGTTGCTCTTCTCTCGAAAGTCTCTAATTTCTCCACATCTTTTTAGAAATGTGGTGCCCAGAACTGGACACAGTACTCCAACTCGAGCCTAATCAGCAGGGAGTAGAGTGGAAGAATGACTTCTTGTGTCTTGCTCATAACACCTCGGTTAATGAATCATGGAAACAAAGGGTAGGAATAAATGATAAGCTTTCAGATAAGAGACAGGTAACTAGTGGGGTCCCCCAAGAGCCTGTCCTGGGACCAATCCTATTCAACTTATTTTATAATTGATCTAGAGAAAGTGGGAAACAGTGAGGTGGCAAAATTTGCAGATGCCAAACTGCTCAAGATAGTTAAGACCAAAGCACACTGTGAAGAGCTTCAAAAAGATCTCACCAAACTAAGTGATTGGGAAACAACATGGCAAATGAAATTTCATGTTGAATAATGTAAAGTAATGCACACTGGAAAAAATAATCCCAACTACACATACAATATGATGGGGACTAATTTAGCTACAACTACTCAAGAGAGTGATCTTGGAGTCATTCTCTGAAAACATCCACTCAGGGTACATACATCTAGACTACATCCCTTTTTCAGTAAAGGGATATAAATTAGGCACGTCAATATTGCAAATGAAGCTGGGATTTAAATATTCTGCGCTTCATTTGCATAATGGCGGCTGACGCTTTTTTCCTCCGAAATGGGGCTTTTGAAAAAGAAAAAAAACCCCAAAATCAGCAGTTTAGATGGGAATCTTTCAAAAATGAAACCCTTTTTTGAAAGATCCTGTAAACCTCATTTTTTGAGGAGTACAAGATCTTTCGAAAAAGGGTTTCATTTTTGAAAGATTCTCATTTCAACTGTTTTTTTTTTTCTTTTCAAAAAAGCCCCGTTTCAGAAAAAAATGGCAACAGCCATTATCAAATGACGCGCGAGACATTTAAATCCTGGCTTCATTTGCAATACTGAAGTGCCTAATTTACATCCCTTTACCAAAAAAGGGATGTAGTTTAGACGCATCCTCAGTGTGCAGCGGCAGTCCAAAAAGCAAACAATGTTAGGAATCATAAAAAAAAAATTGTGGATAGTTCTCTGAAAATATCCACTCAGTGTGTAGCAGCAGTCAAAAAGGCAAATAGAATGTTAGGAGTAATTAAAAAAGGGATAGAGAATAAGACAGAGAATATCTTATTGCCTCTCTATAAAACCATGGTACACCCACATCTTGAATACTGCATACAGACATGGTCGCCTCATCTCAAAAAAGATATATTGGCATTGGAAAAGGTTCAGAGAAGGACAACAAAAATGATTAGGGGTTTGGAACAGGTCCCATATGAAGAGAGATTAAAAAGACTTGGACTTTTCAGCTTAGAAAAGAGGAAGCTAAGGGGTATAGATATCTGTAAAATCATGATTGGAGTAGAAAAAGTGAATAAGGAAAAATTATTTACAGGCAGTCCCCGGGTTACATGGATCCGACTTACATCGGATCCCTACTTACAAACGGGGTGAGGCAACCCCGCACTAGCTGCTTCCCCCCAGCAGACCAGGGAGACGCGAAGCTAGCGCTCCCCCCCCCCCCCCAGCAGACCAGGGAGACGCGGAGCGGCTTTTCTCAGCAGACACCTCAGCTTGAGAATAAAGGACTGAGGGAAGTGAGATGTGGGAGAATAAAACTGAGCTCTGGAGAAATGTTTGGCTAGAGTTTCCCCTACAATATGTACCAGTTCCGACTTACATACAAATTCAACTTAAGAACAAACCTACAGTCCCTATCTTGTACGTAACCCGGGGACTGCCTGTACTTGTTCCCATAACAAAACTAGGGGTCAACAATTGAAATTAATAGGCAGAAGATTTAAAACAAACAAAAGGAAGTTTTTCTTCATGCAGTGCACAATAAACCTGTGGAACTCCTTGCAAGAGGATGTTGAGAAGACTAGGACTTTAACAGGGTTCAAAAAAGAGCTAGATAAATTCACTGAGGTTAAGTCCATCAATGGCGTCCCTAGCCTCTGTTTGTCTGGAAATGACGACAGGAGAGGGATCACCTGATGATTACTTGTTGTGTTCACTCCCTCTGGGGCATCTGGCATTGGCCACTGTCAGCATATAGGATAGTAGACTAGATGGACCTTTGGTCTGACCCAGTATGGCTATTCTTATGCTCTTATTGTTTTCTTTTTTTGCAACAGTATCACACTATTGACTCATATTTAGCTTGTAGTCCACTATGACTCCTAGATCCCTTTCTGCCGTACTCCTTCCTCCTTCCTAAACAGTCGCTTCCCATTTTGTATGTGTGAAACTGATTGTTCCTTCCTAAGTGGAGCACTTTGCATTTGTCCTTATTAAACTTCATCCTGTTTACCTCAAACCATTTCTCCAATTTGTCCAGATCATTTTGAATTAAGACCCTATCCTGCAAAGTACTTGCAACCCATCCCCGCCTGGTATCATCTGCAAACTTAATAAGCGTCCTCTCTATGCCAATATCTAAATCAAATCCAAATTTTGGTTTGCTCTTATTTATTTTCCTAAAAACTCTATGAGTTAGAGGAACTGTGAGTAAAACAAAGGTATCTTACTCCCTAGTCTAAATAAAAATACATTCAAGATGAACTGGTTGCCTGTCTTATTTTGGTAATCAACATATGACATTTTGAGGTATGCCTTGTTGCAAACAGGTCTCATTCCACAAACTTCTACAGTAAGTATACGTTTGCCACCAAGTTCTTGAGAACATCTACTTATTCTGATCATGTATGTGTCTGCTTAATAATCGGCAAGTATGTAGGCAGAAAGCTATAGGATCAAGTGTACTATGTCCCACTCCCACAGAACTATGGACTTCTTGTCCAGCTGGTTGAAATGTGGTCCCCCTGTTTGCTCACATTAAATACTGTACTAGTATTGTCAATAAGAACTTGAACCACTGTGTCCTGTGATTGGAGAGAGAGGACTCTGTGTAAATACACAACAACAGAAATATTAACTACATCCAAAGATTTCATAGAATCATAGAATAATAGGACTGAAAGGGACCTCAAGAGGTCATCGAGTCCAGCCCCCCGCCCTCAAGACCAAGCTCCACCTACACCATCCCTGACAGATGTCTATCTAACCTGTTCTTAAATATCTCCAGAGAGGGAGATTCCACCACCTCCCTTGGCAATTTATTCCAATATTTGACTACCCTGACAGTTAGGAATTTTTTCCTAATGTCCAATCTAAACCTCCCCTGCTGCACTTTAAGCCCATTACTCCTTGTCCTGTCCTCAGAAACCAAGAGGAAGAAATTTTCTCCTTCCTCCTTGTGACACCCTTTTAGATACAGGCAGTCCCCGAGTTACGTGGATCCGACTTATGTCGGATCCGCAGTTACGAACGGGGTTCCTCTCCCTGGTCTCCAGCAGACCAGGGAGAGGAAGCAAAGCGGCGGAACATGTGGGCAGCGGACAGGGCTGTCCGCTGCCCACGCGCTCCAAGGCTTGGCTCTGCTTTGCCCGCCCCCCCCTCCCCCCCGGTCTGCAGACCAGGGGGAGGAGGGGGGCGGCAAAGCAGAGCCAAGCCGGGGAGCGCCCGGCCAGCTGACAGCCCAGAGCGTCTGGGCTGTCAGCTGGCCGGGCGCTCCCCGGCTTGGCTCTGCTTTGCCCCCCCCCCCATCCCCCTGGTCTGCAGACCAGGAGGGGGAGGGGGGGGAGCAAAGCAGAGCAAAGCCGCGGAGCACGCGGGCAGCGGACAGCCACGGCGCGTCTGGGCTGTCCCGCTGCCCCCGTGCTCCGTGGCTTTGCTCCAGACACCTGTGGTACAGCAGCTGGGGCGCTGCCAGTTGGTCCCGTAGCGCCACTCTGGGCGCTACTGGACCAACCGGGCAGCACCCCAGCTGTTCTGCCCTAGGCTCCTGATTCAGCCACTGCTGGTCAGATTCAGCAGCGGCTGAATCAGGACGCCTGGGGCAGAGCAGCTTGGGTGCTGCTGGGTTGGTCCAGTAGCGCCGAGGAGCGGCGGCGTTACTGGACCAACCCAGCAGCACCCCAGCTGCTCAAACTGACCAGTGGCTGACTACAGGAAGCCCCTGCCCCGGGCTTCCTGGAATCAGCCGCTGATCAGTTTCAGCAGCGGCTGAATCTGGACGCCAGTTCCGACTTACATACAGATTCAACTTAAGAACAAACCTACAGTCCCTATCTTGTACGTAACCCGGGGACTGCCTGTATTTGAAAACCGCTATCATGTCCCCCCTTAATCTTCTTTTTTCCAAACTAAACAAGCCCAGTTCATGAAGCCTGGCTTCATAGGTCATGTTCTCTAGACCTTTAATCATTCTTGTCGCTCTTCTCTGTACCCTTTCCAATTTCTCCACATCTTTCTTGAAATGTGGCCCCCAGAACTGGACATAGTACTCCAGCTGAGGCCTAACTAGTGCCGAGTAGAGCGGCAGAATGACTTCACGAGTTTTGCTTACATCACACCTGTTGATACAACCTAGAATCATACCCCTTCCAGCTGACAAATAAAGGAGGCTGTTCCTCAGTATAGAGTAGCGTAGCATATCCAAACAAGACCATGCCAGAGCAAGAAATGTCCATGGAATTATTTTGGGAGAAGGTTCCTTTTGTGGCAGCCTTTCTTCAGCTCTTTTGAATTCAGAGCACAGGCAGTCCCCGACTTACGCGGATCCGACTTACGTCAGATCCGCACTTACAAACAGGGCTCTCTCGCCCCGGAGGTCGAGGTGGCGGATTGCTGCCTGCAAGCTCCGGGGCGGGAAAGCCCCGTTCATAATAGGGAATAGCCAGCATGGGTTTATGAAGAACAAGTCATGCCAAACTAATCTGATCGCTTTCTTTGATAAGATAACGAGCCTTGTGGATAAGGGAGAAGCGGTGGATGTCATATACCTAGACTTTAGTAAGGCATTTGATACAGTCTCACATGATATTCTTATTGATAAACTAGGCAAATATAACTTAGATAGGGCCACGATAAGGTGGGTGCATAATTGGCTGGATAACCGTAGTCAGAGAGTTGTTGTTAACGGTTCTAAATCCTGCTGGAAAGGGATAGCAAGTGGAGTTCCTCAAGGGTCTGTTTTGGGACCCGTACTGTTCAACATCTTCATCAATGATGTAGATATTGGGATAGAGAGTACGCTTATTAAGTTTGCAGATGATACCAAACTGGGTGGGGTTGCAATTTCTTTGGAGAATAGGGACATAATTCAAAATGACCTTAGCAAGTTAGAGAAATGGTCAGAGGTAAACAGGATGAGGTTTAATAAAGAGAAATGCAAAATGCTCCACTTAGGAAGGAACAATCAGTTCCATACATACAAGATGGGAAGCGACTGTCTAGGAAGGAGCATGGCGGAAAGGGATCTAGGGGTCATAGTGGACCACAAGTTGAACATGAGTCAACAGTGATGCTGTTGCAAAAAAAGCAAATATGATTTTAGGTTGTATCAACAGGTGTGTTGTAAGCAAAACTCGTGAAGTCATTCTGCCGCTCTACTCTGCACTAGTTAGGCCTCAGCTGGAGTACTGTGTCCAGTTCTGGGCGCCACATTTCAAGAAAGATGTGGAGAAATTGGAAAGGGTACAGAGAAGAGCGACAAGAATGATTAAAGGTTTAGAGAACATGACCTATGAAGCCAGGCTTCAAGAACTGGGCTTGTTTAGTTTGGAAAAAAGAAGATTAAGGGGGGACATGATAGCGGTTTTCAAATATCTAAAAGGGTGTCACAAGGAGGAAGGAGAAAATTTCTTCCTCTTGGTTTCTGAGGACAGGACAAGGAGTAATGGGCTTAAAGTGCAGCAGGGGAGGTTTAGATTGGACATTAGGAAAAAATTCCTAACTGTCAGGGTGGTCAAATATTGGAATAAATTGCCAAGGGAGGTGGTGGAATCTCCCTCTCTGGAGATATTTAAGAACAGGTTAGATAGACATCTGTCAGGGATGGTGTAGACGGAGCGTGGTCCTGCCTTGAGGGCGGGGGGCTGGACTCGATGACCTCTTGAGGTCCCTTCCAGTCCTATTATTCTATGATTCTATGATAAGCTGCTCCCGGTGCCCCTGGTCTGCTGGGGGGGGGGGGGGGGGGGGGGCGCAGCTAGTGTGCCCCCCCCCCCCCCCCAGCAGACCAGGCTTTTGTTGTGGACCCTGGGGCAGAGCAGCTGGGGCGCTACTGATTGGTCCTGCAGCGCCGCTCTGGGCACTACTGGACCAACCCGGCAGCACCCCAGCTGCTCTGCCCCAGGTCCTAATTCAGCCGCTGCTGGTCAGTTTCAGCAGTGGCTGAATCAGGACGCCTGGGGGCCTGGGGCAGAGCAGCTGGGGTGCTGCTGGGTTGGTCCAGTAGCGCCAAGGAGCGAGGAGCGGTGCTACTGGAGCAACCCAGCAGCATCCCAGCTGCTCTGCCCCAGGCGTCCCCAAGTTAGCCGCTGCTGAAACTGACCAGCGCTGACTACAGGAAGCCCGAGGCAGAGTTGCTCTGCCCCAGGCTTCCTGGAATCAGCCGCTGATCAGTTTCAGCAGCAGCTGACTTGGGGACGCTTGGGGTTCTTAAGTTGAATCTGTATGTAAGTCAGAACTGGCAGTCAGTTTCAGCAGCAGCTGAATCTGGACGCCAGTTCCAACTTACATATAGATTCAACTTAAGAACAAACCTACAGTCCCTATCTTGTACGTAACCCGGGGACTGCCTGTAATACCTAAGAAAAGGCCAATATAGCTGCATTGTTCATGATAGCACTGCCAATTTTGCCAGAACACTCTAGAAAATTACTCATTATAGTCACTGGATCAGAGAAGCTGATCTTATGTGCCATTTGCTTTATCTGTTAGTTTTAAGAGTACACTGCAGAGATCTACTTTAAAGACTTTTGACGATAAGAGGGTATTGATTTGCTTAAGCTGAAGTTGGTTAACAAGTGGCTAAAAATGATTTGCGATCATTTGTGCTGCTGATTTGTGAACTCTTGACAAATTACATCTTAGAACACAGAATAGGTGCTGAGTTATACCTCTAAAGTCTAAATAACTCTATAGCTTATCTATACTGATCTTTAATACTGACTGCTCTAACAAAGGGATTTGTCATTTAAATGAATTTTGTACATCAATTTCTAGAAGAAACTTTTTCTATAAGAATTTTTTTTTAATTAGCTTTGATTTTGTTGAAAGTAAAAATGGAATTCCAAACAAAATCTATTAGTGAAGCTTAAAATTGATTATAACTATTAAAATAATGGACAAAAATAAATAATTTTAGTTCCTTGATAATTTCAGTTCAGGGGAACCACAGTTCTGAGTGCTTATTTAATTGATATGTCTGAATAGTCCACAAAAGAGAGTCATAAAATCTTCTGTCAGAAGCGCACACCTTTTAACAATTATGCAGGTAACTAGACAATTAGCCCGTCATAAGACAGGATTTTCAGGTCTCTCCTCCATGTCAGTCTTCTCTCCTGAGCCTCCAGTTTCTCGCTCTCTCTCTCTCTCTCTCTCACTCTTCCTCCTACTGCTTCCCCCCCCTCCCTCAGCTTTCCTCTGCCTTCTGCCTCTCCCTCTCTCTCTCTTATCCTCTGCCTGCCTCTCACTCTCTCTCTGCTCTCCTGTCTCCCTCAGGGATGCACGCTTGTCCAGGCCCCGCCCTCTGGGCGTGTATATCCCCTCCCTGCCCCCTTCTGCCTCTCGCTGTAGTGCTCGGCTGACTTCTGCGCCGCTCAGCTGGGCTGCTGCAGGGGAGCAAGCAGCCGTTTGGGCCCTGCGCTTCTCATGCAGCACCCCCATGCTGCATGGGGAGTGCGGACCCCAAACGGTTGCTTGCTCCCACACAGCGGCCGGGCTGAGCGGCGCAGAAGTCAGCTGAGCGCCACAGTGGGAGGCAACAGCGCTGCCCAGAGGGAACAGCGAGCATTTCAGTATTACAGAGCCACAAACACCGGGCTACTATATATAATGATACCAGCAGCCATTTGAAAATATACTTCATGAATAAACATGATTAAGAAAAGAGAAATAAAGAAAGACATTTCCTACCTGTGTTGGCTGATTGGGATGCAGTGATTTTGTTTGCAGTTAAACTTGGAGTTAGTGGTATTCTTCTGTTCTTTATCCGTTCTATTAAAGATTCAAATTCATCTTCTGAGCTGTCTGGTTCTAACACAGCACTACATTGGAGTGCCAAGATCTGTGTGTGGCTCCCTGCATACTTTTCCTGATCTTGTTTTTTCCCATCAAGAGATGAATCTGGACTATATTGGGAAACATCAAGTTCCTTCTGTTTTTGTGAAGGAGCTTGTGGTATGTGATGCAGATTGTTTTTCAAGCCTCTCGCTTCATTTTCTTGGCAGTGGTCAGACCATGAACTTTTTATGAAAACAGAATCATCATTACTGTCACTTAAAATCTCTGGATACACCCATTCCTGAGAGCAAGTCTTTTCCTTTCCAGATGTCACTGGTGTGTTCTGGATCTGAACATTCTTCATTGCTACGATTTAAATGAAAAATTCAAAGACTTCAGCTTTATGCTTTGATGCAAGTTAATCAGGCTAGGGAACATTTTATTATAGCTACTCTTCCTGATAAAGGAAAGCTTCTGCAGTTATGCAAATATAAGAGTTTGTTTTTAGCTGACTATATGGTTATTCTTATTTCTTACTAGAAGACTTACCCAGCACTGCCCAGGTCCTTCAGGGCAGAGGGCTGGCAGTGGAGGGTGCGCAGAGTCTGGGCCGAGCCGGGGGTGGGTGGGGTGTGTGTGTGTGTGTGTGTGTGTCCGCGCCAGCAGGAGCAGTTCCCCCTCCCCTACCAGATATTGATATCCCAGTATTAAAACAAGCATAACAGGAAGGAAGAAGAAAAAGGAAAAGATCATAGGAAGGAATGAGAAATTGAGACTGAGCAAGGCAAGAATTAATCCAGCAAAAAGCAAACAGCATTGAACCTCTCCTGTTATCTTACCCTAAAAGGGAACCAAACTTTTCCAAAGTTATTTGTGCTTTTCCTAAAGAATAATTGTGAGCACTGATCAATGAGCATTTTCTCTCCACCCAGTTAAAACTCCTGTCCCCTCCTTGTTGTTGGATGGCTACTTACCCTTCCTACTTATGTCATTCTTTCTTGTAAAATCAGAGAAGTAGTCTTCCACAGAGTCAACAATGATTTCATTCAAACTGTAGGCAAATAACATGAAGGAAATGAAGTCAGGAATGATTCGCGTCTCAGTACATGTAATGTGAACAATAAAGCAGACTGGTACAGTGTTCTAATTTATTCACTGGAAACCACCCATTAACACTGAAGAATGCTCTCAGTGTAACTTGTAGTTGTCAGTTAAGTTTTGTCAGTATTTGATCATTAAACTTCTGAGGAAGAAAGACAGGACTCCATTTCAAGAATCTTGAGCTATTTTGTAAATTTAGTCCTACAATAGGATAACAACATGTTTGCAAACTAAGTTCAGATATTGAAATAGACTGTTATTTTATGTGGTAACAAGAATGAGGGACGACATAGCTAGGTAACCATAAAGATGGAGTTTATAAAGTTCTACTTAGATATTACACTGTTGACCAAAAAGGTTATCTTTAAGGTGAATATAGCACTTGTGAAAAATGCAAAGCTGTCAGTGCTTTTAATTCCTCAATCCATAAAAATCTACAGAGTGCAGGCTGCCACACTGCAAACCTCTACACTCCACTTTCACAAATGCGCCTTATTTCTAATCTACATGAACCACTTCACTTGGTAAAAAGGGAGTTCTGTTTTCATAACTCATTCAACACTTGGTGCCTCTACCACAACTGCCAGGTATGGGAATAATTAGTACAAGAGCCAGCAAATATAAAACACACAGCCATACTGGGTCAGATGAAAGGTCCACCTATAGCTCAGTATCCTGTCTTCCAAGAGTGGCCAATACTAGGTGCCCCACTGGGAAAAAACATAACAGGGAATCGTCAAGTGACCCAGTCTATGTCACTCATTTCTAGCATCTGACAAACAGGTTAGGAACACCATTTCTACACATCCTAGCTAATAGCCGTTGATGGACCTATTCTCCATGAATTTGTCTAGTTCTTTTTTGAATCCTGTTAAGAGTCTTGGCCTTCACAACATCCTCTGGCAGAGTTCCACAGATGGACTGTAAGTTGTGTGAAGATATATTTCCTTTTGTTTGTTTTAAACCTGATGTCTAATGATTTCATTTGGTGATCACTAGTTCTTGTGTTATGAGGAGTATATATCACTTCCTTATTTACTTTATCTGAAAACTAAGTAGTATGGAAATCTGTCCTCTACAAAACAAGACAAAGTCATTTCTATCACTCATTTCATATAGTGGTCTAATGACTGGCTCACAGTGATAACTGTAAATCCAAACCTAGTTAGCAGTGAAACTGGTGACAGAAATGAAAGGTTCTCATTATAAGAAATACAGGGCTCCAAAACAGCAACAAAATAATACCAAGATATGTGCCTCCAAATAATAATACTTCACATCTATATAATGCTTTTGATTTTAAAAGTGCTGTAAAGACCTTAATCCCCAGAACAACCTTATGAGTTATTAATCTTCATTTTAAAGTGGGAAAATTAAGGCACAGAGAAGAGAAGCAGTGTGACAGTCACACCTGGAATGAGCAGTAGACCCAGGATTAGAACTCAGAACATTGACATATAAACCTGTGTACAGTTGCTCCAGATAATGACGACACCCTATGCAAATAAGGGAGGATTTAATTCATTATTCCAAATTCAAAGGAATTCATTAATGGGACATTTTGGCTGTCATGCATTAGGGAAAAAAAAGTCTCTGACAAACTATAAACAATTCAGTAATTCCAGGACCCACCTGCTTTTTTTTTTCTTGGAGACTTTGTGTGTTAGGGATTTCTGAGTCTTCATTCTAGATAAAACTAAATCAGAATGTGAGAAAAATCACATTAGAATATAAGAATGGCCATACTGAGTCAGACCAAAGGTCCATCCAGCCCAGTATCCTATCTGCTGACAGTGGCCATGCCAGATGCCCCAGAGGGAATGAACAGAACAGGAAATCATCAAGTGATCCCTCTCCTGTCATCCATTTACATCCTCTGATGCAAGGGACACTATTCCTACCCACCCTGGCTAAGAAGTATTGATAGACCTGTCCTCCATGAATTTATCTAGTTATTTTTGTAACCTTGTTAGGGACACATCTACACTAGGAAATTATTTCAAAATAATAACTCCTAAAATAACTATTTTGAAATTTAAAAAATGAATAGTCTAGTTGCACTTTAAAGACTAACGAAATATGTAGATGGTATCATGAGCTTTAATGGATACAACCCACTGTCTACACTACAGGGAAGCCTTGAAATTAGTCCAAGGGAGGCTCCTGTAATGTGCATGTGCTACCTTGACTTAGAGCCTTAAGAAGCACTGACGGAGTAATTACTTTGAATGACTCCGGGGAGTAGTTATTTCAAATTAATAGCCGTGAAGCAACCACAGTACCACTATTTCGAAATAACTATTTTGAAATAAGCATTATTCCTCGTGGAAAGCAGGAGTTATTTCAACATAACAAGACCCTTATTTTGAAATAACAGGATTGGTAGCATGGATGCTCTGCTTGTTATTTTGAAATAACTCTCTGCTGTAGACCAGGACTTAAAGTACTGGTCTTCACAACATACTCTGACAAGAAGTTCCACAGGTTTGCTGTGTGCTGCGTGAAGAGGACATTACAGGGCATTTATTTTAGCTTTTTAAAAAAGTGATCCCACCGACCCACAGTTGGGGGCCATACACAAATGAGAAGCGACCCCCCCACCTCCAAAAAAAACCCCGAACCACTCATTGACATGGCCCCAAATGAGAAGGAGAAAAAAAGACTCACTCTTCTACTGAAGGAAGGGAGAAGGTGTTGAGGCTCAGGGCTTACTCCCAGGTCCAGATTAACTCTTCTGGGGCCCTGGGGCTAGTAGATTTTGTGGAGTCTCCCATGGCACTGGGGTGGGGCTAAAAATGAGGGGTTCAATGAGCAGGAAGATCCTGCCAGGGAGTGGGCTGGGGTAGGGGTGTAGGGTCTGGGTGAGAAGTAAGGTGCAGAAATGGGCCAGGGGGGAGGGAGTGCAGAGTGCAGGAAGGGGCTGGAGGGGGATGCAAGAGCAGGGTGGAGAGGGGAAGGACACAAGGTTAGGTTTAGATTTGATCAAGGCAAGCCACAGGCTGCATTTGGCCCACAGGTCATAAGTTTCCCTCCCTTGCCTTAAAGGCACATATAGGTAAAAAACTGTAAATTTACATTATCAATAATATCCAAATATCTCTACAACAAGAACCCTACTTTATTTCACAATGAAAAATGCTCAGCAATTCAGAGCAGAAGCTCTATGGCTTCCCTCTTCCTTACCATTCAACCTTTGTTTTGTCCTAAGACCTGGGGGAAAGGATAGGCTTTGCAACAAAAATTCATTGCAAAATGGTATTCCAGAAGAAATGCATACTCTTGCAGCTATGAGAAATACATCTTCTCTACTTTCATTGACAAAGCAAGCTTAGCATTCGACCACTCTTTACTTACATATTTCAAATTCTTCATCACTACTGGAAGAAAAGGGCAGAATTGAACTGCAAAATAAAGCACAACAGATGTGAGGAACATGGCCACTTGAGAAAAAGGAAGTTACTCACCTTTTGCAGTAAAAGACAGTTCCCTGTTTGCCTAACAGGTGTTCTTCGAGATGTGTTGCCCATCTCCATTCACTGTAGATGTGTGTGCTCGCCACATGCACTGGTGCCAGAAGATTTTCCCTCAGCAATATTTGTAAGGTACCAGTTCCAGTGCCCCCTGTAGTGGTGTGCACATGCCATGCTATATAGGGTGCCACTAGGTCAGTGGTGGCCAACCCGTGGCTCGTGAGCTGCATGTGAAAAAATTGTGGCTCCTGACAGAACTGGGATGGAACCCGGAACTACTTAGGTAAGCTGCTGAGACAACAGCCAGATCACCGTGAGCCGCATTTCAGCGTATGCTCACGGCTCACACCATTGTACTCACAGCCCCCAGCACCCTGAGCCACTTCCTGCACGTGAAGGATGTCACATCCTGCATGTGTGGCGTTGTTGTTGTCTTTTGCGGCAGCGAGGGCTTATGTGGCGGTGGAGGATCTTCTGGTGGTGGCGGCGGAGGATCTTGGGGTGGCAGTGAGGGATCTTGCGGGGCAGTGGTGGAGGCAACAGTGGCGGTGAGAAGGGCTCCTGCGATGGCAAGGGATCTTGTGGCGGCAGTGAGGGCTCCTGGTTCGACAGCCTTAGGTAAAGCAGGTTGGTTGCTGGCTTGGGGGGGGGGGGGGGGGGGGGGCTTGGGTTTTGGTTGCTGGCTAGAGAGAAGGCAGGGGCTTGGGTTTTGGTGCCTGGCGTGGGGGAAGCGGGCCTAGGTTTTGGTGCCTGGCTCAGGGGCCTGGGTTTTGGTGCCTGGCTCGGGGGAAGGAGGGGAGGGGGTCTGGGTTTTGGTGCCTGGCTCGGGGGCTTGGGTTTTGGTGCCTGGCTCGGGGAAAGGGGGACTGGATTAGAGCTGTGGTCACCAAACTCTGGGACCACAAATTCCACTAAACCTAGAACCGCAAAAGAGTTAATCTGACCGGGGACTGGAGTGCTGGGGAGTGAGGTGTTTCATTTGGGGCCACATTACTGAGGCTCAGGGAGAAGGTTTGGAGGGGTTGTTATTTTGCATCTCACTTGTAACTTTT
Organism: Pelodiscus sinensis; assembly: GCF_049634645.1. Taxonomy (NCBI): domain Eukaryota; kingdom Metazoa; phylum Chordata; order Testudines; family Trionychidae; genus Pelodiscus; species Pelodiscus sinensis. The sequence goes on from NW_027466001.1 coordinate 258,137, forward strand.
CTGTGGGTCAGTGACCCCGGACTCAAAACAGGTTCTCTGCCCCTCTCATAAATAAAGACAATGCTGAAACATTTTGTGTTTGACATAATATTTTATTTAAAAATAACCCTGGCCAATAAGCCCCCAATTGGGGCCAAGCCCCCATCTGCCTGCAGCATCATAACACTTCTGCACGCACACACACACACACACACACACACACACACACACCCCGAACCTAAATCTGAGCCTATCATACACTGAGCCTCTCTCATCCCCAAACTCCTGCACCCCCACATCCCCAGTCTTGTTCTTATTTTTTATCGAACGCAATAGCAAACCACTCTTGTCTGATATGCCAGACTTCCTTAGCACATTTCAAGTGTTCAAATCTCCAGTGCCATTTCACAACACACCATGCTAAAATAGATTAGGAATTTCCAAAAGGTACTGAACTACGCACTCACAAACTAAACATTTTGAAAAGTCAAATAGAAAAACAAAGTGGAATGTTTTGTAAATTTTACAAGCACTCTCAGACAGTTACACTTGCCTCATGTCAAGTCACTTGGAACATTGCTCGTGCTAAAAAACCTTACAATGAAGGAGAGTTTGTTAAAAAAAAATGCCTTTTAGATGGTGCTTCCATCTTGTCAACTCTCATGCTACACAATGTAACTCAGAATATCTGACATAATTGAGGCAACTGAGTCACTTCTGTATTCAGATCTTCAGAAATGTGAGTACCTCGGTGTCAAGCTGGACGAGTCTTGTGAGGTACAGGACAAACCTCAATTGACAATATTTGTAAGGACTGTGTTGCAGGATTGTGTAATCAACGAAGAACTCCTGGATATCGTACCACTGCCAACAGTGACCAATGCCAGGTGCCTCAGAGGGAGCGAACTGAACAGGTAATGATCGAGCAATGTCTCTCCTGCCATCCATCTCCACCCTCTGACAAACAGAGGCCAGGGAAACGATTCCTTACCCATACTGGCTAATAACCATTAATGGGCTTAACCTCCATGAATTTATCTAGATCTTTTTTAAACTCTGTTATAATCCTAGCTTTCACAACCTCCTAAGGCAAGGAGTTCAACAGATTGACTGTGCGCTGTGCGAAGAACTTTCTTTTATTTGTTTTAAACTTGTTGACCATTAATTTCATTTGGTGGCCCCTAGCTCTTATATTATGGGAACAAGTAAATAACTTTTCTTGATTCCTAACATCTTGTTTGCTTTTTTGATTGCCGCTGCACACTGCGTGGACGTCTTCAGGGAACAATCCACGATGACACCAAAAATCTCTTTCCTGATTAGTTGTAGCTAAATTAGCCTCCATCATATTTTATGTATAGTTGGGGTTATTTTTTCCAATGTTCATTACTTTACATTTATCCACATTAAATTTCATTTGCCATTTTGTTGCCCAGTCACTTAGTTTGGTGAGATCTTTCTGAAGTTCTTCATAGTCTGCTTTGGTCTTAACTATCTTGAGCAGTTTAGTATTGTCTGCAAACTTTGCCAGCTCACTGTTTACCCTTTTCTCCAGATCATTTATAAATAAGTTGAATAGGATTGGTTCTAGGACTGACCCTTAGGGGACACCACTAGTTACCCCTCTCCATTCTGAAAATTTACCATTTATTCCTATCCTTTGTTTCCTGCTTTTAACCAGTTCTCAATCCATGAAAGGACCTTCCCTCTTATCAGGGCCGGCTTTAGGAAGTGTGGGGCCCAATTCAAACCGTTTTGGCGGAGCCCCACCACCCAGAATTTTTTGTTGAGCAAAAACAAACAAACAAACAAACCACATCAGAAGTAGATCTGATCAGAATGTATATCAATGTAGTTGAACATTTTCAACAAAATTAAATCAGTTGCATTAAGTGTAGGTCAAATATTTTTAAGTGCAAACTATCCAATCTTTTCAATGAAGTTTAAAGTTTGATTTTTAAAAAGTTACTAGAGAGCATTGCAGTTTTCTATTACATTGATTTACTTTTTAAATAGCAAAAATGGAGTGTTTGTTACGAAAGTGTCAGTTCTGTGGTCAAATTCCAGTCCTTAGTGATTTCAGCACCACTGATTTCACTAGGTAATATACCACCTCACCACCACTGCCTCCTTTGCACTGCCCTTCAACACACATTGCCTGCATGTTGAGTCCAAGGTCAGTCTACACAAGATTTTATCAATGATTTTTGCTCAAGCGATCACTGAGACAAGACAAGGACTCTCAATTGATTCTAGTCAGCTCTGCCTTTAAACACTGGGGCTGTGTCTACATTGGCACCCCTTTCCGGAAAAGGGATGCTAATGTAGACTTCGGAGTTGCAAATTCCACGGGGGATTTAAATATCCCCCGTGGCATTTGCATTTACATGGCTGCCGCTTTTTTCCGGCTTGGGGATAAGCCGGAGAAAAGTGCCAGTTTAGACATGATTCTCTGGAAAATAAGCCCTTTTCCGGAGGATCTCTTATTCCTACTTTGAAGCTCTACACCACCAGAAATAAAACCTGTTTCCATCTTCTGTGACTTCCAATTAGATGTGACTCACTATCCTCTGCTTAGTGTTCAAGTTATGGTAGACCCTAAGCCAGGTCATATTAAGTTCAGGTCTTTTACCTTTAATCATACAATATGGATAACATTTCGTTCTCCTAGCTCTAAGTCTTAAGTGAATTTCAAGCCAAAAGAGCCAAAATTGATCACCTTGACACAGCAAGTGTGTCTACTGATCTCTGTGGCAAAGTAGGTATGTCTATATAAATAAGGTCTGCTCATGAAGCCTTTTCCTACAGTTGATTAACAGATGGCAGTAGATAGCTCATTCAGACCACTGGCTGATAATAGTTAGTCACCCTGACCAGTCATTAACCATAGTCATGGACTCACCCTACTCTCCATTGTCTCTATGATTCTCTGATGACCTGTGACAAAAAAGGAGGGTGGAAAGGGAAACTGAAGGGAGAGACCTCTCTAAATTCACCAATCAAAGAGCAGTATTGCCAATCCAAAAATCACAAGGAACTCCTACACAAAGTTATGAGAATGGTCTACAAATCATAAGATATTTTAAAAATAAACCACGTTGGATTTTTATTGGCTTTGTGTTTCTTGAGTATTTAGGGTTCATGTTTTAAAGCTTTCCTCCTTAGCTGTAAGGCCCAGAAGTAGAGAACTTTTTTAAAATGAAAGCTGAGATTCCTACATAATTAATTGACTCCAGGCCTTTAGAGAAACACCAAATATTTTGAGACTCATGGTAAAACAAAGGAGGAATTCTTGTGAGCCCATGCTTTGCCCACAGTATAAATAAATAAATAAAAATCTTCTCCACTAAACATCCTAGTCAGATACTGCAAATGGTAAATTGAATTCAACAGCTCCTGATATGAACAGGTATCAACCTAGTTTTTCATATTTGAGATGGGTTACCAGGAATCATACATGACAATATGAAATCTTTCCACCCACAAGTCAGCATATTCACAAAGGGTGAAACAGTAACAGGAAATTGGAAATGGCAGAGGCGCTTAATGACTTCTTTGTTTTGGTCTTCACTGAGAAGTCTGAAGGGGAATGACTAATATAGTGAATGCTAGTGGGAAGGGGGAAGATTTAGTAGATAAAATTAAAAAAAAAAGAACAAGTTAAAAATCACCTAGAAAAGTTAGATGCCTGCAAGTTACCTAGGCCTGATGAAATGCATCCTAGAATACAGCCAGACCCCAAGTTGCGAACGGTCGACTTACGACCATTCGCATTTACAACTGAAGCTGTCGTAAATGGTGGACCCCGAGTTACGAATGCAATCCGCGCTTACGAACAGCGCAGTCGTGTGTAACTCTATGGGGTCCGACTTATGAACAAACCAAGTTACGGACTAATTGCTTGGTCCGTAACCGGTTCGTTAGTCAGGGAGAGGCTGTACTTAAGGAGCTGATAGAGGAGGTATCTGAGCCTCTACCTATCATCTTTGGAAAATCATGGGAGACAGGAGAGATTCCAGAAGATTGGAAAAGGGCAAATATAGTGCCCATCTACAAAAAGGGAAACAAGAACAACCCAGGAAACTACAGACCAGTTAGTTTAACTTCTGTGCCAGGGAAGATAATGGAGCAAGTAATTCAGGAAATCATCTGCAAACACTTGGAAGGTGGCAAGGTGATAGGGAACAGCCAGCATGGATTTGTAAAGAACAAATGATGTCAAAGCAATCTGTTAGCTTTCCAACCTAAACCTCCCTTGCTGCAGTTTAAGCCCATTGCTTCTTGTCCTATCATTAGAGATCAAGGAGAACAATTTTTCTCCCTCCTTCCTGTGACACCCTCTTAGATACCTGAAAATCGCTATCGTATCCCCTCTCAGTCGTCTCCTTTCCAAACTAAACAAGCCCAATTCTTTCAGTCTTCCCTCATCACTCATGTTTTCTAGGCCTTTAATAATTTTTGTTGCTCTTCTCTGGACCATCTCAAATTTTTCCACATCTTTCTTGAAATGTGGTGCCCAGAACAGGACACAACTCTCCAACTGAGGCCTAATCAACTCAGAGCAGAGCAGAAGAATGGCTTCTCATGTCTTGCTCACCACACTCCTGTTAATGCATCCCAGAACCATGTTTGCTTTTTTTTTTTTTTGCAACAACATCACACTGTTGACTCGCATTTAGCTTATGGCCCCTAGATCCCTTTCTGCAGTACTGCTTCCTAAACAATCCCCTCCCTTCTATGTGTGTGAATCAAATGCACCCTTGGAACAGATGAGAGACCAACCCTTATGATTTTTCTCACCTGTCATCTTGTGAGAGCCAACATTCTGCAGTTACTTTCTTTTTGGTCTTTGTATCTGAAATAAAAAGAATGGATCCTCTTTCCAAGCAGGATTTCATAAGGAGAGAAGTGTCAACAAGGTTAAAGTCAGGCGTTAATTATTTGCATAACTGTAGTGCTTGGAAGACTCAGTCATTAAGCAGGATACTACTGTGCTAGGTATTGTACAAACAGAACAAAGAGATCCCAGTTTAGAGAGGATATACTATCTTATCATGTAGAATAGTGATAGAAATGTAGCCGTGTTAGTCTGGGGTAGCTGAAGCAATCAGTCACTAATCTTCTAGTCAGTAGCCACTTTTACAGGATGGAATCATAGAATCATAGAATAATAGGACTGGAAGGGACCTCGAGAGCATTTCCGGAAAATCATGGCAGTGTAGACGTAGCCTACACTGTATGACAGAATCCGCTCTGAATTTCCTTGGAGCTGCAGTCTTTGGCAAGTGACTTGACTTCCCTGAGTGGAAATATGTAGACTTTTCCCATAATGTTCCCTTTCTCTATCTGTCACCTACTTAGGTCCTGAGTCTGCAGTAACATAACATCAGTATGTTACATAAACAAATAGTCACATTATGTCTGATTGGACTATTCATGTAGCAATACTAGGAATTTTGACTATAAACTCTTCCAAGTAAATACCTATCATTATTACGTCTGCAAAGAACCTTGTATATTTTGATGGCTCTGTTTGAATAAAACAAGTTTTACTGAAAAAAAGGGTGCTCAAGTGAATATTGCAGCGCACAGGCATACAAAAAGCCAGTAAATCTCTAGTTAAGTTCCCAGCCATCTGTTGCAACCTAGAACCATTCTATTAATTTCAGGTTTTTATACTTTCCCATCACACAGAGTATCTGAGGGTTTCATTTGGCTTAACTATGATTTTGCCTCTCCACACAACTTAAGCCACCCCAAACATACTTGTTCCCTCCACCTCCACTTAGTAAGTACCACTTTTAATTGACCACATGAAATAGTCACTTATGTTTTCTAATGCTTCAAACTATTGATTAGCATGGTATTTGCATTAGAAGGCACAGCGTTGGGTTTCACGCAGGAGGGATTTAAGAAGAAATACTTTGTAGCGGTTATTGTTTGCAACATTGTTATTTCGGTGTCGCGAGTGAGCAGGTGCAGACGGTGCTGTGGAATGGGAATGTGCGAGCCTCATTTCCCACAGCGGGCTGCTTCCCGTGAAGTCCCAGGCTACACGAACGCGCGACCGACTGGCAGGAACCCGCACAAGGGGCAGCGCTCGAGCGCGCAGCGACCCCGCCAGGAAGGGAAACACGAGCCGCGCCCAGTCACCTACCTGGCCCAGCCCCGGGCGGCGTGTCCGTGGGCCCCGAGCAGGCGCCGCCTCGTCTCTCGTGCCCCGCGGCGGGGAGCAGCAGCCGGCCCTGCGCAGAGGCCCGCGGCCCGTTAGAAACCCGGGACACGGTGCCCCCCGCGCGGCCCCTTCCCCTCAGGGCCCGCCCCGCGCGCCCCCGGCCCTCTCCCACCTACCTGCCCACGCGACATCGCAGATCCCGCCGCCGCGTTCAAACCTCGCGCATGCGCCCAGGGCAGCGGGAGTGCGCTGCGCAGCGCAGCAGCTCTCGGCAGCGAGACCACGAGAGCGAGGCGCTGCGCAGGGCTCGGCTGGAGGGGGCACGCGCCACATGCCTGCAGCGCGGGCTCGGGAGAGCGCCCCGGGCCGAGCCAAGCGGCTCAGCTGCACGACTGTAAAGGGGGGTTTCTCACCCCCCCCCCCGCTAGAACACCGTGCTGCTGCCTAAAGCCCGAGTCGTAACCGGGCACTGTCCACAGGCAGCAGGACCAGCCCGCTCGAGGGAGACATGCTCCCAGGGAAGGGCTTGAGCCTAGTATCTGCCCCCACTCCCTCGTGCCGAGCAGCTTAAGAGGGCTGCAAGGCAGCCCACACGTGCTGAGTTAAGACCTGGACAGTAACAAACATTTGTCAGACGCTTCAGAGGGGTAGCTGAGTTAGTCTGCACAGCAGGGTCTCCACCCTTTAATGCCAAGATCACTTCAAGTGTCAGGACAAACCGAGATCTACTGCCCTCTCTATTCTCTCCATCACTTGCTAACCCCAGCCCTTAGACGCTCTACACTGCTTTTTTTTTCTTTCCACTTATTCTGTAGGAAGAGATTTTTCCAACATTTGGTTTGTCTAGACTAGACCAAAAGTCAGAAAAACCCCTTCTTTCAGAAGCCTCCCTATTCCTGATGGAACAAGGAATACAAGGCTTACCGCAAAAGCAGGTTTGGTCTTCCACTAAAAGAAGTGGAAGAACAAACACATGCCTGGATGTGGAAGTTTTTCTGGGATATATCTGGAATCCCAGAAAAACTCCTGCAGTCTAGCTGTACCCTCACTGGGTTGAGACAGGATATGTGGGCTCTGGAGTGAGAATGAAGGCTTTGGGTGTGGGAAGGGGTAAGAGGTGCAAGCTCTGGGAGGAAATTTGGATGCAGGAGTTGGAGAACGGGACACTGGCTCAGGAAAGGGGCTCCAGGCTGGGGCATGGTGAGGGTAGAGGGAGGGTTGGGGTACTAAGAAAGCCACAGGTTTGTAGATATGAGGGTGCAGGAATTTGGTGTGGGGGGGTCTAGTGTATGATAGGCTCAGATCTGGGTGGTGTGTGTGTGTGTGTGTGTGTGTATATATATATATATATAGAGAGAGAGAGAGAGAGAGAGAGAGAGAGAGAGAGAGTGTTATGATGCTGCAAAAGCACTAAACCTTAAAGCACATGGCTTTTGCGGTTAGAGTGCCTCCACACTGCATGGATACTCTTGTGACAGAAAACCCTGATTGCCATTCACAGGATGGCCATCAGAGCACCTGTGCTTTTTCAGATAAGCTCTTTTTGTGCAAGTAACCCCTGTGGGGCATCCACACCTGCCTTTTTACACAAGAGCTGTAGTACAAAGGAGTTATGCCTCATAGAAGCAGTTATACTTACACTGTAAAAAGCCCTGTTCTGGCGACTGACTCTAGCTTTTCTTATGCAAAAACACACTTGAGGTGTGCAAGTTTTTGTGCAAAAACCTTATAGTGTAGACATAGCCTTAGAGAGGAAGAGTACTAACACCAGAATCTACACCGACAAAGAACCATTGCCATCTTCAGTGTTTGTTTGGTTGATAGTGTCCCAACCAGCCGGTATCTCGATAGGCATGAGAATTAAATTTGTGAATAGATTGTAGTTCCAACCCTTCCCTGTGTATTTGGCTTGTGGAATTGGTTTATAACAAAACAGCAACTTGATCTCTTAATGAATGACCAGGTAAATTAAAGTGCTTGTCAATAAGTTTCTGTATGTTCCCACACTTAGAGAAATAAACCTAAGATTTCATGCTCAGGTGATAATCTATTAGCACATTAAAGGCATCCTATACAAAGTGTGCATCAGCTAGGATTCAGTTGATGCTTCTAAATGGACTTAAGGTGCACCAAAAGCAGCATACTGTTGCTGCACTAGGAAAAAAAACCTATTAATGAATGGAAATATGTAACACCTAGCAAGAATGACATTGGTTTGCTTTAAACTGCAGTCTATGACCTTCTACAAGGATTTAGGAACAAAATTACTTAATTTATACTTGTTCAATACAAAACTCAGCATCAGATTTCACACACAGACTGAAGGCTTCCAAGTTACCATACATCAGTGAGAAAGAAATTAACCCCCCTCCCCCAAGAATAAAAGCTTTTAGATGGGTCATAAAATACTGAAAGAATTATATACATAACTACATACTTTGAGCACTTTTCAGATTTGGAATACTTTTTAACATTAATATACTTCATGGATGTGTTTAACAGATTAAAATCTATACTTACCTAGGATTTCATTTCTACTGAAATGAATAGATTTAGAAACCAAACTATATAAAGAAAGGCTGAAGGCCAGCAGCCCATAATATTGTTTTGACAGCAGCACAGAAGGGTAGCAAGGCAAAACGCTGGCCAAATGGGTCAAACTGGGCAAACCAGAGCTTTATTTTAAAAAAAGTCCTTGCTACAGTACCTAGGACTGTGCCTCTGTACATAATTAACAATAATTCCTGAAGGATTTGTATTTGGCACCAGTTTACTTCAAAACAGTTTGGGCATTAATTTAATCTAAATTTGTTTTTTTTCCACCAGAATATTAGCTGTCATCATAAAGCCAATCAGCAGAGTTACAGGCTAAGTTGTCTTTTAAAGTACTGAGTTCTCATCTAAATCAGAGTACAGAAAGTTCCAAAACAGAGGTCAAACATTAAAAGGCTGACATAGGCTCAAGTGGTTTATAAAACCCGTAAAAAGACTACACCAGCAAATATGCCCTTTCAATCTGCACAGTTAAGAAGTTAATGCAGGCAGCAACACTCACTAGTTGGAAATCATGTCATGGAAGAATCGCATATATACCAACAGGAACATCTGAAATCAAACATTAAAAAGCTCCATTTCCCAATCTACATAAGAGAAGATAAATTCATAGGAAGATTGAATCCATGAAATCACAATTGGATGGATAGTTTACTTCCCCCATCAAGCAACATGTCTTGCAAACATACAGTACATGTGCACAACTCAATCCTTTTCAAACTCCTTATGGAATAGATAGTCCCCATTCTACAGCCTCTCCCTGTGATGCAGAAAGCAAGTATGTGCTCTGAAATCACCATCATGTATCACGTCACCCACAGAGTACCAGGCAGATTAAGTAGAAATGCACTGTCTTTAACTCCCATCTCCTTTGCAGAGGAGTTTGAGAGGTTCAATTCCTGGACAATTGTGTGGGCAGGGTCCTTCATGCAGATTCACTGGTCTCTGCCGGCTTAACCATATGGTCTGGTTTGTTGCCAGCAGCATAGTGATCCCACATCTGAAGGTAAAGCCGCTCCAGTTCCATGGTGTACTGTTTGGTGTTGAATAAAGGACTTGATATTCTCTGCTTCCAGACTTTACTACGTATTTTCTTCAGGCTACACAAAAAGATAACAGCAAGTAGTCAGATTAGAAGCAGACAAGAACAAATGGCTAGTGAGATATATTAGCTCAACTAACCCAGAAAACACATAATTGCTTCAGCAAATCCCCTTTATAGTCATCCCCTTAGAGCCGTGGTCCCCAACACGGTGCCTGCGGGCGCCAGGCATTTGTCTGCACCCGCCAAGTGCTCAGGGCTGGCCTGGCCCCGGGCACGTGGCGCATGCGCGGTGCCGGAGCCAGCCCCGGGCGCGTGGCGCACGGTGAGCGCCAGCCCCGGGGGGCGCCGCGGATTGACCCCCCGCGGTGCATGGGGGGGGGGAGAGCGCCAGCGCCGGCCCCAGGCATGCGGCGCTTGGGGAAGGGGGGGGAGAGAGAGAGAGTGCCAGCGCCGGGCGCGCGGCGCTTGGGGAAGGGGGGGGAGGGGAAGAGAGCACCAGCGCCGGCCCCGGGAATGCGGCTATGGGGGGGCCCCTGCTCGGGGGGGGCCCTGCCCCCCAGCGGGTGAACGGCAACGCCCCCTGGCGCCCGGCAACCCCAAATGGTTGGGGACCACTGCCTTAGAGCAACAACATACATTTTGAGTTTCCCCAACATGAAACAATGAACTTCACAGAAACAACTCTTTAGTTATAGCTGAAAACACTATGGACATTTGTGTTCGTATAACTACACGCTAATTAGCCAGACCACCAATTCTTTGATCTAGTCCCATCAAGTGGATTTTGCCCAAGTGCAAGTGCAGCTATTTCAGACTAGGTTTCTCTCTGAAAGCAAAGCAAAAATGCATCTTGGTTGCAATTATTTCCTGCAGAATGTTCAATATATCAGCATTCCTTCTCCCTCCCAGCAGCTGCTAGAAGTAAATATTAATCTCTAGACAGAAAAAGCATTTACCTAAATCTCCAAGAAAGAACGGTTACTTACCTCGTAACTGTGATTCTTCAAGATGTGTTGCTCATGTGCATTCCAATATAGGTGTGTGCACGCAGTGTGCCCACGCTGTCAGAGACTTTTCCCTCAGCAGTACCCTTAGGGCCAGCAGGGAGCCCCCTGGGGATATATCGGCCCATATACACCCCTGCTGGCCCCCTCACCCACTCCGTTCCTTCTTACCGACATATTCCGGATAAAGGGCGGTGGGTGGGGATTTGGAATGGACATGAGCAACAGATCTCGAAGAATCACAGTTATGAGGTAAGTAATCGTTCTTTCTTCTTCGAGTGATTGCTCATGTGCATGCCAATATAGGTGACTCCAAAGTAGAACCTAACTAGGCGGAGGGCTGGATGTCAAAACCACCGAGGAGTTAAGGACTGCCCTACCCAGGGCAGAATCCTCTCTGGCCTGATCGTACAGCGCAAAATCGTTAGCAAACGTGGACCGAGGACCATATGGCAGCCCTACAGATGTCCAGGATGGGAACCTGCACTGCGAAAGCGGTGGAAGCTGCCACAGCTCTCGTGAAGTGTGCTCTAAGGGTCGGGGCTGAAATGCTTGCTATGGAGTAGCACTCCCTGATACAGGCGGTTATCCATGAGGAGATCCGCTGAGCGGATACAGGTTGGCCTTTCATGTGTTCCGCGATGGCTACGAAAAATTGTGGTGATTTTCCAAACAGTTTGGTCCTGTCTAAATAAAAGGCTAGCGCCCTACGGACATCTAACGTGTAAAGCTTGCTCTTTCCCTGATGCATGCGGTTTCGGGTAAAAGACTGGTAGAAAAATATCCTGGGAGGTATGGAATGCAGAAACTAACTTCAGCAAAAAGGCTGGGTGAGGGCGGAGCCGGACCTTGTCTTTACAAAATACTGTGTAGGGGGGAATCTGACGTCAACGCTCAGACACCCGCCTCACAGATGTGACTGCCACTAGGAGAGGCACCTTATATGATAGGTGGAAGAGGGAGCACGTGGCTAGCGGTTCAAACGGGGGCCCCATAAGTTAGGATAGTACTAGGTTTAGGTCCCACTGGGGAACGGATTACCGGACATGTGTATAGAGTCTGTCCATTCCTTTTAGGAACCTGTTGACCAAAGGGTTGGCAAATAGCATTTTCCCCTCTTCCCCTAGGTGGAAGGCTGAAATGGCCGCTAGGGGGACCTTAATAGAAGAGGAAGAGAGATTCTGGAGCCTAAGGTCCAACAGGTAATCCAGGATCAAGGAGACTGGTGTCCACCTCGGGTGTACCCCCTTCTGAGAAGCCCAACAGCAAAACCGCTTCCACTTAGCGAGATATGTAATTCTAGTGGAAGGGTTTCTGCTACCCAAAAGGACTTCTTGGACTCGTTGAGAGCACTCGAGCGCCTCTGCCGTTAAACCACAAAGCTTTCATGCTGTCAAGTGAAGGGACTGTAGGTCTGGGTGGTGAAGCCTGCCCGAGCCCTGGGATATCAGGTCCGGGAATAGTGGGAGAGTTACAGGCCTCTCTCGAGGTTGAGGAGGGTCGAAAACCAATGCTGTCTGGGCCATGCTGGGGTGATTAGAATTAGTGATGCCCTGAACTCCTGCACTTTCAACAGGACCCTGTGAACTAGTGGGAAGGGCGGGAAGGTGTACAGCAGGCCTTGCAGCCAGTAGAGGAGGAGAGCGTCCCCTAAAACCCCCTGTCTCTGTCCTATAAGGGAGCAATAGCAGGGGCACTTCGTGTTCTGTCCTGTGGCGAACAGATCCAGATGGGGAAACCCTCATACACGGAAGGTAGATTGAGCAACGTCCCAATGCAGGGACCACTCGTGGTGTGCAAACGATCTGTCCACTAGGATGATCTGTGAGCCCGGGAGATATGAGGCCATTGGGTGGCTATCCGCCCAGATGCAGAATTCCCATAGGCTGATTGGTTGCCTCTGAGCACAGGTGAGGTGAACAAGCCCCCACCCTGCTTGTTTATATAGGACACCACTGTCGTGACACGATGAGGACAGTCTTGCCCCAGGTGGGGAAGGAAAACTGCACAAGCCAGCCGGACCGCCCTGAATTCCCTGACGTTGATACGCAGGGAGGTTTCGCAGGGGGACCACGTACCTTGACTGTGCAGCTCTCCCAGGTGGCTCCCGAACCCGTGTCCAACGCGACTGTGACCAGTCGGATGGACGGGACTGGCTGGGAGAGTGGGACCCTTGCGCAGACTTCCGCTCAATGGGTCCATCTCTCCAGGCGAAGGAGGACAGGGGTGGAAACGGTTAACACTGTCCCAGGAGTGGATGGCTGGGTTGTGGACTCGTGATAGCCACATTTGAAGAAGGTGCATGCACATTCTGGTGTGCTGCACTACATAAGAGCAGGTGGCCATGAGGCCCAATAGACGCATGCAAGCCTGGGCGGTGGTCACTGGAAAGTTCTGGAGCAACCTGACCGCCAACTGTAGCGTGAGAAAGCAGGAGCTGGGTAGAGAGGCTCTCTGAGACCGGGAATCCAGGGTCACACCCACGAATTCTATTGCCTGGGTAGAAGTTAAGGTGGATTTGCCCAGGTTTAAAAGAAGACCTAGTTCTTGAAAAAGTTCACGGACTATGGCGATGTGGTCTCTCACCTGGGTTTCCGACTCCCCTCGGAGGAGCCAATTGTTCAAATAAGGGAACACCTGGCCTTCCCTTTTCCTAAGCTTGGTGGCCACCACCGCCATACATTTGGTGAAGACCCAGGGGGGCTGTAAAAATACCAAAGGGGAGGGCCGTGAATTGGTAGTGGTCCTGGCCCACAGTGAATCGCAGGAACCTTCGGAGGAAGGGGGTGATTGAAACATGAAAATAAGCATCTTTGAAGTCAAGGGCAGCATACCAGTCTCCAGGGACTAGGGAAGGAATGAGGGACGCTACAGTCACCATTTTGAATTTTGTCTTGATGATGAAGAGGTTTAGAGCTCTGAGGTCCAGGATTGGGCAGAGGCCCCCTTTTGCTTTTGGAACCAGAAACTAGTGGGAATAAATTCCTGTTTACAAAAAATCAAGGGGAACTCGTTCTACCGCCTCCTCCTGTAACAGAGGCTCGTGAGAGGGGTCCCTAAAAAGGGACAGGGTAGGGGATTGGGAAGGAGGGGGCGAGTGGAAAGGGATTACACAGCCCATTTCCACTATGTCCAGAACCCATCAGTCCGAAGTAACAGACGGCCAGGCCTGGAGGAAACAGGATAAATTGTCCCGGAAGGGTACAGAGAGACTTGTAAGAAGCTCTTGGGGGTCCTGTCAAAAGCTCTGTCGGGACCCGAGAGGGGGCTTATTGGGGGGCCCCTGGTTAGAATCCGGGGTTGGGCAAGAGCGGTGCCTATTGTTCCTACCATTATTAGCCCTGCCCGGATGATGGGTAAAATCAGGGGGTGGGCCCTGTGGAGGCATTCTAGGGGTGTTCCTATTAGCATATGAACGCTTCTGGGTGGCAGGTGTGTGAAGGCCCAAGGACTTTAATGTGGCTCTCGTGTCCTTCAGACCATGGAGCCGCTGGTCAGTTTGCTTGGAGAAGAGCGACATGCCTTCAAAAGAGGTCCTGCAAGGTGTTTTGGACTTCCGGAGCTCTGGAGCCATGAACTGCGACACAGGACCACTCTGGTGGCCATGACTCGAGAAGCCGCATTAGCCACATCGAGTGCTGCTTGTAGCGCCATCCAGGAAGTTACTCTCCCCTCCTCCTGAAGGGCCTTATACTCCGCATGGGAGTCTCTGGGGAGCAAGTCTGTAAACTTGTCCATTGACGCCCAGGTGTTGTAGGCATATCTGGACAGAAAAATTTGCTGGTTGGTAATTCAGTATTGGATGCCCCGGATGCGTAGACTTTTCAACCCAGTAAGTCGGTCTTTTTAGCCTCCCTGTTCTTAAGAATGGCCATGTGCTGTCCCTACCTCTCCCTCTGGTTGAGTGTCTGAACTACTAAAGAACCTGGGGGAGGGTGGGAGAAGAAGTGTTCATTACCCTCCTGGGGGACAAAATACCTCCATTCCACCTGCTTATTGGTGGGTGGGATAGACGCCAGGATTTGCTAAAGGCTGCCGAGATCCTGGCTACCGTCTTGTTGATCAGCACCAGCACTCTGGAAGGAGCGTCTGCATGCAAGGTGTCGATGGTTGAGTCCAAGCCCTCAGAGACCTTCTCCGCCTGGACTCCCAGACTTTGGGCCAGACGGCAGAGGAGGTCTTGGTGAGCCCTGGCATCCATGAAGGGCGCAGAGTTGGCCAGAGCCTCGTCGGGGAGGAGGGCAACAACGACCCCTTTGCCATATCGCCCACAGGGGTGTCTGTATGGCCTGGATCGTCCAAAGTGGCTACGGAGGGAGGAGGGAGAAGTTGGCTCACTAGAGCCATATTCTCCCCTGGGCCTGGGGATGACTGGCTTCCGGCTTGCCATGGTGCCGAGGTGGAGGAGGAGACATGGCTGAGACAGGATCCCTGACAGTAGGTGCCGTGGTACCGGGGGCCGATAGCGGTGCCAGGCGGGTAATCCGTGTTGCGTCTGGTGCTGGATCCGTTGCCACCGGCACTGGCGTGATAGTAGCCAGTGCCAGGGGAGGTGCCATGTGTGCCACATGGCTCTGCCACACCTTGTGCACCATTTTGCCAGGCACCCTAGGAGGGGAGTGATACCGGGCATCCCCGTGCCGTCTTGAGGGTGCTGGAGTTGGCAGAGGGGAGGAGAGAAGAGTCTATAAGGACCCTTACTGCCTCCAAAGCAGATGGATCTGAGAGGTCCTCTGAAGGACTCTCATCCCTCCAGTGGGAAAAGTAGCCACCCGACCTAAAAGGCCTGGGCTCTGGACTGGCTGGTGCCACGTGCCCCACTGTAGACCACACATACCTGGGCGGGGACTGACCCCCTATTAGGACTCCTCTTCTGTACTGGTACCGGTGACTGGGTGCGACGTCTGGCCCTGTGCGGTACCGGGGAGGCGCAGTGTGCGGAGCTGTCACGCACCGAGGCCAGTGCGCTGTTGGAGCTCGGTGCTGGAGCCAGTGTTGGACGGAGTGCCGCCTCCATCAGGAGCACCTGGAACCGCGACTCTCACTCTCATTTGGTCCTGGGCTTAAATGCCTTACAAATCCTGCAGTGTGCTCTTATCCCAGGTACTTCAAACACGATGAGTGTGGGTCACCACACGGCAAAGACTCGTTGCACTTCTTGCAGGGCTTCAAGCCTTGCGGGCCAGGCAAGCCCTGCTGTGGGCACATGGCGCACTGCAGCAGGGTAAAAGGAAAACTACAAATTAAAGTCTTTCACGAAATTAACAGGTACTTAACAGAAGATTGCTGACAAGGAAAAGAACAGTGAAGAGAACGACTCGAAGACGAGCTGAGGGTTGTTCCGACGATCGTCACGACGGTAAGAAGGAACTAAGTGGATGAGGGGGCCAGCAGGGGTGTATATGGGCCGATATATCGGCACCACTTCAGGGGGCTCCTTGCTGGCCCTAAGGATACTGCTGAGGGAAAGTCTTCAACGGCGAATGCACGCTGCGCGAACACACCTGTATTGGAATGCTCATGGGCAATCACTCAAAGAAGAACAAGTTATGAGATATGTTGCTCATGTCCATTTCATTAAGCATGTGCACTGTGTGGACAATTGTTGAAAGGTTTTTCACCTAGCAGTACCCGTCAGGTTAGTTGTAGAGCCCTCTGGAGTGGCACCTATTTGGTGGCAAATATAGGTCCCTGTTGACCTGCGGCTGCCTCAATTCCTTTTTGCCAGAATGGCAAGAAGTACAAAGAGGGAGGTGGGTGGGATTTAGAATGCACATGAGCAACACATTTCAAAGAACAGTTCAATAAGCAATCATTTGAAGAAGAAAAAAATAAATGGTTATGTCCATTCCACGTTGTGTCATTGGAGGAAGAGTCAAAGATTGTGATTATGGACTTCAACATTGCCCCACCCAAGGCTCCATCATCCCTAGACTGCTAGGAGATTGCATAGTATTACTAGAAGACTATCACTTTTCATCAAGTGGCTGCCCTACATATGTCCTGGATGGGGCTGATGGTAACATGGCTCTGGTGGAGAGAGCCGTCAGTGGCGTGGCAGGGACCTTTATGAGGTCACCCTGCACTAGGGCACACTATATGATCCAAGCTGAGATGAGACTGGCATCCTCTTCATTCTGTCTGCTATCCAGATTAAAAGTTGTGTAGACTCATGAAATAGCTTTTTATTTGGAGCATACAAAACTAAAGCGCGCCTGACATCTAAAGAGTGAAACATGTATAATCTGTTACTGGTATGTGGTAGGGATGTAATAATGCAGTTGATTAACCAATTAACCAATGAGCAAAACCTTATAGGTTAATGCTATAGACTATATGCATTCCCCCCACCCCCCCCAACAGTAAGTTTTTAGCAGGTTTGCCAGCAGGCTGGCTCAGCCCTGGCTTGCGATGGGTCCAGGCCTACCCCTGCCTCAGCTCTGCATTTAAAGTATATTAGGAGTTGGGCAGGCAGGGAGCCCATCTCAGTTCCAGGTCACGTTGGGTATGGGACCTCAGACTCTCCCTAGATTGGGGCTACTGCCACCCGACGCTGCTGCCTCTACATCTCCATTTGACCCCTCCTGCACTCATATCTCCTCCTAGGTCTGGCACCAGATCAGTCCCCTCCAGGCCTACCTCACAACCCAAACCCCTGCACCTGCTCCTGTACCCCAGTCCAGTGTCCCAGGTCACAACCACCTCCTTCACCCAAACTCCCTCCCTTACCCTAACCTCCCTCCTGCACCTACCCTCCATCCCAAACCCCACACCTCTCCATTAATATCATGGAAGAGTGCAGCCCTTGACCACTTTCCAAATTCTTGTGAGTGGCCCCCGATCAAAAATTATTGCCCACCCCTGGTGTAGGGGGCTCCAACATTAATGCTGAGTTTAGAAACCCTTCTGACTGAGGTCATAGCCACTAAAAAGGCCACCTTTTAGAACAGGTGGAGTAAAGAACATATCACCACAGACTTGAATGGTGTGGAGCCATTAGCCTGGTGAGAACCAAGTTAAGATCCCAGGAGGGCGGGGGTTCTCATCTGAGGATACAATCTGTCCAATCCCTTAAGGAAGTAGTTTACCAATAGGTTAGTGAATACAGACACTCCCACCCCTTCAACCCTGGGTGAAAGGCAGAATTGGCAACCATGTGAACCCTAACTAAGGATGTCACCAATTCTGCTGTTTCAGTTTGAGCAAGGAGTCCAAAATGACAGGAATTGAGGCCTGAAGTTCAGGAATTCCCTTCTGTAAGGACTAAACAGAAAATAGTTTCCACTTGGCCTAATAAGTAGTCCAAGTAGAGGGCTTCTTGCTTCTGCACTAAGTCTGAACACTGGCTCTCAAGACCAGGTCAACCAGAGAGCTTTCATGCCATGAGGTGGAAAGATTCCAGTTGGGGGTGACAGCTGATCATGGTTCTGAGTGACGAGGAAAAAGCCATGCGCAGATACAAAATTTGTATCCATAGCTGCAAAAATGATTTACAATGTCTGCATTCACATTCAGGGATATTGATATCCACAGATAGAAAATGGACATCTGATGATCTGCAGGGCGCTCATGATGAAGTTTGGAATCAGGGGGAGAACTCCAGCAAGGTGGTGAACTAGCGCTGGTGGGGCCAGGCTGGTGCTATAGGGATTAGTGAGGTCTTGTCCTAGTGCACCTTGAAGAGGACCTTGTCGATCAGCGGGAATGCGTACAGTAGGTGGGATTCCTGACAGCTGGAATGTGTCCCTTATCCAACCTGGGCTGCGATTCAGGAAAAAGCAGAACTGCTGACACTTTCTGTTGCCCCACATTGTGACCAGATCTAGATGGGGGAAAGCCCCACTTGTGGAAAATGCTCAGGATGACACCCACTCTGACGGACCACTCATGTCCACTGAAGGAGTGGCTGAGGCAATTTGCCAACTCATTCTGGGCTCCCAGGAGTTAAGTTGCCTGGAGCTAAATGGTATGGGACAAACCAAACTCCAACAGTAGCAGGACTTCCCAGCACAGGGGAGAGAAGCAAGCACCTCATGGTCTCTTTATACAGAACATCTCTGTGGTGTTGTCTGTCAAGACTGACATCCACTTGCCATGCATGAGGGGTTAGACTATCTGGCACACCAGACTCCCCTGAGTTTCTTGACACTGATATGCAGTGATAGTTCTTCTCAGGACCACATACCTTGTATCCTGATGTCTCCCCAGTCCGCACCCCAAATACAAAGCCAACGTGTCAGAGACCAACTGTATGGAGGGATCAGGTTTGGAAAACAGCACGATGGAGTATCTTACCGAATCCTGCAACCACTAGCTGAGGGAGTCCAGGATGATACATGACCACCATGTGCAATGAGTCCTGGTGTTGGCTTTTATACTCATGCCAACCATGCTTGCAGGGGGTGTTAGATGCTGCCTGGTATTCTAGACCAGTGTTTCTCAAGCTTTTTCAATAAAGTACCTCTTTAAAAAAATTATAAGTACCCCCAGTACCTACAGTTTTCAGACACATTTTTTTCTACCATTGCAACATATTTGTTTAAACAACTTAATCGTAGCTGGGCGGATGATAAAATTTTTGGGTGTAAAAAGTACAAAAAAATTAAAGTGGTGTAAAACTTAAAACAAAAATTCAGTTCTCTCCGAATTTCTGTTGTGTTGATGTATCCCCCAGACTTCTCTAAAGTGCCCCTTAGGTACTCATGCCACTGGATAAGAAACACTTTTCTAGACCACATATGTACATGCTTCCATGTGCTCTAAGATTCCCAGGCAGTTTCTGCCTGTTCTGGTAGGGACTAGGTGGACATGATTGATTTTGTCCTTTAGGGAAACAGGGATCAACCATGAATCGGAGAAATAGTTTGTGGGCCAGGGTAATTGAAATAGGAAAGTACACATTCACATCAAGGGCAACATACCAGCCCCCCAATCCTGGGAGTGAATGATAGAGGCCAAGGTGACCATGCAGAACTCCACCTTTATGAACATGCTGAGGTCCCACAGATGTGAATACGGGTCTGAACCCGCACCAGGAGATTTAAAATAGTGGGAGTAGAGCCCCTAAACTCCAGAGGAACCGTCTCTATTGCTCACAGGACAAGCAGTGATTGCACCACCCACTGAAGGAATAGCTTGTGAAAACAGTTCCTGAAGAGGAATGGGCAAGGGAGAAACAGAACTGGAGACAGTATCCCACCTCTATCACGTGAAAAATCTAGTGATCTGAGTCCAGGCATGGCAGAAGTGGTAGAAATAGTTCACAAAGGGTGGCAGATGATCTGCAAACTGGACTGGTGTCCATCCTCAGGCGCACCTTCAAAAGTGTGAAAATCCCTGGGGCTGCCTGGATGCATCCGTGCCCTGGTTAGCGGAAGATCTATCTATTATTGCTGTTCCACTCTACTCTGCGCTGGTTAGGCCTCAATCAGAGTATTATGTTCAGTTCTGGGCACCGCATTTCAAGGAAGATGTGGAGAAATTGGAGAGGGTCCAGAGAAGAGCAACAAGAATGATTACCTATGACCTATGAGGGAAGACTGAAGGAACTGGGTTTGTTTAGTTTAGAAAACAGAAGAATGAGGGGGGGACATGATAGCAGTTTTCAGATATTTAAAAGGGTGTCATAAGGAGGAGGGAGAAAACTTGTTCATCTTGGCCTCTGGGGATAGAAGCAGCAGCAATGGGCTTAAACTGCAGCAAGGGAGATTTAGGTTGGACATTAGGAAAAAGTTCCTAACGGTCAGGGTAGTCAAACACTGGAATAAATTGCCCAGGGAGGTTGTGGAATCTCCATCTCTGGAGATATTTAAGAGTAGGTTAGATAAATGTCTATCAGGGATGGTCTAGACCCGTGGTCCCCAACACCTAACCCTAACCCTAACCCTGGCCCCGGGCACATGGCGCACGGGCGCTTGTCGGGGGTAGCGCCGGGCGCGCGGCACTCGGCGACGGGGGGGGAGCGCCGGCTACGGGCGCTCGGCGGGGGGGGGGGGGGGGAGCGCTGGCCCCGGGCGCGCGGTACTCGGCGGGAGGGGGGGAGGGGGCGGGGAGCGCCGGCCCTGGGCGCGCGGCCTTTAGAGGGGGCCCTGCCCCTGGGCACGCAGCTATGGGGGGGGCCCCGCCCCCGGGCGCGTGGTAGGTGGGGCCCCGCCCCTGGGCGCGCGGTAGGTGGGGCCCCGCCCCCGGGCGCGTGGATGGGGGGGCCGCCCTCGGTCCCCGCCCCCTGGCGCCCGGTGGGCAAACGGCCACGCCCCCTGGCGCCCGACAACCTAAAAAGGTTGGGGACCACTGGTCTAGACAGTATTTGGTCCTGCCATGAGGGCAGGGGACTGGACTCGATCTCTAGAGGTCCCTTCCAGTCCTACTATTCTATGATTCTATCCTACTCCCTGTTCAAATTCTGCCTTAGACTTCCTGAACAGAAACACAGGGATGGTGAGGTAAAGCAGGTGCGGCTTGAAAGGCTTTCTTTGCTGGGTGGGGAACTGGATACCAAAAGTTGCCTTTGAGAGCTTGAGACTGTGTAATCATGAGTCAATCTGTTCCATAAAGAGGCGGGTATAGTCAAAGGGGAGGGGACGTATAATGTGTTCTAGATCTCAGCAGGGAGAACAGAAAAGTGGAGCCATGAGCTCCTGTGCATAGTGATGGCAGTTGCCATAATGAACTTGTAGAGTTCACAGAATTTAGAGTGGCCTGTAGAGAGGTGCAAGCAACCACCTTGCCATGAATTCAGGATTGCCATGAATTCTGGATAAGCATTGGTTAGGAGCAGCTCCTGGAACTCGGCCAATGATGTCCTCCAGAAGTACCTGCTTAGCACCATCTGTTGACTGGTGATGCAAAGCTGGAGGTCTCTGGTAACAAAGACTTTGCATCTGAAGAGGTTCTTGGGCTTCCTTGACCTTTGAAGTTGGACCTAGCAGCCCCGAACGCTCCTTACAATTGGCGGTGTCCACCACCAGAGTTCCTAACGGGGCATGTAAACAAGTGTTCATATCCCTTTGGCAGGACAAAACAACAGCGCTCACACTCTTTCACTATTGGTGGTATAGAAGCCAGGGTTTGTCAAAGCACCTTGGCTGTGCTGGCAATTGTTTTTATAAGAGGCAAAGTGACTCTGGAGGCTGGTCAGAATATCAGCCAAAGGGTACATCTCCTCAGCCTGTAAGGTAAGATTCTGTGCCATCCCGTAAAGGTGGTCCTTGTGTACTTTAGCATCCATTGCGGGAAGGGAGGTAGCCATCCCTGCTACTGCCTCACTGGGCAAAGATTATTCCCAAAGGAGCACAGGGTCTTTTTATACCCCTAGCTCCCTGGTGTCCAGCTAAGCAGTGCCTTTAGTTACACCGCTGGGCTGCGTCCTTCCCTGAGGTCTGCACCCCCACCACAGATTAATGAGGACTTGGCTTCTGTCCCAGGATCCCTCATGATGGGGACACTACTGAGGCTACCCTACAGATTTGGTCCTACCCCTGGTGGCATGCCCCTGGAGTCCAAAAGGGCCATTGCATAGGCTCTTGCCACTGGGAAGGCCTGGGTGCCTGAAGTATGGTGCCTTGCTCCAGAATACATGCCAAAATCTAGAACAATGTCCGCTCTGTTTGAAGGCAGGGTCCTGAAGAGTACTCAGAAGTGG
This sequence comes from Pelodiscus sinensis, assembly GCF_049634645.1. NCBI lineage: Eukaryota > Metazoa > Chordata > Testudines > Trionychidae > Pelodiscus > Pelodiscus sinensis. Next base: position 280,534 of record NW_027466001.1, read on the forward strand.
ACCATGATGGAGCCACAGCTGACGGTGTTGGAGATCGATGCCATGGCAAGGAATGATGGCTGAGCAACCTTGGCTTCTCCTGATGCCTAATGGGGAGTGGAGGCTGGGCAGGCAGATGCCAAAGTGGGCACCAGTACTGTGACAGGAAGTGCCAAAGCAGCTGGTGCCAGGGCACAAACTGCAATCTCAGAAGGATGCGAGGCTGGGGATCGGAAAGTTGGGCCAAGGGATCATGTTAGTTCAATAAAGGCCCTGGCTGCCTTGGATGTGTCTGATGTGGAAAGGAAAGTCTCACTTATCTGCTACTAGTCCCAGCCCCAGGAGTCCACTCACACTGAACTCAACGGCTCTCTGGGGACCGCTGGGGTGGACAGTTGTGTGGTGAATAGGGATGTAAAATCCCATTTAATCAGGGGGCTCCTCCTAGGACCGATTAACCCATTACCCTAAGCATCACCTCATAAGGGAAATGGTTTCCAAGTAACCAGTTACCTGTTCACATACCTAGTATGAGTGTGGCAGGCTTAGGATGCACCTCACTAGCCTGCCAAGTTAGAGAGTAGCCCGTCTGCTCCCGATTTTATGTGGCATCAGGAGTGCTGCTGGTACTCTAGCAGAGTACTTCTTTGGCACCGAGGAGCCCCATACCGACGCACTATGACTTCAATGCCACATGCAGACAAAGTGCTGCCTCCATTACAAAGTTTCAGGCAGCAGTCACTCTCCTTTTTCGTCCTAGTTTGAAGCATCTGCAGGTGTTGCACTCATCCACCTGGTGATCCTCTCCAAAGCACTGGAGGCAAGAGTCACTTGTGGCAGTTGTGCGGGCCACCACGTGGCATAGGCTTCAGGCAGATGTCACAGGGCTTAAAGCCCTAGGATCAAGGTATACTGGGGTCTGGGGAAACTCTTCAACTATAATAAACAGTAAGCTAACATGATGCTCAGTCTATCTGTAAAATAGGAAATATGTTGAGGGTTCCTCAAAGCTAGGAGGGCTAGTTGGTCTGTGATTGTGCTATGATCTGAATGCGTAAAGTTCAAATTATTTTTAGGGAGGAAAAGTGCATACATTGGGCATGTCAGCATACCAACGTGAACATACTACACCGCATTCTAAGTATAGCTCCCTCCCACATTTGACTTCCTAGCTCCTATTATGGCTACTTAAAAGAGATGGACACTCCCTCAGAAGGCATCTTGTTTCCCATCCCCACCCACTATCTTCAGCACGAACCTCTGGGGTCTGCATGAATCCCCACCACTACTATGGGCCTCAAATGAAGGTATATATTGCCTTTTTCTCCTGCTTCTTGGTGTAATACTACGAATTCCCATCCTCCCAGTAGACAGGCAGCTAAATCAGGAAGTACAAGAGGTAAATCTCTCAGGACAAAATGCAGATAAGAATTCTAGTGTAGTCTCTAATTCTAATGAGCACAGATCTTCCCTTCTCATCAGCAAAGCTGTTTAGTGTCTTCTTCAAAACTATGGAGGTCAGTGAGCTCCCATGGTAACATATAGCTGGTAATAGTCAAAATAAGGTCAACAGAGTCCAAGTAGTGATATGCCTCTCTGCTTACAGCTAAGGCTGCTGACAGAACTGCTAGGCCCCAGGGAAGGTGGGTGGAACCAGCTCCGGGCTCCTCAGAATGGTGGGGTTGAGGGCTAACCTCCCCCTGCCATTCCTGTAGCACTGCCTGGGGCTCCAGCGGCAACTTAAAGGGCTGTGGGGCTCTGCCCATTGCAGTGTCATCTTGGAGCCCTTGGCCCTATTAAATTGCTGGGCTCTGAGCAACTGCCCCTCCCTCTCTCCCTCCCTTCCCACGATCAGTAGCCCTGCTTATAGTCACTTATGTTTACTCCATTTTGCTTTCTTACATTCTTTAGCCCCAATAATAGTGCCATACTGTTCTAGATCTTCATTCCATTCTCTAACAGGGATTTACTTACTATTCTAAATCGGTTCCCAGTTTCACAGCAGTATCTTCATATTCTTGTCTACTTTTAGCAATAAGTTCAAGACAGCCAAGGCAAGTAAGCTGGGAGGCAGCAACCCGTGATGCAAGAGTTTCTCCTGAAAAGAGAAGCAATTGATAGCCAATATTATTTGATGTTTAACATCTCTAGTATGTATATTTGCTTAATTTCTCTCCCCTCTCCCTGAGAGCACAAGGAGAGGTTTCTTCACTGATATCAGTTAAGCCTGCCCCCTAGCTAGAACTGGCATGCATTTCATTTCTTTACTATCTATAAACTCTGTACTCTAGATATTTACATATCCACAATAAAAATAAAAACAAGAATTGAAGGTCTGTAATAATTACATTCAACATCAACTGTCACCCTGTGACTACAATCTCCTTTCCCTGAAACATTACCTGGCATAGTGACCATGGGAGTCCCAGCCCATAGTACATCCATCCCAGTAGTGTGCCCATTACAAAGTGGAGTGTCTAGACAAACATCAGCCAACTGGCCCCTTCGCACATGTTCCTCTTTGGGGGCAACAGGAGAGAAGATGATTCGGTTCTGTGGAAGACCCATGTTCTGAGCATATTGCTGAATATTGGGTTCTCCTACAGCTGGGAAACGCAACAGCCACAATACACTGTTTGGAACTCGCTTCAGAATCTACAGTCAAACCAAGAAAAAAAAGATGTGTTTGTAAGAAGCAGCATACAGAAGCATCTCCTTCCTGGACAGATGAGAAAAAGCACATAGTGGCAGGAAATCACTGAAATGTATGATTGGAAGTGTCATTCATCAGAGACCCCAACTACCTTATCCATTACAAAGATAGCTTCCCCAATTATCACCTCTACTACCATTAGCTCACAGACATCTACCTTTCCCCATCTCTAATATCATTAACTCACAGACACTTACCTTTCTCCCCCAGCCCCTGCATCCCCCTTCTGTTCTGAAATGTGATTTGTCCTTTTCATGTGTGTTCATTTTTTTTAAATTGTATCCTTTGGTATATATGGTTGTGACTATTTTCTTCCACTATTTGATCTGAGGAAGTGGGCCTGGCCCACGAAAGCTCATCATCTAATAAACCATCTTGTTAGTCCTGCATTTTGCTTCAGCTACACCAGACTAACACGGCTACATTTCTATTACTATTCATCATAGGTTTCACCCAAACTGTGGTCCAAAGGTAAAACAAGAAGTGCATGATGTGTCTACTCTGCTCTGCAGGTCATTTCCCATAAGCTTGCACTCATTGTTTAAAGCAATGAGTGACTCTGAGGGTACGTAAACACTGCAAGACTATTTCGGGATACAAGAGGTAACCCACATCCTAACAAGCCACCCGCTATTTTGAAATCTTTTTCAAACAGGCACGCTATTTGGCATCCCTGTAATCCTCATTCTACAAGGATTAAGTGATGGCTCAAAATAATGCATTATTTCAAAATTTGGCGCTGTGTAGATGTGCCAAAGGTATTTTGAAATAAGATAAACAATTTGTGTAGCGCAAGTTTCATGTCTTATTTTTAGTTTAGGGTGCCGTGTAGATGCACCCTAACTTAGAAAGTGAGACATTTCACAAATCCTTTTATTCAGTCTTTCCTTGTATGTCATGTTTTCTAAACTTTTAATCTTTGTTGTTGTTCTCCCTCTTGACTTCTCAGGTCAGAAGTTTTCAAAATTCATTTAATCTAGTCCCTCTGTACTAAGGAAGATCTAAATACTATCAAGACCACCCCTTAGTGCCTGGCTAACTTATTCTTAAAAGCCTCCCTAGGTAGTTGTTCCAGTGTTGACCTAAACCAATGGTTAGGAAGTTTTCCTTAATGTCTACCCTAACTTTCGCTTGTTGCAATTTAAGCTCACTACTTCCTGTCCAGTCCTCAGTGGTTAAGAACAATTTATCACCCTCCTTTTTATAACAACCTTTTATGTATTTGAAGAATGAAGTTCCCTCTCAATATGCTCTTCTCCAGATTGCTTTGTAGGTAGGTAATGTTTTCTAGATCTTTAACACTTTCCCCTTTGGCTTCTAGTTCAGCAGTTCTCAAAATTCATTGCATTGCAACCCCCTTTAAACACCACAAAATTAGACATGGCACTGGGAAGGGGAACTGAAGCTCTGCCACCTGGGAGCTCTCGGGAAAATGGGGGCGGGGGTGTCAAAGCCTTTAAGCTTCGCCTTCAACCCCTGTTCCCAAGCAAGTTTAACACCAGCTCTGAATACGCCACTGAAACCAGGTTGCCACCCACTATGAGTTCAAGCCCAGAGTTTGAGAACTGCTGCTTAGGTTTGTCCACGTCTTTCCCCTACTGTGGTACCCAGAATGGCACACAGTACTCCAGCTGAGGTCTTGTCAATCAGCGTGGAGCACAACATTTACATCTTATCGTCTTTACAACATTCCTGCTAATACATGCCAGATGGATGTTTACCTGTTTTGCAATAATATTAAATACAAGCCAATAATATAACACTTTGGCAAAATAAGCAAATATTCTGGGATGTATTAGGACACAAGATGTAATTCTTCCACTCTACAGATTGATAAGAGTTCAGCTGGAGTACTGTATAAAGTTCTAGTAATCACACATTGGGAAAGCCCAAGGGCTTGCCCCCAACCCAACTCCTGGCAGCAAGATTTGAGTTCAGGATTCAGTTTCCCCTGCCAGGGCCATGTATACATTTTGATTATCAGAAAGGGGCTACAATGCAATGAATTTTGAGAAATGCTGACTAGAGTAATCAAGAGGGAGAACAAAAACAATTAAAAGTCTAGAAAACATGATATACAAAGTAAGACTGAAAAGGGATTTGTCAAAGTGAAAATCAGTCAATGCTTCAACTAGTGAGTGCCAGCTTCTGAGAGATGACATGAAGAGCAGAATAGATACTGCAGGCACCCCTCATTTAACGTAAGGACCGCAGTTTGGGCAGAAGTAACATTTCCCAGTTGTTATTATTTAGACAAACAGCAATAGAAAAGGTGGTGCAGACAACAGCAGATGAAATTACAAAGTGAATTGGAGATTCAAGTTTCCAATGTATTTGCAGGCAGCATTTTGCAGTAGTGCAAAGTTTCCTTTCAGCGCCACACCAGTATGCCTTAATACAAGAGCAGTCATTCTGGGTCGGACCTAGGGTCCATTTAGCCCAGTGGCCAGAGGGAATGAACATAGCAGGTAATCAAACTACAGAATCAGAGAATACTAGGACTGCAAGAGACTTCGAGAGGTCATCAAGTCCAGTCTCCTGCCCCCATGGCAGAACCAAATACTGTCTAGACCATCCCTGATAGACATTTATCTAACCTACTCTTAAATATCTCCACAGATGGGGATTCCACAACCTCCCTGGCAATTTATTCCAGTGTTTGACTACCCTGACAGTTAGGAACTTTTTCCTAATGTCCAACCTAAACCTCCCTTGCTGCAGTTTAAGCCCATTGCTTCTTGTTCTATCCTCAGACGCCAAGATGAACAAGTTTTCTCCCTCCTCCTTATGACACCCTTTTAGATGCCTGAAAACTGCTATCATGTCCCCCCTCAATTTTCTCTTTTCTAAACTAAACAAACCCAATTCTTTCAGCCTTCCTTCATGTTCTCTAGACCTTTAATCGTTCTTGTTGCTTTCCTTTGGACCCTCTCCAGTTTCTCCACATCTTTCCTGAAATGCGGTGCCCAGAACTGGACACAATATTCCAACTGAGGCCTAACCAGCGCAGAGTAGAGCGGAAGAATGACTTCTCGTGTCTTGCTCACAACACACCTGTTAATGCATCCCAGAATCATGTTTGCTTTTTTTGCAACAGCATCACACTGCTGACTCATTCAGCTTGTGATCCACTATAACCCCTAGATCCCTTTCTGCCATACTCCTTCCTAGACAGTCGCTTCCCATTCTCTATGTGGGAAACTGACTGTTCCTTCCTAAATGGAGCACTTTGCATTTGTCCTTATTAAACTTCATCCTGTTTACCTCAGACCATTTCTCCAATTTGTCCAGATCATTTTGAATTATGACCCTATCCTCCAGATTAGTCGCAACCCCTCCCAGCTTGGTATCATCTGCAAAATTAATAAGCGTACTTTCTATGCCAATATCTAAATCACCGGTCCAAAACAGACCTCTGCGGAGTCCCACTTGTTATACCTTTCCAGCAGGATTGTGAACCATTAATAACTACTGTCTGAGTATGGTTATCCAGCCAGTTATGCACCCACCTTATAGTATCCCCATCTAAGTTGTATTTGCCTAGTTTATGGATAAAAATATTATGCGAAACCATATCAAACGCCTTACTAATGTCTAGGTATACCACATCTACCGCTTCTCCCTTATCCACAAGACTCGTTATCCTATCAAAGAAAGCTATCAGGTTGGTTTGACATGATTTGTTCTTTACAAATCCATGCTGGCTGTTCCCTATCACCTTGCCACCTTCCAAGTGTTTACAGATCATTTCCTGAATTACTTGCTCCATTATTTTCCCTGGCACAGAAGTTAAACTAACTGGTCTGTAGTTTAATGGGTTGTTCTTATTTCCCTTTTTATAAATGGGCACTCTATTTGCCCTTTTCCAGTCTTTTGGAATCTCTCCTGTCTCCCATGATTTTCCAAAGATAATAGCTAGAGGCTCAGATACCTCCTCTATCAGCTCCTTGAGTATTCTAGGATGCATTTCATCAGGCCCAGGTAACTTGCAGGCATCTAATTTTTCTAGGTGATTTTTAACTTGTTCTTTTTTTATTTTATCTTCTAAACCTACCCCCTTCCCACTAGCATTCACTATGTTAGTCATTCCTTCAGACTTCTCGGTGACTATACTGTGGCATATTGGTGGTGCTGTCTGCTCTGTGACCCGGGATCCCCCTGCGCTGTGATGGGAGATTCTCACTGACTCTCCCAAATGTGTATTAACCCTGACACCCAGGCTCAGCCTCCCAGGGAGAGACAAAGGAAGGAGGGCGGAGACCATCACCTGGCTGGGGGGGGGGGGGGGGGGGGCAGGGCTGGAAGAGAGTTTTTAATTTCTGTCTGATATCATGGAGGAAGCTGCCTATGCAATGGGCTGGGATTCAGGGGCCCAGTCTCCCACATCTCAAGGAGGGCTGAGGCATCCTAGGCCTGGCCCTGTAACGAGATTACAGCTATGCTGTGTTGTATCCTGGAGGCAATAAACTCCCTATATTCTACTGGCTGATAGAGTCTGTTCGTGCCATTACGGGGGTGCAGGAGGCGGGGGAACATCGACGTGCTGCCACATATACATCCCATCACCTGGACCTGGAGTGAGATGTTCTGCCTCAGTACCTGTCTAATGGTTTATTTGGCAGGTAAGAGTACAGATAAGTGTTAGCTGTAGTGGTGTAAATTGGACAGGACTAAACAGCTTTTGACTATGGAAAAAAACAGTCAGAAGGATAAATTTTCATTCAACTCTCAACTTGGAGCAGATTTATGAGCTACAAAGAGATTCCAAATCTCATTATTATTCAACCCCTATTCAGGAGGGCAGAGTAAGGATTCAAAAGGATTCATGCCAAATAAGTATTCTCAACAAGTCAGGCAAGAAAACTGAACTCTTTCCCTGACCTGATATGGGGCAATAGAAGTTAAAGATGTGCCACTTATTTAAAAACTATTCCTGTAAACAAGACAGCAGCTAAATTATGGAGATCTCATCTGAGATTTAGTAGCAAATGTAACAACTCACATTAGCCCACATTTGTAAAGTGGAAGGGTCAATCTTATACAGCTGGTTAAAATTACAGTACACAACAGCATCCTCTGGTAATCCATACTGAGAGCGGGTGGTAACAATGATGGTACGTGGAACTTCTTCTCCAGTTGCTGCCTTGTTGTTAATCTAGGAAGAACATAAAAAGAGCAGCTATATGGACCGCATAGCCATTTTGGAGCACAGGGTACCTAATGAAATAATCCCGTAAAGCATTCAACAGCATCATGAATTCATATCTGAAGATTTGATCAAAGTTATGCCCAGGGCTCGACAAATTATGGAAAACCCTACTCACCAGACAAAAAAGGGACTCGCCACCCTCCCCCCGCAAAAAGTGTTTTTTTTAAATGGCATAAATTCCTAATAAGAATAAGAACAGTAATTACTAATACGTTCTTAATAAATATCACCCAAGTTATTAATAAATATCTTATAAACCTCTACCTTTTCCCTCTGCTGCCTTGTCTCCTCCCCTTCCTCCATCAGCTCCCCTGGTGCCTGCTGCCCCCAACCTCTCACCCTCCTCTGCTGTCCTGACTCCTGCCTTTCTCACTGCCCTCAGCACTTCTGCTACCTGCCCCCTCTACCAGCCCTTCTCTCCCCCCTGGGCCCACTCCTCCAGTAACCCACTCTGATCAAGTGAGCAACCCCTCCTCATCCCCTCTCCGCAGAGTGCCCAGCCGGTGCTGGCTGTAAAGTCACCTCCATCAGGAGAAGTTTTTGACAAGAGTCTCTCTTCCTCTTAGTGCGCGGCTTAAATGACTTGCAGATCTTACAGGCATATGTAAGATGGCCCTCACCCAGACACTTCAGACAATTGTCGTGAGGGTCTCCTTTGGGCATGAACTTAGCGCAGACAGCACACGCCTTAAAGCCGTGCGACCCTAGCATTCCTCACCACCGAAGGGGGAGAACGAAAAACGAGACAGTAACTATCTAACTAACTGAACTATTTAGCACGATCTACAAAAAAAACTAAGAGAAAAACAGGAACCATTAACTGATCTAAGAAAGACACGCTCCAACAACCGTCACGGGCGGTAAGAAGGAACTGAGGTGGAGGAGTGCCGGCAGGGGTACTTATGCCCCGCCATAGCGGTGCCACTCCAGGGGGCGCCCTGCCTGCGCTATGGGTACCGCTAGGGAAAACGTTCCGGAAGACACGGTGCGCACACCTAATTCGAATGGACATGAGCAACTACTCGAAGAAGAATCTCCTGGCACCCGCACCCTACTGGTTCCTCCCCGCCTCCTTTGCCCTCTTTTTCCCTGATACGCACCCCCTCAGCATCCTCTGCCCCCATTACCCTCATGCCCCTGTGCCCTCACACATGCCTTGCTCCATCCCCATCTTCCTCATGCCCACAGCTTCTTTCAAGCCTTCTCCCAGCACCTTCCCCTTCCCCTTTTAGCCCCCCAGTGCCCTTCCCCTCTCCTCTCCCAGCATCACCCTGTTCGCCCCTCCCACTGACACCTCCCCTCCTGCCCTTTTCCTCACTGTTTGCACTTGGCCCCCTGGGATTTGTCTCTCCTGCACCCGTCCCTTGGTGCCTTCCCCTTTCTTCTTCTTCTCCTGACCCTCCTCCCCTCAGCACAAGCCTCTTCCCCATATTTTTCCCCTCCCCTCCCGACAGCCCAGCCCAGCCCAGCCGCTTCCCCTCCCCCAGGGCCAAGCAAAACATCCCCCCCCCTTTTTGTTGTCTTTTATATGTTTGCATTTTGCAATTGGTTTTTTTTTTCGTTTTCATTATTGTCCCAGCATTTTAGCCCTATAAATAACAAACAGCATTTCCATTCATTTTTTTCCATGAAGGCAAAGGCTCTTCAAGTGAACTTCCCCTTTCACTCACTGCTGGGTCACAGCGGCCTTTTCCCTGCCCTGTCCAGCCCCTCCCTATGGACAAGCACCCTTCACTCCCAATCCACAGGGGAAACAGGGTGCAGGGACAGTACAGAGCCAGAGGGGTGCAGGGAACAGTGTGGGGTGCGGTGGAGGCACGGGGAATGGGACGCTGTGTAGTGCAGGGAACAGGCAGCACAGAGCTGGGAGGGGGAGGGAGGAGCAGGGACCAGGGGTGCCAGGTGCGAGGTGCAAGGGCGGCGCAGAGCCAGAGGGAGAGCAGGGGATCTGGGGTGCAGGGGCGGCATGGGAAATGGGCGGAGGGAGCCAGATGGGGCATGGCGCGGGCGCAGCGAGCCGGGCGGTCAGCAGGGAGCAGTCTCTCGCTGGCAAGGGGTTGGGGCCATGGCAGGACTGGAGCCGGCGGGGTGGGGCCTGGCTCTGCCGCGCGCCGCAGCCAGGGACACACAGCCAGAGCCGAGCTGCCGTGGCCCTTTAAAAATTGGCGGGGCCACGTCACGCCAGCGTCCTGGGGTCTGCTGGTGCTCCACCTCCTTGTGCCACAGCTGCACACAGGCATCCCGGCACTGAGAATCGCCATGGTTCCCCCTCCCCAGCAGTGCTCTGCTCCTCCGCCAGCTGGCGGATTGGATGGGGCCGCACTACCCATAGTGTGGGCTTTGGCCAGCCCGTTACAACAGCCCACCAAGCTAGTCCACCCCTGCACTTGCCAACTGGCAAAATCTACTCGCCACGGGCGAGCATATTTGTCGAGTCCTGGTTATGTCAAATATGAAGGGAAGGAAGATTATTCATTCGTAATCAAAACACAGAGCATCGCTGCACGTTCATACACTTGGAATGGTGCAACTTGGATTAGTGGAACATTCAAGGAACAAAACCTACTACAGCATCTGCACTCTTCCTATCCTTCCCCATGCCGCTCCAGACGTCTGGAACACCGAGATACAAAGGAGGTCACGGCATGCAGTCTCTGCTTCTTCTACCACCACCACCACCATCATCTACCAGTCTCAAACAAGTTAGGATTGAGGGAGAAGGAAAGTACAGAAGTCGTCTCAAGAATGCTGATTATACGTATCCTTCTTTCTTCAAGTGGCCTCTGTAAATTCCCACCTTGGCCTTTGACAAGTACTGTAGTACTCTTACCTTGGTGAGCTCAAGAGGTTCAGCTAAATAGAAATTGTAATACTGCCTGAAATTGTGCATATACTTTAGATGGCACAAACTATTCTATTTTGTGAAAATATGAAGAAAGCATTAAATGGTAGCTCTGCATATTAGATATATTCCCATATTAAGAGAAACCACTTCCATGGCCTGATTTAGTCGAGTCCAAACGGAACACTTCTGGGTGAGGAACAGGTATGTTTAGAATACTCTTCAATACAGCAACTTCATGATGATCCCCCATTTACAATTAAGTGAGTTAATGTGTGTCATGTTAATTTTGTATTGCTCTTGATTCTTAAACTTCCATAAGGCATCTGACTTAGTACTCCATGACATTTTGATTAAGTACATTATATTAATCTTGAAAAAGTGTTGAAGTAATCTAACAAAAATGATACTTTAATCATTTCATTTCCATAAACTCATGTGGACTGGCACTAATTATATTATCCTCCTGTGTTTCTTGAGAAATCAAGTCCCATAACAGCCTCTCCATTATCTTGTCTGGGATCAATTTCAGGCTGACAGGATTGTAATTTCCTGGATCATCATCTTTCTCCTTTTAAAATGCCAGCACAAACTTGAATTTCCCTAATGTTCCAACACTTACTTCAGGGAGCAAGGGGAGACACTCAGGAATCTCCTTACCAGCTCTTTTTCAACTCTTGCATGTAAGTTACAGATGCTGCATATAGAACAAGAAGGCGGCAAATGACCTCCTTCAAAGAAACTCAAACAATGCATATATGCATTTTTATTCGGAAAAGTAGCAAAGCAAGAGAAATCTCTTGAACCGCTGTTTGTCTACATAGGAGTCCAATGTGTGTCGGATTTTTGACAAAAAACCCTGATAAATGTCATTAGTTCTAAGACAATAACTAAACCAAACAAGGCAGCACTGATCTTAGAAATTATTCATATATGCAAATGTGGGTTCCAGGACCAAGCAAGGTTGTGGTTCATCTGTTGCCAGGGTTAGAAGGAACTGAGACGGATAGTATGCCTCAACCCCTTTCATAGGCTAACTCTTCAAATGTTCTGTCCCTTTCCTGTTCCAGTAGGCACTGAATTTCAAAGGTTCCATCAGTCCAACCTATACTACCACCATTTCTCAAGTGTAGGAATGTGCAGAGGTCACTTTAGATGAAAGTTTTAAAATATGCTATCTTGCAACTGCTTCCTGCTTATTTGTTTGAGTTAGGAAATTCCTTGAGGCAAGAATGGGATATACATTGGTCTTGTACACCAATAAGCATGTGATCAGCACTTAAAACAAATGGCTTTAATAGCAGGCCATAAACAAATAGCAAAGAAAATTACATACTGTGTTGAGATTTATCTATTGGGATGCTTCAATTACAGCCAATAATACTGCATCTTTAATCATAAGAAAACTGATGGTAGAACCCAGAGACTTTGACAAATTAAGACAGCTGTATGGCAAAACTGGGAAGATTGGCAGGGTAACTGGATACAAGATTGTGATCTGGTGAAAGGAACTAATGCAATTTAAGACCAAATTATGCAGATGCAAAACATATAATTTGTTCCACTACACAACACTGGTATGATCTATTGGTGCCCTCTTTCACAACAGAAAACTAAAATGAAGAAAATTCAAGTAACAGTAACAAAGTAATTAAAACGCTCAATAGATTATTTGGGGCCTACAGCCATACCGGACCAAACACCCCCGATCTCGTCCAATCTCGGAAGGTAAATCATCCCGGGCCTGGCTAGTACTTGGATGGGTGACCCCCTGGGAATCCCAGGTGCCGTAGGCAGCTTTTCTTCGAACAACTGAGTGAAGCTTCCAGATCGCAGGCCCTGGTTCTCGTGGGGGACTTTAATCACCCTGACATCTGCTGGGAAACCTATACGGCAGTACACAGGCAATCCAGGAAGTTTTTGGAGAATGTTGGGGATAACTTCTTGACACAGGTGCTGAAGGATTCGACCAGGGGCCGTGCACAGCTTGACCTTCTGCTCACAAACAGGGAAAAACTAATAGGGGAAGTGGAGGTGGGTGACAACCTGGGAAGCAGTGATCATGAGATGGTAGATTTCAGGATCCTGACCAAAGGAAGAAAAGAGAGTAGTAAAATACACACCTTGGACTTCAAAAAAGCAGATTTTGACTCCCTCCGAGACCTGATGGGCAGAATCCCCTGGGATGTTAACATGAAGGGGAAAGGAGTCCAGGACAGCTGGCAGTATTTTAAAGAAGCCTTATTGAAGGCACAGAAAGAAACCATCCCGACGCGTAGCAAGAGAGGCAAACATGGTAGGCGACTGGACTGGCTTACAGGGGAAATCCTTGGTGAACTTAAGCACAAAAAGGAAGCTTACAAAGAGTGGAAACTTGGACAAATGACCAGGGAGGAGTTTAAAGGTATAGCTCGAAAATGCCGGGGGGTTATCAGGAAGGCGAAAGCGCAAACGGAATTGTGACTGGCTAAGGATGTGAAGGATAACAAGAAAGGTTTCTACAGGCATGTTAGCAAGAAGAAGGTGATCAGAGAGGGTGTGCGGCCCCTAATGGATGAAGGAGGTAACCTAGTGACAGATGATGTGGGGAAAGCTGAAGTACTCAATGCTTTCTTTACCTCTGTATTCACGGACAAGGTCGGCTCTTGGACTTCTGCGCCAAGTGACGCAAGATGGGATGAAGATGGACAGCCCGTGGTGGGTAAAGAACAGGTTAGGAACTATTTAGAAAAGCTAAACGTACATAAATCCATGGGTCCAGACTTAGTGCATCCGAGAGTACTGAGGGAGTTGGCAAATGTCATTGTGGAGCCTTTGGCTATTATCTTTGAAAAGTCATGGAGATCGGGAGAAATCCCGGATGACTGGAAAAAGGCAAATGTAGCGCCCATCTTCAAAAAAGGGAAGAAGGATGATCCAGGGAACTAGAGGCCGGTCAGTCTTACCTCGGTTCCTGGAAAAATCATGGAAGGGATCCTTAAGGAATCCATATTGAGGCACTTGGATGAGAGGAAAGTGATTAGGAATAGTCAGCATGGATTCACAAAGGGCAAGTCATGCCTGACCAATCTGATTAGCTTCTATGATGAGGTAACTGGCTCGGTGGACATGGGGAAGTCAGTGGATGTGATATACCTTGACTTTAGCAAGGCTTTTGATACGGTCTCCCACAATATTCTTGCCAGCAAGTTAAGGGATTGTGGATTGGATAAATGGACGGTAAGATGGATAGAAAGATGGCTAGAAGGCCGGGCCCAGTGGGTAGTGATCAATGGCTCGATGTCAGGATGGCGGTCAGTTTCTAGCGGAGTGCCCCAAGGTTCGGTTCTAGGACCGGTTTTGTTCAATATCTTTATTAATGATCTGGATGAGGGGATGGATTGCACCCTCAGCAAGTTTGCAGATGACACTAAGCTGGGGGGAGAGGTAGATACGCTCAAGGGCAGAGACAGGGTACAGAATGACTTAGACAAATTGGAGGATTGGGCCACAAGAAATCTGATGAGGTTCAACAAGGACAAGTGTAGAGTCCTGCACTTGGGACGGAAGAATCCAAAGCATAGTTACAAGCTGGGGACCAACCGGTTAAGTAGTAGTTCTGCAGAAAAGGACCTGGGGCTTACAGTGGATGAGAAGCTAGATATGAGTCAACAGTGTGCCCTTGTAGCCAAGAAGGCTAATGGCATATTAGGTTGCATTAAGAGGAGCACTGCCAGCAGATCCAGAGATGTCATCATTCCCCTTTATTCGGCTTTGGTGAGGCCGCATCTGGAGTATTGTGTCCAGTTCTGGGCCCCTCACTACAAAAAGGATGTGGACACATTGGAGAGGGTCCAGCGGAGGGCAACCAAAATGATTAGGGGGCTGGAGCATATGACGTATGAGGAGAGGCTGAGGGACTTGGGTCTGTTTAGTCTGCAGAAGCGAAGAGTGAGGGGGGATTTGATGGGGCTGGACTTGATGACCTTCTGAGGTCTCTTCCAGTTCTATGATTCTATGAATAAGGCAAAATTAAAATATTGATTAAAGATGGAGGGAAGAGAAATTATAAGGAAAAAAGAAAAACAATCTTCTGAAATAAGTTTCGAATTTCACTAAAGATGATGATCTAGCTAAGCTAAACGAAGGCTAAAGCTTATAAAAGTATAATGAACATTTGGTTGGAGTTCGGATTCCTATTTTACTTCATCAATAGCTCATAATAAAAGGCTAAGAGGAAAAAACTACTGTAGAACTTTGCCTTACCTGTGTAGTTGCTAGTCCATTGCTAATGTTGAATCCATTGATTGTTATCTGAATCTGTCCACGATTAATCATCTCAATCACAGCTTCTGCAATTGTATTCATAGGAATGACTGGCATATTGAGGGAAGCATTGCTGTCTGCATTGTCTCCACTATCAGGGCACTTCATCTAAGAAAACATGCAAGATTCATCAATAAGAAAATGCTGTGTTCAGTCTAGTAGGGCTGACTGCACAGAAGTGGAGTTTTCTCACCTTAACAATTTTGACATCAGGCAGGCTGTCAAGGAATGCCTTCAAGTCAATGCCATTCAAAACAATCCTGTTATCATAAATATGGCCATTGGATTTGAAATCAATTACTGCTTTTTTCTGTGGATCAAAAAAAACATGCTTCAATTTACAGTATTAGTGTATTGAATAAAAAAAAATCTCCAAAGAAATCCAAGTACCCACAAGAAAATCATTACTATCTGCTTTCCTTTCTATCACTGTCTCTTACCTTCAGATGGGGAAACATATTAGCATGATCTCCAATGAAGAAAGTGTTTGGCATGTAAGCCAGTTTCTCAGAATATTGCTCTGCTACCTCAACTGGGGAAGTTTCTTGATCCGTGATGATATAATCCATGAACAGTGCCCCACTGGTTCCAGGGTATCCTAGCCACATAGCCTACAAAAAGCAACAGATTTTAATCTTAAGGGTGTACATACCACATGTGTAACTGTAGAACATACTCTGATTCAGCATCTCGGAGTCAGAGTGGAGGGTAAAACAGTAACAGGAAACTTGGAAACGGCAGAGATGCTTAATGACTTCTTTGTTTCGGTCTTCACTGAGAAGTCTGAAGGAATGCCTAACATAGCGAATGCTAGTGGGAAGGGGGTAGGTTTAGAAGCTAAAATAAAAAAAGAACAAGCTAAAAATCACCTGGAAAAGTTAGATGCCTGCAAGTCACCAGGGCCTGATGAAATGCATCCTAGAATACCCAAGGAGTATCATCTTTGGAAAATCATGGGAGACAAAAGAGATTCCAGAAGACTGGACAGGGGCAAATATAGTGCCCATTTATAAAAAGGGAAATAAGAACAACCCAGGAAACTACAGACCAGTTAGTTTAACTTCCATGCCAGGGAAGATAATGGAGCAAGTAATTAAGGAAATCATCTGTAAACACTTGGAAGGTGGCAAGGTGATAGGGAACAGACAGCATAGTTTTTTAAAGAACAAATCATGTCAAACCAATCTGACAGAATAGTGATAGAAATGTAGCCATTACCTTTCCCCACCTCTAATATCATTAACTCACAGACATTTACCTTCTTCCCCCCCCGCATCCCCCTTCTGTTCTGAAATGTGATTTGTCCTTTTCATGTGTGTTCACTTTTTTAAATTGTATCCTTTGGTATATATGGTTGTGACTATTTTCTTCCACTATTTGAGCCCATGAAAGCTCATCATCTAATAAACCATCTTGTTAGTCTTTAAAGTGCTACATAGTCCTGTATTTTGTTTCAATCTGATAGCTTTCTTTGATAGGATAACAAGTCTTGTGGATAAGGGAGAAGTGGTAGATGTGGTATACCTAGACTTTAGTAAGGCGTTCGATACGGTCTTGCATGATATTCTTATCAATAAACTAGGCAAATACAACTTAAATGGGGCTACTATAAGGTGGGTGCATAACTGGCTGGATAACCGTACTCAGACCGTAGTTATTACTGGTTCACACTCCTGCTGGAAAGGTATAACAAGTGGGGTTCCGCAGGGGTCTGTTTTGGGACCGGCTCTGTTCAATATCATCATCATCAATTATTTAGATATTGGCATAGAAAGTACGCTTATTAAGTTTGCAGATGATACCAAGCTGGGAGGGGTTGCGACTAATCTGGAGGATAGGGTCATAATTCAAAATGATCTGGACAAATTGGAGAAATGGTCTGAGGTAAACAGGATGACGTTTAATAAGGACAAATGTAAAGTGCTCCACTTAGGAAGGAACAACACAGAATGGGAAAACTGTCTAAGGAAGGAGTACGGCAGAAAGGGATCTAGGGGTTATAGTGGACCACAAGCTGAATATGAGTCAGCAGTGTGATGCTGTTGCAAAAAAAGCAAACATGATTCTGGGATGCATTAACAGGTGTGTTGTGAGCAAGACACGAGAATTCATTCTTCCGCTCTACTCTGTGCTGGTCAGGCCTCAGTTGGAATATTGTGTCCAGTTCTGGGCACCGCATTTCAAGAAAGATGTGGAGAAACTGGAGAGGGTCCAAAGGAAAGCAACAAGAACGATTAACGGTCTAGAGAACATGCAGGAAGGCTGAAAGAACTGGGTTTGTTTAGTTTAGAAAAGAGAAGATTGAGGGTGGACATGATAGCAGTTTTCAGATATCTAAAAGGGTGTCATAAGGAGGAGGGAGAAAACTTGTTCATCTTGGCCTCTGAGGATAGAACAAGAAGCAATGGGCTTAAGCTGCAGCAAGGGAGGTTTAGGTTGGACATTAGGAAAAAGTTCCTAACTGTCAGGGTAGTCAAACACTGGAATAAATTGCCAGGGAGGTTGTGGAATCCCCATCTGTGGAGATATTTAAGAGTAGGTTAGATAAATGTCTATCAGGGATGGTCAGACAGTATTTGGTTCTGCCATGAGTGCAGGGGACTGGACTCGATGACCTCTTAAGGTCCCCTCCTGTCCTCGTATTCGCTCTCTCTACCAAGGTTCTTACAGGATTCTCAAATGGCTGAAACCCAGCAAAGTGAAAGAATTGTTCACTGGAACAATAAAAAGGTTTTTTTTTTTAAATACAAATCCCACAACTGTGGCAACTATTGGCAGAAATCCATCAAACACAGAGCCAGCTATACACAGTAATGAAGTCAGCTACGGCAGTTGGTTTGACCTGTTTGGAAACTGCTGTGGCCTGGAATTTTGAGGGTTCTCAAGTTTTTCTGCCCATTCTAGAGATTAAAGGTAATTCTCCATACTACTCATTAGGTATGCGAACAACTAGCAAATGCTCATCAGATAGTCGACACACTAGTTGGCTAGTCACCTCCTCTCGCCATTCCCGCCGCTCCTTCCCCCCCCCCCCCCGCTGCCTCTATCAGAAAGAGGCTGCAAAGGGTGGGAGAGGGAGAAGGGGATGCTTCAAAGCGTCAGTGCCATGTGGAGCCCGGGGTCAGCTGGGAACTACTCCGCTGCCCCAGGCTGCACTGCTGCTTTGGAATGCTGTGGGGAGCACAGGGCCAGTGGTGGGCTGTATTTACGAGACTATTTTAAAACAGTTACATCAGCAAGCCCAGGAAGCCACTGGTTTCCACTCTGGAACTATGTGGGGGAGGTTAGGAGAAGGAGCCCAGCAGCCTAGGCAATGCTAGTTTTCCAGAAGGGGGATAACCAAGAGCAGAGAGTTGGGAAATGCTTTTTTTGGGGGGGGTGGGGAGGAAGCTTAAGCCACTTCTAATTTCCCCACCCCTTTAGAGAAAGTAGGAACAGAATGTCCCAGGTAGGGAAGAAGAGCTAGGCTAAGGTTTCCTGAACATCCAAGATAGATGTAGCCCCATAGGAACACTGAAAAGAGGAAAGGGTTCACAACCATTACTAGTTAAATGAATCATAGAATCATAGAACACTAGGACTGGAAGGGACCTCGAGAGGTCAATGAAGGAGACAGGAAAGTGTGAACAAGCCCTACATTAAATGGAACCCTTTAAGTCATTTTGCCACTAATTACAATTTTCACCCATTTGTAGTTCTTTGGGCCTGCTGACTCATCACACATGACTGCATCCAGTAGAACACCAGAGGAACTGAAAGTCCTAAATATCTAACATCAGCATTTGCACTGTTCTAAGAACTCATTCAATTCAGTATGCATTGTAAACCAAGGACACTATTATCGAACAATACAGCAGCAATGAAGGATGGGAAGATGGCCTAGCACGTAAGACACTGGACTGACACTTGGTTCCAGAGTTCAATTCCCAGTTCCACCACAATAGCCTTCTATGTCTTGCCCTGTCTCACCATTCCCGATCTGTAAAATGAAATCTCTCTGCCCACCAGGAATGTTGCCAAGATAAAATCCATTAACAATATGAGCATAAAGATATTACAGTAATGCAGAACCTGTAAAGATCCACATTTTTATAACAGTAAATTTTTCCAACACTTTTGTATAGCAGAATGAGAAATTTTCTTTATAAAATTGTATAACACATCTTGAGTCACTAAGTAACAAACTGTAGCTCCATCAACAGAATAAAAGTATATCTAACATTCCATTTCACCTTTATATTTAGACTTCACTACTTTAAGTACTTCCACCATCAGTGTTTTCTCTTAACAGCATTCCATCTTCCATTATGTGTTAGTATTGATTTATTTTACTTTGAACACGGCATGTTTGCATATATGCACTGTAAGGACTCTGGTGTCAGTATACTGCACTTGGTTCAGCACAGTGTTTACAGCATT